>NW_026622852.1:26108980-26414716 GCF_023065955.2 Ursus arctos | reverse complement strand
CAAATGTAGAAAATACTGCCTCCATCACGGGCTCCCAAGCAGGGAGGCGGCAGTGGTGGCGGTGGCAGCAACAGCCCACCCCAGTCCCAAAGCCTTCCCCAACAAGGTCACAAATGACCCACATTTTAAATGGGAATCTGCTTCCTTGCCTCCAAAACCCCGAATGTGGGGGAAAAGGCTCTCAGAGTCAAAGGGAGTCACGCTTCTGCAAGACAGTCGATGGATCCTACCCCCAACCTTCTAACTCTTAGGCAGTCCCTAGAGTGCCAGTTTGAAATAACTTAGGAAGCAAAACAGCTTGTGACATAACAGGAGCATTAACTCTAAACAAAAAGTAGAATCAAAACAGGAAAAAGAATTAGTTTTGCAACATACACATAACCAATCACGTCAGCGAAGGGTTGTTTGTAGAAAGCTTCATCTGCCACCCTAGACAGCAAGAGGTCCAAAAGGCAGGCAAGCAGGCAGGAAAAAAGAGAGAACATTGAGAAGCAGAAACATCTCAAATCCATAATAGAGGCACGACTGTGCTCGGGGGCGCCGCTCCCAAGGCTCTGTGCTCCCCCAGTGAGGCTTCAAGCGCCGGAGACTCCAGCAGGCAAGGTTCCCACTGGCCTTCCCCCTGGGGAGTCTCCCGGTGAGCCCTGCCAAGTCCTTCCCGAACTCATCCCAGCCACAGCGAGCAGGTCTCGGCCCCCACTTCTAGGTAAGCCCTTCTAGAGCTACTGTGTCCATTCGATCCAGTCCTCAACGCTGACAACCTAGGGCACAGTGTTCTCATCGACGCTTCACAGATAAGGTAACAGGAGGCCTGGAGAGGAAGCAACCTGCTCAACCCTGGGTGGCAGGAGAACTCACGAGCAAGCCCGCCTGGCTCTTTCCGCGGGACAGTAATCCTGCTTCCCAGCTGGCGTGCGCTCAGGAAGCCGTGCCACCGCCCTGTCCGCTTCCATCAGTCTCACTAGGCATCACAGCTGCCAGACGCCAGACACATTCCACCACTTTTTATCTCGGACTGTCTGACTCCTGCTTCCCCACCCTGACTGAAGGGGATCGATTTTCAGTATTCTGGGAATAGATGTGGTCATTTCAAAGTCCCCACCTCAGAGGAAAAAGGTGCTGGACACAAGTGGTCTGGTGGAAAGAACTGCAGCCAAGGGTCTTGGCTCTGGCTTCCTGTCTGTCCCTGAAGATGCTGGTCTGCTCGGTCCCTGCCAGACTGGACTGCTGTCACAAGGTACAGCCCAGGAACGAGAACTTCACTTAACTGTAACTCTTACACCAGAAATGGGTCAAAATGGCAGGGCTCTGGGACAAAAAGGAAAGGGGGCATGCTGGGTGAAGAGTTTCCACCCCAGGGGACAGGCTGGCTTAGACCTTATTGCCCCAGGCCCACCCCATCCACTGTGGGTGGGTGGGGAACCTCCCTCCAGGAGTTTTACTCTATGCTTTGCCAGGCTGGTTTGGGGCACAGGAGCAGAAGGGACATTTATAACGACGCTCATGCCTGCTCATTAACCTAGGCTCACTTATTTATTTGACGGGAAATTCTAGTAATTTTATCGGTTTATTTTTAAACTCACACATAGCCTTCCTTCTTTCCCATTTTGGTTTATACATAGGTGGTGGTTTGTGGAAATTTAAAGAAAGCAAAAAGAACAGCCTGACTGTAACTCTAAGTGAGTCAGCAGGAAAACAGAGTTGTTTGTGGGCCGAATGAGTGGGCAGGGAAGGAAAGGCAGGCCAGCTTGTAAGCCCATAATCCTTTTAGTTTACACAGAGGGCTAAACGTAACCAACTTCAACCTGTGCGCGCTCCTAGTGAAGAAAATAAGGGTTGAAGTGACTCCGGTCAAGACATCTCGAAGACAACAAAAGCTTGAACGGCAGGCTTCCGCTCCTCTGCAGTGAGCCCCAACACTGAAGAACTGTCAGTGACAGCACAGCACCGTCCAGTTGCAGACAGACGGAGCGAGTGGAAAACCATGATCACTACAGGCGGCCCCTGTCTGTTCTTCACTCATCAGAGGGGCCTGAAAGCAACAATCCTCAGGGAAACGGGGCGAGGGGACGTGGGCCTGATCACAGGGTGCTCAAGAAGTGACCCACATAAAGAACCCCCAGTGGGCATGGAAAAAATGTTTGCCATCACAGAGAATCAGGGATTCCCAAACTTTTATAAGTCTTGAAAGAGATAAAAAGCACCAGAGCAACTGTAAAAGGGGAAAGGTTTCTGTCACAGTTTGGAAGGGAACGTGGTCTGGGCTGCTCTCAGGTCACTACTGTTCCGACTGGCTCCCATGGAAGAGTTTTTTCCCACAGGCTGTTACTAATAATTCATGGCTCTTGTGCAGTGATATTTGGGCCCCGAGTTGGGCTACAGGGAAGGAGATGCCAATTGCAGAGGGACACCAGACTACAGCTGCCATGAAGGCCAGACCCATCTGGCACCGGGCCTAGCACAGATGTGCGCCTAAGGTTTTAAGTCAGGGCATGTAGAAGGCAGGAGGCCTGATGATACACGGATAAAAACAGGCCCTTGCTCCCCACCATATCTCCTCTCAAACTGCTCGGCCTTAGCTTTGTGGTGCCTTAAACACCCAGCGGCGGCAGAAGTCATCCGGAGGACACATGCTTAAAACGAGCATTCTATTTTTCTCTTGATAGTCACTATTTACCTATAGACAGAGTTCTTTTACATACATAAACGGACTTACTCCTTTAGTCCCACAGCACGCTGTTTAGAGAGTCAAACACGGAGGGGGAGTGTCAGCAATGTCAAATTCTCCAGGGGAAGGGGTGTACCATTGGAAGAAGGCCCCCACAGTGGGTCCAAATGGCTCCCACCCCAGCCCGTGAAGAGTAAGCGGAATAAAGTGTCAAAACCATCCCTTCTATCCCGGAACTCTGGTGACAAAAGGCCAGCGTGCCACTAGTCTGACAAAGAGTCTGCCCTATGCTTCAAGGTTTCTTTCTGCAAGGCAAGCAACCTGCTTTGGGAACAGCCATACATTCCCCGTGAGTGGCAAGAGTAAGTCTCTTCCCCTCTCTGGAACTTGGGAGGTTCATCTATGAGACCATCCGACGCAACGTTCTACAATCCTAAGAAAGGTACCAAAGCCCTAAATCCGTGCCTGGAGGGACTAAACCGTGAAGACTGAGCTCCTAAAAACAGGTGTGCTTATTCGCTCCAAGGACAACGAACGCTGTATATACAGACAGCCCTTTCTCTACAGAAGGGATACAGTTCAGCAAAACTGCAATTAGAAGCTTATTCCCGACTCATTTTTTTTTTAAGTCTGAGAATCTATAGGTCAACTTGTTTACACATTAGGGATCCTGAACAAGGAGGGTCAGCCTGGTTTTACCAAGCACTTCAGGGCAGAATGACTCATGGGCAACCTGCCAGGATACACAGGGCCGCAGGGCTTGCACAAAGCACCCACTCAGCTCCCTTTAGAGCTCTGAACTTGTACCTGGGGTAAATCATCTTGAATGTGCAGAGAATGAAGCAGCCTGGACCTGTCAGCGCTTGAAACTGATCACAAGCTCAGGAGCAGCCCTGGTAGCGAATGCTTCCCTGAGCAACGGGACACCAAGAGCAGAGGGCGGTCCCCGCCATACCTATCACAGAGCCTCCCCCGGAACCTGAGAGGCACAGCTAGGGAGTACATCCCCCAGCCTGCCATCTGAGGGGCAGCTGACAGAACCAAGGATGGCCAACGAGAGACAGGCAGCTGAAGACTACCGCACAGAACGGTCCATCTGTTCTGCCGTAGCTGCCCCACAGTAAACAGCACAGGCGGGCTGGCAAAGCAGTCCGCTCCCTCTTTGCTGGCACATTTCCATCTAAGAGCTGCCAGAGGCAAGAGCACTTAAACCAACTTCTGCCTCTGAGGGCAGGAACCTAAGGCTTACAAACACCCCTGGCTCAGTCTAGCCTCTCTCTCCAGTGAGGTAGTGGAGTGACCACGGAGTGAGAGCTGGCCTCTGAACCCAGCAGGGCAGGCAAGCCATTGGCCCGCATCAAGGCCAGCAGTGCTGCCTTCACCCTTCTCTGAGCTACTTCCAAGGGGACTTTAAGCGTGGAGTAGTCAAGACTGCAGGTGCCGGTCAGTGGGGACAGAATGAACTTGGTTTCTCCCCACAACTACTTAATCTTCAGTGAGTGAGTCCATTCCGAAGAGCATTTTTAAAAAGTCAACTCAAGTTTTTCCTAGACACAGAAGTCCCCAGAGAACCCTTAATTCCGAAGCACCATATTGGAACGTCCTTGGCTACCCAATTACACACACGTTTCCCTGCTACCGGACCCCTCTGTAAAGCAGCTTTCAGAGGGCAGGGCTGTATCTAGGGGATGCGACATAACCAAGTCTATAATCATCTCAAAAGTACTGAGATCCTGTATATTCATGAAAGTGGCCCTTCATTTCAGGGTTACATTTCCACATTCCACATGAAGTAACTTTCCCAATAGCTGTTTCATGCTATTACATATCACACCATCACAAGCAATACAGAGTAACCAAACTCTTAGCTGAAGAGCTAAATTCACTACAACTGGGGTGGCTAAAGGACAGGCTGAATTATGCTCCCAAGACCCAAGAGACCTGCAACCTTTATGTTTCAAGTACTTTTTCCAAAACCTGCAAAGACATTTCACACTACAAGAGGCAGCATGTGAGAACGATCCTGGCTGTTAGGAATGAACGTGATTCAATCCTGGGAAGCAAGCAGTGCTAGCAGCGCCGGGACTGACCTGTTGTTTGCTTTTGTTTTCTGTAGCTGCTCGTCCTGCCTCGCGTACCACTCTTCTAGCTCCTTTATCGCTTTTTCTTTCCACTCTGCTTCTTGCTTCCGAGAATTGGCATCTTTGAAGGGAAGGAGAAGAAACACAAATGAGGCAAAACACAAACTGAAGTTTGCCCCATCAATTTCTTTCAGTCTCACTAAACTTACGGTGTGTGCGGGTTTGTGTCCGTGCGCGTGTGTGTGTGTGACAGAGTCAGGAAGGTAGACAAACTTCTGTTTTCCCTGTTTGTACCTACAGGCTGTGATCCCAGTGATTCTGTCTAAGCTGTTTCACATTTTCTCTCAGTCCACTGACATCTTAGTGGATTCACTAGTTTTAGGGTTTCTTTTGGGGGGGAGGAGGATACACAGAAAAAAGCCTTTGCGGGCACCAACTGGGGAAAACGCAGAGGATTTTTTTTTTTTTTTTGGAAGATTTATTTGAGAGAGAGCGCACGTGTACGAGAGCATGGTGGGGGGAGGGGCAGAGGGAGAGACAGGAAAGTCTCAAGCAGACTGTTGTGTGTGTGGAACCCGACTCGGGGCTCAATCCCAGGACCCTAAGATCACGACCTGAGCTGAAATCAAGAGGCAGGTGTCCCACCGACTGAGCCACCCAGGTGCCCCAGGAGGATTCTTTAATAATTATGCTGCCAATATTAGATCAGGGTGGACCACTGATACTAGAAAATCTTTGAACAAAATCTTCTCACAAACAAAACATCCCAACTCTGCCAATGGATGGTTTTGTAAAACACAAGGTCGCACTCTCTTAACTGAACATGGCAGAAGCACTGGTATGAAGCAGAAAGCTAATGTTAAAATTACCAGAGGTAGAGAGGATTCAGGAACAAGGGAACAGCAGAATATAGATGTTAAGAGTTGAAGGGGACCACAAAACATCTATTCTTGCTCAGATTACAGAGTGAGTTTGTGGCAGAGCTAGGACAGAACTAAAGAAGCTCTAATGGAGAGGACTGCAGGGGGTTGAGGTGGGGTGGGGAAACCATTAACAGTTATCCAGAAGGTTCTAGAATGAGAGAGCACACACAAACTTAGCAGGTTTACCAGGCTGGAGTCTCAAATATGACAACTAGCTAAAGAGACCAAGTCAGTAGATAGCAAGACATAGAAATGCAGGTCATAGCTACTATGCGGTTGACATCTGAAGTTACCCTGAGACTTTACTTGAAACACGTTCTTAAGGACATCCTCTCTGGCAGGTGTTTTCTAATAGAAGTCTCATTTAATCTTTACAAAAATCCTGAGAAGGTAAACTCTAGACCCATGTTCAGCCCTGAGAAAAACGATAGCTCAGAAAGTCTGAGTAACCCTTCCTAAGGTAAGTGGCAGAGCTAAAATTCAAACCCAGGTCTGACTCTGAAGCTTACAGGTTCTTACTTCATTAAGCTGCCTCCAAAGGGAGGGACAGAAAAGAAAACAAACCCAGAAAACAATCACAAGATGTGACTAGAAGGTGGTCATAGTGATCCAGACAAGAGTTTGGACAGTGCAAGGCGGAGCCCAACCTGTAACTGGCTAAGTAGGAAGCAGTGGTGGCGGCGGCGAGTCACCCCTTGAAGGGACGCAATGAAGCACTTAGGGCCTTTCAAGATCTTACATAACAACCTGCAGAGGGCTGTGTCTGTAACTACAAGAAATTGCTTGTCAGCAGCTAGAAACTCCCCCAAAGTTTCAGATTGTAAAGAACCGGTTACCCTGTTATTTATCAAAAGTGACCTATCACTCAATTTTTTTTTTTGAGAATGGGGGGGCACGAAGGGAGAAGAGAGTCTTGAGGCTACACGCCCAGCTTGGAGCCTGACATGGGGCTCAATCTCACAAGCCTGAGATCATGACCTGAGTCACCCAGGCGCCCCACTCGGAATTCTTTTACTCAGACTTCCACTGAGAGTCAAGTCTATACAGCAGACTTCTGATATGCGTCCATGGCACGAAGCAGAGGGGGAATGGAGGGTGCGAGGATGCGGTGGGAGATGCTATGGGCTGGCACTGCATGTGGACAAGAAACCACAAAATACTAGGGTTAAAATCTCCTTTTCAAGAATGGTGAAATTACTTCTGGAACATTACTTTTGATTGGAGAGTATTTCCTTATAGTCTAAAGATGATTTTTTAAAAGTTTATTACACTAGGAACAAAAAGCACAGAAATTTAGCTCTGAAAAATTAATCTAAATAAAAACTGTAACCATCTACACAGATTGTAGATCTTGCAGAAAACCATCCCTTTAAATTGTCTTCTTGCTTTTACAGATATTTGAAAAGCAACACTGGCAATAAGAATTTAGAATTCTGGGACATCTGGGTGGCCCAGTTAAGCGTCTGCCTTCAGCTCAAGTCATGGTCACAGGGTCCTGGGATCGAGCCCTACATCGGGCTCCCTGCTCAGCAAGGAGCCTGCTTCCCCCTCTCCCTCTGCCGCTCCCCCTGTCCCCTGCTTGTGCGCTCTCACTCTCTCTCAAATAAATAAAATCTTAAAAAACAAAAATTTAGAGTTCTTAAATGCTTAGCTCAGTAGGACGAAGATCCAAGCGACAATACAATCTCTGCACGTGGGCAGAAGAGGGCGAGAAGGCTGACAGTCCCTAGAGAGCAGGCGCACTGACAGCCGTCTTCTTGGGCCGTCCTCCTTACTGTTCGTGGAAAAGAAAACTGTGAGAACGCAGTCAGCAGCTAAGCTGAAAACCACGCACACTGGTTCTCTATTTTTAGCATCTTGTGCTTTCTCACAGTTCTTGCAAAGGAAAAAGATGAAACTGAAGAAACACCTAGTTCACAGACCAATTTAATTCAATTCCAAAGCCAAATGTTTGATTTCAGAAAAGCATCCTGAGTTAAGAAAACAGCACTTCATGGAATATTCCCACAGTGCCCAAGCTGATCACTGGAGGGGGGGAAAAGGCAATTTTTCCAGACACCAAAGTGACCAAAGTGTACTCTTTCCACAGAGAAGACAACTTTGCTAAACTTGAAAGAGAAAAGAGACAAGTTCTGTAACATGACAAATACTAGCGGCGTCGTCCTGCCTCTCTGCCCACTCAGAAGAGAGACACAAAGAACAAGCCAAGACTGAAGCTACCAGCACCATGAAGACAATCTTCGTCTTTTTAAAGCTGCACGGTCCAGTACAGGAGCTGCTAGCCACGTGCGGCTATTTGTTAATATTAAATTAAAAATTCAGTTTCTCAGTCATACTAGTCACATTTCAAGTGCTTAACAGCCACACGTGGCTAGTGGCTGCCGTACGGGCAGCACAGATCTGTAATATTTCCTTCAAAGAAACTACTGCTGGACAGTGCCATAAAGGCTCCAACAGAAACGTGCCCTGCGGCTTTCAGAACAAATCAGTTGGGCCGGAGAGAGAACAGATTTGGCACCACCTGGGCCGCACTTCTACGTGTCAGTTAATCCCATGTGAAGAACAAGGAATCAAGTTTTTACTAATTCAGTGGTTCCCAAGAAGGACTAAGAATACTGCCATTGTGGGTACACAGAAGAACATCATTATTTCCAGATATACAATAAAATATTTAGGCATGAAATAGATGATGTATCTGCAAGTGGATCAGAAATGTGTGTGTTTAAAACATAATACATACATACATGCTTCATTTACATAAAGATACCCCAATATGGCAAAATGTTAATCACTGACTCTAAGGGGGTGCACATAGGCTCATTTTATTCTTCAACTATTTAGTGTTTGAAATTTTATTTCAAGTTTTAAGTAATCTCTACACCCAATGTGGGGCTCGAACTCATGACCCCAAGATCAAGCGCTGCACGCTCTACCAACTGAGCCAGGCAGGCACCCCTGCATTAGAAATTTTAATAAAGGGGGCGCCTGGGTGGCTCAGTTGTTAAGTGTCTGCCTTCGGCTCAGGGTGTGGCCCCAGGGTCCTGGGATCGAGCCCCACATCGGGCTCCTCCCCTGGGAGCCTGCTTCTTCCTCTCCCACTCCCCCTGCCTGTGTTCCCTCTCTTGATGGCTGTCCGTCTGTCAAATAAATAAATAAAATCTTTAAAAAAATTTTTTTTAATAAAGAGCTGAGACAAGAATCCCCGCTGGCTGTATCTCCACACTGTGCCACACCCCTGCAACCCACCTATGTACAGATACCGAGTCTCCTGATTTTGACCAAGAGCCACGCTCCACACACGCAGTTCCTCACCAAAGGCCAGGCCAGCCGGCACTGATCTCGGTGGGACGGCGTATACGACCAGCAACGTGGCTGAAGGGACGGAGGGGCGTGGACTATGAAGCAGGGCAGACGTAAGCCCTGTGTGATTCAAAAACTTATTCTAGGATTCTTACTTTCCTCACTCACAAAAACAAAAACTTAGCTTACAGGGATATTAGAGTAAGAAAGCCAAATTGTACATGCTTCCTAATATACTTCACATTTTCTTCTTAAAGTGTTCCCTTAAGTTCAGCCTAGAAATGATAAATGGACTTTGAAGTCTCTCGCACGGAGACCTTCAAGTATACATAACACTCTCATAAATACCATCTCAGACTAACCCTGGAGTTGGTAACGCTCATCTTACCCCACAGATGAAGAAACAGACTCTGCAAGGTCTGAACCACCAAGTGTTCACAGCACCGCTCTGCTCGGCCCGAGGGGATGCCCGTGGTGGTGGCTCTCTGAGCTGCCCTAGCCCTCACAAAACGGCCTGTTATTAAGCATCTGCCTGGGGGTGGCCTTGTGACCCTCAGCCTGAGGAAAAGATCTTCCCAAATACTAGACAAGGACATTACGGCTAATTCCAATTAAAAAGGGCTAAGAGTCAAGGTCAACTATTCCACTGAAAACAGACACCCAAAGATAGAAAAAGATTCCTTACCAAGGGCTTCCAAGCGTTCCGTCTGCTCTTCTCTCCATTTACGGATACTTTCAGGCTCTGATTGCAATCGATCCACTTGTGAAATAGCTGCGTAACTGTCTGTTGGACCATTACTCTCCTTAACACAAAACACAGTTGTGTTCTATCAGTACCAGACACGCCTTCCCGAAATGCGCCTCACCCTCAGCAGAACACCCCGGTTATGCACTGACGGCTGTTGTAAAATGTTCAAGGATTACCTTAAAAGCAACGACACCACCTTACAGGCTCATAGGGAGTTCTCAACATTACTGCACATAATCCTTACAATCCACAAGGGAGGCAGAGTAGTTGTTACCCTGCCTGTTAATAACTGGGACAGAGTGGGAGAGAGGAAAGAGGGGAGGTGAGTCATGGACTTACTAGGAAACAGTGTTAGCAGTTTTAGTTTCCTCACTTAACACACAGCTTATGTGGGATCTTCAAGGTAACAAAGGTAAACTGCACAGCAAGGCCTAGAACCTAAAACTTCTAAATGCTATTAAACAATGCAGGAAAAAGAGCACCTGATACCACCTAACCAAAGTATGTGAATTCTGGGTAAAAGGGAGTCCAAAAGAAAATGTGCAGTCACTGCAGTCACACCAAGGAAAAGAACAGAAAGGCAAGCAAACAGGAGTCACAAGGGTGTGTGTGGGGGGGGCAGATTCTTTATAGTGGTAAGGTCTGACGGCTAATAAACTGACAAAACTCAAACAGAATTTAATCTCTACAAATTTTTTCACCTGTTGAACTAGGGAATAAATTCCAGGTTCACCTAACCAGATTATAAAAAGATGGAAGAATGACAGTATTAGTAACTAACTTACTGACGCTTTCCATGCATCAGGCACATAAAAGCTTTATGTCCCAAGCAGCTTGCAGTTTTTATTTCCATTTCACATCTGGGGGGACTAAGCCGAGGCACAGATCCAATTCACAGCTAGTAAGAGGTAGAGGCCGGATCTGAACCCCATTCTGTCTCACTCTAAGGGCTAAGCTCTAAACCAGGCGCGGGAAACTAGAGTCTAGGCCAGCTGCCTGTTTTTGTAGTTAGATTCGACGGGAGCACAGCCGTGTGCACCCGCATACGTACTGTCTACGGATGCTCTCACATTACAGCAAGAGCAGTCTGACATAGGCCTTATGACAAAGCTTAAAATGTTTACTATCTGGTACTTTACGAAAAAGTTAGTCCATCCTTGGTTTAAACCAATTAGACTAACATCCTCCCTGCCAGTTAACTGGTTGAGAGATGGGCAGAAACCCACACATAAGCAAAGCACTATGCTATTTCCCCAGGCTATAGTGACTACTTCCAGTTGGTCCAGAAGGAAATGCAAGATTTTTGTGGGGTGGTTGGGAGAAGAGAGAAAGCCCCATCTTGTTCTAGATAACATGACATGCACATGAGAAGCCCAGATGTGCTGTAGTCACTTGACCACCAAGAAAAATGCTTGAGCACAAAAACGCACACTCGGCAAGCAGAGCGAGAGTCCTAGGGGAACTGAGTCAGAGTCCTGGTCCAAGGACACTTCAATTATAAAAACTGGTAAGACTTTTTGTGTTTAAGCTAATCTGAGTCGGGCTGGCAATACGGAGGGGAAACAACGGCAGTCACCGCAAATCCCAGCCCCCTCTCCTCCAGTACAGTCTCAGCGGTTCAAATATCCTGGCCCCACTGCATACCAGCTTTGTTACTTTTAAACTACGTTGTGCCTCAGTTTCTTCATATGTAAAATAGGATACAGGTCCCCCAGGTTGATGAGAGAATTAAAGAGTAAATATAAGCAGTGCCTGACACAGCCCATGGCACACAGTGTTTAAATCAGCCACTGCTATCATCGTCACCATAAGGCTGCTCATTTCTTGAGAATAAAATCAGTATACTAGGGCCACGTCAGTAACATTTTAAAGGCATGATCAACGTCACTTCTCTTCAAATCCTTCCATTTAATCAGGTAACATACCCAATACTAATACATCTAGGAAAGTCAAAGGAGTAAGGTCCTTTCTAGGTCAATCAATTCAAATCACAGGAAAGGAAGACTTAACATAATCAGAGTACTCTGTACCTGGTAGTACTCGCCATTCATCACTCCATCCACAGCATCTGCAAGACATAAAATTTCGGTCCGTCAGTCAGGACTAGTCAAATGCTGGGCCAAAGCATTACAGAGTCTACTACGGTCCCATCTGCTGCAGGGACTGTGCTACGCACTAGACAGAACAATGAACGACTTCCTGTTTAATGAAACCAAGATGTGCTTATACACAAATTACTTCACCAAAAGGTGGACAAATCTGGGCCAAACCCCCAGTTCAAAAGCTTTTTGATCTTTTGCCCTAGAGAGAGAACACACGGATGCCTGGTAGAAGAGTCTCAGAGAGAGCCTGTTTCTCTATGACAGTTCTGGAGAAGGCAAAGGAAAACTGGGGCCTGGAATCAGTGAGCAAGAACATGCAGCTTCGTGTTCAAACCAAGGTGCTTTCTTGGGGGTCAGGACTCTCCATCCCGTACCTGTAGACCTAAGGGTCTATAACTGAGATTTCTTGGGCTAATTCCTCTAGACACCTGAACTAGTCTGGGATAGTAAGATTTGGGCACACCAAATTAAGTCAGTATTTTCAAGGATGCAAGTCACAAAAAACTCAGCGTGGTGTATGATCCAGCCTCACTAGCACAATTCATTCACGTGCTCAATGAGAAAGCCCATCTTGAAAAATGTGGAAATGGTGCTTTTTAGTAAGACCTAGAGACCATCAACCCATATGGTACAAAATGGTGGTCCACAGTCGGAACATATTTAAAACACACACTATTAAGTCAGAAAATTTCACACATTCAGGATGTCTAGGTTTTGGGGTGAGGGCAGGCAGACAGAATTCTGATCTGGCAATCTTGGGCCTGCGTGAGAGGAGGGCAGCCTTTACATACAGTACACTCTGTATGTCTATCTGCCAGGACCCCAGTCCCCACCCCTCCTTTTTTAACCCATTCTGAGTCTCAGTAACTCAGCTACCTGACGACCCTGAGAAGTCTGCGTCCTCAGCCCTGCCCTGACCCACAAGCCATCACGAGGAGGCGGTCTGTAGAGGGCTGCCTGCTATCCCTCTGGGGTGGCTGCCCTGCCTTCTTTTGAAAGCCCTGATACAGGCACCATAAAGATTTAGCTTCTGCCTACACATTCTGGACTCTGGATCTGTTGGGTGACCCATCCTACCTCCTCCTCCCCTTCCTCCCCCTCCCCCTCCCCCCACTACCACCACCACCACCTACTACTTCCATTATTTTGTCCTTTTTTTCAAACTACTTCAAACTATTTATTTGTCCAATTTTCCCCCCCAAACTTACTGCATGGGTGGGATAGGGAAGATGAGAGGAGAGATGCACCTAGTACCCAAAAAAACTAATAGAAGTATTTGGGGGGCATATTTAATTGCTCCTCGGTAATAAATTCCTTCATCTAGAACCGCTAGCACAGACTGTGCCCAGCGGGCAGCACCTGGAGCAGCCCGGCGTGGTGACACCATGCTGGTCGTCCTGAAGGCCCGCCAGCAGCTGACCTTCAAGACAGAGATTCCTGGGTCACAGGATAGACATTTTATTTTTTATTTTATTTTTTTATTATGTTATGTTAGTCACCATACAGTACATCATCAGGTTTTGATGTAGTGTTCCAGGAGTCACTGTTTGCGTAGAACACCCAGTGCTCCATGCAATACGTGCCCTCCTTAATACCCATCACCGGTCTATCCCAATCCCCCACCGCCCTCCCCTCTGAAGCCCTCAGTTTGTTTCCCAGAGTCCATAGTCTCTCGTGGTTCATTCCCCCTTCCGTTTACCCCCGCCTCTTCATTCTTCTAAATACCAACCACTTGCCCCCTTTTAGTGTCTCATTTATATTACCACCATCAGCACATGACTGCCCCGTTTCTCAGACACTTAGTGATAGTAAAGACTAGTTTTAGGTTTTTAAATTTTTGCTAAGTTGATAGCAAGGAAAAAACTTAAGGCGGCTTTGCCCCGCAGATCTTTTTCTTGTGAGGTAATCATGTAGCTGACATCTGATTTTCTTTACCGAATTATCTGAGTTTTGCCCATTTTTCTGCTATCTTTTGATCTCTTCACTTTTCTATTGTCTTCTCATATTACAAATATTTCCCCATTGTCATTTTATATGGTTTCTTCTGGTACTAACAAAAATGCCTCTCTTTAATCCCCTGGGATTTATTTTTGTGTAAGGTAGGAAAGAGGGAGATAATTTTGACTCTTAGAGCTTATAATGGCTAGTACGGCCAGGCCTAGGCCTTAATTCTGGTTAATATATTACATTTAACACACCAAATATCCAGTTAATATATTCCAGCCCAGGGCCATTCCCAATAGGAAAGCCTTTGATCACCACTCCATACAATTCTCCTCCCATCCCTCCTCCTAAGTCACAGGCTGCCTGCCTGCCCTTCAGGACGGAGGACTCATCCAAACCCACCAGCAAGTGCCTTGAGCTCTTACTAGTTACTATACTGACATTCAACTGGCCCAAGTCAAAGAACTGCCTGTTGCTGCAAAACATGCAGAAAGACATCTAGGGCCTTGATTTATTGGGACAACGAAGCTAAGCAGCCCGATGTTCCAGAAGGAAACCTTCTAGGGCATTTCAGGAACTCCAGAGAAAAACAAGGGCCAGAATCAGTTTTCAGAGAAGACATTTTGTCCCAAGCCCACCTTCGACTTCCCATGGTGCCATCCGCTGAAAGTCAAGCAGACGTGGGTCTGAATACCAGTGGAGACAGGTATTAGCTTGCCGCCTTAGGAGCACTGCTTAACCTCCACGACGGTTTCTTACCTGAAATAGGACCCCACTACTTCGCCTGCGGCCACTGCGTGCACCTGCGGCTACAGAGAACCGGCCGGCGGTCAGTGCATAGCACTCATCACCAAGCATGAGACTTGCCGAACTTCTCTCCACCACGGCTACCTAGAAGATTACTCCCCTCCTCCAGGCTTTCCTTTAATTCATGTGCCTCTCTTCCTCCTCCAAGGAGAGACTTGTCAGAAACAACAAACGGCGCCTCACTGCCATACTCTCAGCAGCTCCTTAATCACCTCTTTTTCTCCTCCCTCCTCAGCCCTCGTAAGTGAGGGCTTTTCAGCAGCTCTACTTACGCTGCCTCCTTCCTGCCTACTTGTTCTTCCTCAGTATCTGAGCCACTTCACTCAGCTGCTCACCTCCCACCTCTAGACTTCCCGCTCTTCTCCAGGCCTCGTAACAACCGAAGGAGTCACCCGAGGCTTGGGCTCTGGTTTCTGCCTGCTCCCGTCCTTCCGGGGAGTTTTCCCCAAGGCTGCTCCTCTACCCGTTAGAGCCTCCTGCCAATGCATCTCCGCATAGTAACACATCAGACACAGGGCTCCCTCCTAAAATCTTTTTCCTCAGCACACCCGAAGGCCTACAGGCTTTGTAATGCCTCTCTTCTGACTCCCATGGAGTAACAGCATAGCCAGGTACTGCGGCAGTAATATACCAAGTACTGTGTGTAAGCACTTCACAGGTACTAATGTAATCCCAGTGACCTACGTGGTCTCCATCTGTACCCTGTACAGACGAACAACCTAAGGCAGGGCGGTGGTGGTTACCTAAGTTGCCTGAGACCACAAAGTTAAACTTACACTCAAACGGTCTAGGACAGCACAGAACCTTAACCACTAGAGTGCATCTTTTCAAGGAAAGAAAGGAAAGTGTTCAACTAGTTCTCTAATCCCCAAAGGAAGTGCTGACCACAGCACTACCGCCAACTTCAACGACGCTGTCAGAGGTCTGGCTTTAAATCACTAAATGCTTAGTTCACTAAGAAAGTCCTTCCTAGAAACTAAGTCAGCAATCACCCCTTCCTTCCCTTTGCTGAAAGCTTAATGCACAAGGGACCTGTGTATCCAACTCTAGCCTCTCCCTTTACCTCTCCAAACTGCCCATCCTCAACATGTGTCATTTCTCTACAAGACTCTTGGACCTGGTATTTTTGTGCATTCCTTCGTAAGTATCCACTAGGTGCCAGACACCCTGCTAGGCACTGGGGATACAACTGTAAGCAAGACAGGACAGTTTTCTAATTACGGGTCCTGATTCTCCCAACTCTGGCCTACCCAAGGCAGCCACACTGCCTTTCAGAAATGACAATCTCTTGTCCCGTGATCCCCCTGCTGAAACAACTGCAACAGCATATGGTACAGTCTACGGGTAGGGAGACCGGGGGGCGTAGCTAAGAAACTGCCCTTTTTTCTTAAGCAAGTCATTTCTCTGCAGGACTCGTTTTCTTATATTAAATGAGGAAAGTAAACTAACGATCTAAGAAGTAAATTTTATGATTCTCAAGCAAATGTTAATAAACACCACCCAACAACAAAACCCTACGGACTTAAAGCCAACTTCACCCCCCCCCCCCCCCCCCCCCCGGCCACAACCCGGTTCAGTCCAACCTGCTTGCTGTAATTCGCATTTTCAGGTGTATCATGTTCTCGTGTAAATTTTTACCGGGCGGGGGGGGGGTGCTAATTTGCTTAGGAGGTTAACATTGTGCAGCAATAAAAACTCAGAGGCTGCAAATGAGCAGTCTCCCTACCCCTACTCACAAAAAATGGTTGCGCCTGGCTGGCACAGTAACTGAGATTTCGGAGTCTGAATGCTTTCATAAAGTACAACTCCAGTGCACCAAAACCTCACTCTCCACCACTCCACAGTCTCTCATTCCCAGCAGGTTTCTCTCACTTATGTTATCTGCCTGGCTCCTTAAGGTTTGAGGTTAGAGTAGTACAAACACTCCCATCTGCCCCATCAGTGCCCTATTCTCCTTTAATTAGAATTTTTTTTTTTTTTAAGTAAATGAAAACCCAGGTCTCGTTTCTTCCAGATAATTTCTTACTTCCCCCATTCTACTGAATAGGTCTCTTCCACTCATCTTTTCCTCCCACTGTAATTTGAAGCATCACACACAGGTAAGGCATTCAGAGGTCAAACTGGCATGCTACTGCTCGTTTTTTGTTGTTTTGTCTTTGCTTGAGTTTGGCTGGGAGAAGGCCACACCACATTCTCTATTCACTTTTTGGAAGGCTAGTTCAGGCTAATCTTAAATTCTGCTTAGGCAACACTGCCAACACCTCTAGTTCCTAGAGGAAGTAGAGCTCTAGAAATCCCGGCCATAATCCGTTCGACAAATGGGGAAACTCTTACCCTTCTTTGGCTGGAGTTTCTTACTCCAGGATTAGACCACCTTCCTTGAGTTCCCTATTCACGCCTCCTTTCCTCCCCATCATCCAACATTCTGTACACCTGACGTGTTTAAATGCTGAATTGCACTCCCGTTTTTGTTTGTATATCTCAAAAACGATGCCAGTATTCTCATTTTTTTTTTTTTCTGCCCTCCTTTCCTAATAACTGCTTCTATGCCGGGCTCACGCTTGCCTTTAAGTCTGGCCAAACTGCGCCAATGCGGCTGTGTTTCAGAGGCCAGTCTCAAAGCACAGCAAGTGCTCACTGAAAAGTTCCTCAACTGAACGGGCTTCTTCGAGCTCTTCAGCCTGACTGTCACCCTATTTTCTTCGCTTTCTAGCTCTGCCCCGTCCGGGAGCACTCAAACATACTCGTACCACTGAGTAGGCTCCCCCAACCTAGGTTTCTGCTATGACGGGGCCAGGGTCTCTTTCCTCCTTGCACTCTTCCTTAACCTCCCGGTTCAGCAAGAAACAAGAGTTATACAGAGCCCTCAGACCCACTCTGGGCGGAGTTTCTATACAAGCCCTCCCGTCCCAAACGCGGCCGCACTCTCACCCGGACCCCCTGGCGGCTCGCCGTGCGGCTGGGGCCCGGGGGCACCGCCGTCCAGGATGGCGAAGGCCTCATCGTTCTCGATGCCCGCAATCTCGCTCTCTTGCTGCGCCAAAAAGGCCGCGGCCGGGTCTTCTTCGCCGGCACCAGCCACCCCGTTCCCCAGCGCGGGGCCGCCGGGAGCACCGGCAGGAGCGCCGAAAGGATCTAGTTCAGCCATAGCGGGCAGTTCAACGGCACGGACACCGACGTCGAGAGACAAGCCAACCGACCCACCGACACCGCGCCCCGCAGCGGCAGCTGTGGCGGCGACCGCGATCCGACAAGCGGGAGGCGGAAGCGGAAACCCTGCCCCTATATCCGGTTGGTGTAGGCGGTGTTGGAGAGCCGAAAGGGTAACAACCAATCAGAGGACAGCGATAGTTCAAGAACTACCCAATCAACTGGGGGAGGGGCGGGCCCCCGAGGAAAACTCGTGACTCGGGCCGCCGGGGCTGGGAGGTGGTGAGCCCAGCAAGGCCCAAGGGAGGCGGAAGTGGCTTGACTTAAAGCAGCCTTCCCCGCCTGGCCTTTGGGGCTGCCCTGACCCTGGACTGCCGCCTCTGAGGAGACTCAAGTGCCAAAGCCGGAGGTGAGATGAAGTGAGGGCGGCAACGATCGATTGGTCGGCTACCGAGGAGGCAAGCTACTTACGCTTTCTGAACCCCCGTTTCCTCGTTTCTAAGATGGGAACGAGAATCCTGCGCTGCTTCCCTCCCAGGCCCCTTGGGAAGACTGAATCCTTTCACGGCTGTGTACTGGCTTTATTAAAAATTTTGTGTGTGTTAATTCATTCACCCAGCCTGGATTATTTTCCCTTGTAGAGCCGCCTGACTTAAACGTAATTGATTCAAATCCACTCTGATTTTTCCGCCCCACACAAAATGTTTATAAAAAGACGAATATCTTTCCTTTCCAAAGCCCTTTTGCAGCTAGCACATCTTACCAGAGCTAGACAGAAGTCTCTAGAACTGAAACACTCCTTCGGGGTCACCTAGGAATTTTATATGGAAACAGACCCCTGTATGGGAAGGGATTAATCACGCCAGGAGTGGTCAAGAGGAAACCCAGGTCTCCTGGGCGCCTCGGTAATATGGTACAACCTCTTGTATGTACGTATCTCTGTCAGCTAAGGAAACAGGAGCTTTCTCTCAAATTCCTTCAGTATTTTACATCAGGGGATTTTGTCTACACCATAGAAATGATAATGGGAGATCACAGTTAACCGTGCCCTTGCCCAGCGAAACAATAGCCAACCGGAGGATCTCTCTTTCTCCTTCACCACCACCCTTTAAAAAGGAAAAAAGCAAGAACTAACCAACCAGAGGTCAAAGAAGTCTCCAGAGATAGTCAGCAAGGGCCAGGAAAGTGGTGTTTTTTTTTAAATATACATGTGTCTTTAATGACAAAGAGGTAATTATTTGCTTAAAGCATGTATTTTTAGTCATTTTAAGTATGGAACGTAGGAAAGTTTTGAAGAAAAACATTTTAAGAAACTTAAAATTTTAGGGCCTGCAATTCACTCAGTTTTCTCCTCCCGCTTCTTGTTTAATGCTCATCCCTAACATAAATTATCAACAACATATGAAGTAGTTTCACATTCATCTTTTCCTTGAAACAATTTCTCCTGCCCCTGGCATAGGGTAGTAGGAAAGGATGACCATGAGAGAGTCTAAAGAAGACAACTGTTGGATGCTCACAACAGCAGTAGCTGGACAGACAGCACTCACTCCTGAAAGTAAATGGATACAGCTGAAGACTAGTGTGGAGTCAACTCAGGTAGGGCTTGAGTGCCCAGGTGAGGATTATTCCTGAATTTCAGGGGCTGTGAGGAGCCTTTGAAAGACTTTAAGCAGGCGATAACTTAGAACTATGTTTTGAAAGAATCTTCTGGCAGCTCAGACAATGTAAGCACATGAGAGGGTTCTGAAAGCAGGGAGGTCAGTTAGGAAAGGTGCTGCAGTGGGGGGCCTGGGTGGCTTAGTCGTTAAGCATCTGCCTTCGGCTCAGGGCGTGATCTCGGAGTTCTGGGATCAAGCCCCACATTGGGCTCCTCCACTGGGAGCCTGCTTCTTCCTTTCCCACTCCCTGTGCTTGTATTCCCTCTCTCGCTAGTTGTCTCTATCAAATAAATAAATAAATAAAATCTTAAAAAAAAAAAAAAAAGGAAAGGTGCTGCAGTGAACCTGCAGTGGTTCAGGAGAGGACAGGGGCCAAGGATGGTATTTCAAGAACAGAGCAGTGGGCTCTGATGGAAGGAAAACAATGGAGGTAATGTACAGAGATCCTGGTAACTGACAGCATTTAGGAGGGAAGAGATTCACAGACAATATATTTTTGAAAAGATTTATTTTAGAAAGAATGGGAACAGGGAGGAGGGGCAGAGGGAGAGGGAGAATCTCAAGCAGACTTCCTGCTGCTGAGCGTGGAGCCCACCATGTGGGGCTCAATCTCAAGACCCTGAGATCATGACCTCAGCTGAATGAGGCTTAAACCAATTGGGGCAACCAGGTGCCCCCTCAGACAATATTTATGGCTTAGAAAACCATGAACAGAAATAGCTACGACAGGAAAAGCCAGTTGAGCAGGATGAGGCAGGAGATAAGACGAAGAGTTCAGTGTGGCTTCTTACTGAGCACAAGGGACCTGTGAGATAATCAGGAGGCATTCAACAGGATATTGGAAATCAGTTTGACATTTAGGAGAGGAGGCTCTAATTCTAGCAATGGTGGGCAGAGTTGCCTAGGGCCAACTCTTCTGCTAAAAATAACTAGAAAAGCTGGGCAAGAAGTTTTCAAAATCTCTCTGAAGGCATCAGAGGACTACCAAAGCAGTGAGGAATTCTGGGCCCAAGTTCTAGGAGAGGAGGGTAAGGCAAGAAAAATGATCCTAACATTTCAAGTTACTTTTTCTCTCAAGGAGATTGTTAGTTCTGAAAGCTGAGAAGCTGAGTAGAGCTTTCAGTAAACAAGGCTGGGAGAGGGGCACCTGGGTGGCTCAGTCGGTTAAGCATCTGCCTCTGGCTCAAGTCATGATCCCAGGGACCTGGGATCTGGCCCTGCATCAGGCTCCCTGCTCATCAGAGAGCCTGTTTCTCTCTCTGCCCTTCACCCGACTCATGCTCTTTCTCTCTCTTAAATCAATCAATCAATCTTTGGGGAGGGGGCAAGGCTGGAAGGAAAAAATAGTTGGGGGCTCACCAAAAAGGAAGAACCCTGATAACTACCAGGTTTTTAGTTGAGATCCTAAAGGGCTACACAGTTGGAGTCAAGGTGAAAATTGTCTAAAGCACTGCTTTGAATCCTATAATTCCTTAATTGAATTAAAACGATCCAGGCTTTCTAGTGCCTTTAGCCTAGAGCTGCCTGCCAAAAGCAACAGTAAATTCTAATAGGAAAAATTTCATCCAAAAATAACAGCATGAAAAGACAGAACCTGCTCAGAGACATTTTGAGAGAGACTTAGAATAGAAATTCCAGAGGATTCAGATAATGTATTTGTCAGACCTAGGTTTTAAAATAGCTATGACTGAGTTAAAGGAATTAAAATAGAGAATTTCAGCAGTTTAAAAATGTGAGAACTAAAATTTATAGTATCTGTTATTAATTCAGTGCATAAGTTTAATAGTGGATTAGACATGGCTGAAAAGAGAATTAGTGAACCAAAAGATAAAGCAGAAAAGTATGCAGGCTGAAACACGGAAAGGAGCGTAAAAAACATATGGGATATGAGGAATAGGTTGGGGTTTTTTTTAAAGGTTTTATTGATTTTAGAGAGAGAGAGAAAGAGTGTGCGTGTGCTCGCAGGCGAGCAAGGGTGAGGCGGGAAGGCAGAGGGAGAGAATCTCAAGCAGGATCCACGCTGCAGGCACAGCCAGATGCAGGGCTCAATCCCACCATCTTAAGACCATGACCTGAGCTAAAACCAAGAGTTGGAGGCTCAACTGACTGAGCTACCCAGGTGCCCCAGGAATAGGTTTTATAAACACGTAATTTTAGTTGGAAGGAGAAGAGAAAGAATGGAGCAGTGTTAGAAGATAAAATGGCTAAGAATTTCCCAAAATTGATGAAACCAAGCCACAGTTTTAAGAATCACCATGAACTCCGAGCAAGATAAAAAATACCCTCCCAACAAAATGTAATGAACACTGGGTATTACATAAGACTGATGAATCACTGACCTCTACCTCGGAAACTAATAATATGTTGTATGTTAATTAATTGAATTTAAATAATAAAAATAGAAAACACCCTTCCTAAAACAAATTTTTAAAAATTTACAGGGCTCTTGCACATTTTTAAATTGACATCCTAACTTTTTCATAACTTAATTAGTTGCAAGGATGTAATTTCTAATACATTGTAAATATTGATCCTTTCAAATAAAATAGTTGCACTGCTCTTTTAAATTTATCCAATGATGTCTACATGATTTGATAGTATCATCCATTAAAAAAATGCATTGCAAAGCCTTTTATTAACGCTAAAAAATTTCAGATTCTTACTTTTGCTCCTTGAACACATATGATCATTCGAACATTTGCCCCTGAATTCTATCCCATTAGAATGCTTTTGTGCCTGAAAGACATTTTTTTAAATGATTTTTTGAATTTATTTTAGAGATAGAGAGCAGGAGGAGGAGCAGAGGGAGAAGGACAAGTAGACTCTGCACTGAGCATGGAGCCCCATGCAGGGCTCGATCCCACAACCCTGAGATCATGACCTGAGCTGAAACCAAGAGTTGGACTCTCAACCAACTGAACCACCCAGGCGCCCCTGCTTGGAACACTTTTATTGATCAATGTATCATACTTCTTTGTAACAAAAACATGTAATATAAATATAATCGACTTTTTAAAAATATCCCATAACCATAAGGCTCTGTTAAAATTTTGTTTTGGATTGACATAATTACTAGTAGTATACATTTAATCAAAACAGCAAAGTATACCAGAAAATGTCATAATTATTAAATATAAAACAAAATTTTATTAGAAATTCCTGTCTTAAAGAGCTAGATGGGCTTGTATTATCTATTGCTGTGTAATAAATTATCTTAAATCTTAGCACCTTAAGGTAACATACATTTATTATTTCACAGTTTCTGAGGGTCAGGAATCTGGGCAGGCTTAACTGGGTGGTTCTGACTTGGGATCTCTCATGAGGTTGCAGTCAATCTATTGGCAATGGCTGCAGTCATTAAAATCTTGATGGGGACAGGATAACCATTTCCAAAGTCACTCACATGGCTGTTGGCAGGAGCTCTTGGCTCCTTGCCACATGAGCCTCTCCAAAATGTTGCTTAGGACACAGAAGTTGGCATTCTCCAGAGTGAGTAATCCAAGAAAGAATGACCAAGTCAGAGGCATGGTATCTTTTAATAGCTTTATTGAGATACAATTCGCATCCCATACAATTCATCCATGTAAAGTGTACAATTCAATGGCTTTTAGCATATTCACAGAGTCGTGCATCCATCACCACTATCACTTTTAGAACATTTTCATTACCCCCAAAGGAATTTTACACTCCATCTTCTCAAACCCTCTAACTGTAGGCACTGAGTTTCTACTTTTCTTCTCTATAAGTTTGCCTAATATGGACATTTCATGGAAATGGAAGTATACAATATGTGGTTCTTTGTGCCTAGCCTCTCTCACTCAGCGTAATAGTTACAGTGGTCATCCATGTTATAGCACAGGTCACTTCATTTCTTTTGATGATGGAATAATATTCCATTGTATGGAGAGCTCATTTGTCCATTTATGAGCTGATAAGTTCTACTTTTTGACTACTATGTATGAAAATTCCTGTACGAGTTTTTTATGCACATATGTTTTCATTTCTCTTGAGTATATATTTATACCTAAAAATGAAATTAATGGGTAATATACCCCATATATATATCCCTGGGTCATATGGTAACTCCATGTTTAATCATTTGGGAAACTGCCATACTGTTTCCAAAGTGGTTACACCATTTTACATTTCCACCAACATTGTAGAAAGTTTCCATTTTTTTTTCACATCCTCACCAACACTTATTTTTATTATAGTGATCCTAGTGGGTATGAAGTAGCATCTCACGGTTTTGATTTGCATTTCATTGATGGCTAATGATACTGCACAACATCTTGTCATGGACTTACTTGCCATGTGTGCATCTTTTTTGAGGAAATGTTTATCCAGATCCTTTGCCCATCTTTTTAATTTTTATTTTTGTCTTTTCTTTTTCTTTCTTTTTTTTTTTTTGCTTTTTATTGAGTTGTTAGAGTTCTTTCTATAGTCTAAATACAAGTTCCTTGTCATATGTGCTTTCCAAATATTTTCTCAATTGTGTCTTTTCACATTCTTTTTTTTTTTTAAAGATTTTATTAATTTATTAGAGAGACAGCCAGCGAGAGAAGGAACACAAGCAGGGGGAGTGGGAGAGGAAGAAGCAGGCTCCCAGCAGAGCAGGGAGCCTACTGTGGGGCTCAATCCCAGGACCCTGGGATCACGCCCTGAGCTGAAGGCAGACGCTCAATGACTGAGCCACCCAGGAGCCCCGTGTCTTTTCACATTCTTGATGGTGTCCTTTGAGGCACACTTGTTTTTAAATTTGATGATGGTTATTTGTATTTATTTGTGTTTTTGGAGTAATATCTAAGAAACCATTGCCTATCCAAGGTCGTAAAGACACCTATGTGAGAATGATACTTTTTTTTAATTCAAAATCTGGAATAAGGGGCGCCTGGGTGGCACAGCGGTTAAGCGTCTGCCTTCGGCTCAGGGCCTGATCCCGGCATTGTGGGATCGAGCCCCACATCAGGCTCCTCTGCTATGAGCCTGCTTCTTCCTCTCCCACTCCCCCTGCTTGTGTTCCCTCTCTCACTGGCTGTCTCTATCTCTGTCGAATAAATAAATAAAATCTTTTAAAAAAGATCTGGAATAAAAATGGGGTCACTGGAAATTCAAACACATTATAAAGATCAAAAGAAGGTATACAAACAATTGTATGTTAATAACTTTGAAAGTTTAAATGAAAAATTCCTAGAAAATATAACTTAAAAATAACAGAAGGAGAAATAGAATTGAGTGTTCCTATAACTAGTAAAACCAGTTTAATAAACCAAAATCCTTCCCACAAAGAAAACTCCATTTGCCTTCATCAGTGAAACTTCTTGTCTTCACAAATTCTTCCAGAGAATTTAAAAAGGAGAATACACTCCAACTGATTTTATGGTAAGCATAGCCTTGATACAAAACCCAAAACAGACAGACAAAGGAAAATTACAGGCAAAATCATTCATGAATATAGTTGAGAAAACCAGGAGTGGGAGTGAGACGGAGTAAGCACATTCCTCCTGGTCTTTCCCACTGAATGCAGCTATAAAACCTAGCCAGAATGCATGGAGCGGAAGCTATTTGAGGACTCGGAAGAGTAAATAGTGGCAGGCAAATTGGGGAAGAAGACCAAAAATATGAAACACTGAACTGGCAACGAGTTCACTATTTTTTATCCTCTGGTTCTCCTGCCACTCGGCCTCAGACATGGGCACAGTTATGAAAGTGCATGGCAGGCAGAGTGGGCTAAGCAAAGCTCTAGCTTTCTGGTGGAGAACCAAAAAGAGGGACCTCAGGGAAATGAACAGTACAAGGGAGATCACACACAGGGGGCACCTTGGGGAAGTGACACTATAAAATTGTTTATGAACTCCTGGGCTCAGCGGTGAGCTGTAATTAGGTTGACCTGGTCTTATCTTAATCAGCACCTAAGACTTTGAGAACTGAATTTTCCACGTCCAGGTCCCAGACTGTCCACAGGGTGGCGCACATGCGGAATAGATGTGAATACCGTTGCATAGTCTTTGAAAATTGAAATGAAATTCTAATCAGAGTCCACAAGGGTGGTTTGGAATTTATGGCCTGAATCTAAGTAGGTCAATTGCATACTAATACAAAAATATCAACATTCTTCATATGATTTAAACAAGAGCCAGAGTTTCATAGCCTAACATTCAAAACGTTTAATATATATTCTTAAACTTGGCAGATGAATAATTAATTGGCATATAAGTAAGAAAAATCTTAACTCACAAATAAAGACAGTCAACACATGTCAATAACAAGATGACTTAGACATGGGAATCATGTGACAAAGACTTGAAAGCAGCTATTATAAAAATGCTCTAAGAATTGTGAACACCCTTGGAACAAATAACTAGAAAGGTTCAGTAAAGAAATAGAAAATACAGAGAATAACAAAATGGAAATGTTAGGACTGGAAAGTAAGAAAACCCAGAAATTAAAAACTTACTGAATATATTCCAAAACAGAGTATGAGATGACAGAAGGACAAATCATGTGAACATAACAATGAATAAAAATAAGTCTGAAAAACAGTGAGGAAAAATAAAACCCAAAAAGATCCCCAGGGACCTGTGGAACAATAAAAAAAGTCCAGCATTTGTTCCATCAGACTTCCAGAAATAGAAAAGGGTGCAGAGCTGGAAAAATGTTTGAAGTAATAATAACTGAAAACTTCCCAAATTTGGCAGAAGACATAAATCTACATATTCAAAAAGCTCCCTGAATTCCAAACCAGATAAAGCCAAAGAATTTTGTCCCCATACACGTCATAATAAAACTGCTGAAAACTAAAGAAAATAAATCTTCCACGTGGCCAGACAAAAAACACATTCCTGACAGAGAACTGATGGTTTGAATGAATGTTGAAATCTGGTCAGAAATCATGAAGGCCAGGGGCACCTGGGTGGTGCAGTCAGTTAAGTGTCCAACTCTTGATTTCAGCTCAGATCGTGATCTCGGGGTCATGGGATCAGCCCCCTCGCCCACCATGTAGTCTGCTTGAGATTCTCTCTCTCCCTTTCCCTCTGTCCCTCTCCCCGCTCACATTCTCTCTCTTTCTCTCCCCCTCTCATGAATTAAAATAAATAAATAAATAAATAAATAAATAAATAAATAAAATCTTAAAAAAAAAGAAGAAAGAAAGAAAGAACCATGAAGGCCAGAGGAGGTGGCAAAATATTCTTAAGGTGTTGAAAAAAGGAACTATCAAGCCAGAATTTTCTATCCAGTAAAAATAACCTCCAGGAATGAAGACAAAATAAAGACATTCTCGGAAGAAGGAAAATTACGAGAATTCATGGCCAGTTGACATGTTCTAAAAGAATGGCTAAAGGAAGTTCTTCAGAGAGAAGGGTAATGATCCCAAAATGAAAGCTAGAACTTCAGGAATGAAGGAAAAGCAATAAAAATGATAAGCATCTGGGTAAATATAATAGACCATTCTTTTTCTCTTGAGTTCTTTAAAATATGCTTGATATTTGAAAGCAAAAAGATGTAACAGTGTCTGATGGGGTTTTCAATGTGTGTAGATGTAATATATAAGACAACTGTAATATAAAGGGGGAGGGTAAAGGGACCTATATGGAGAAAGGTTTTTATATTCCACTTGAAGTAGTAAAATATTAATTTTAAATAGACTATGAAGTTCAGTATGTATATTGTAGTCCCTAGAACAACCACTAAAAACTTTGTACAAAGATATATTGTCAAAACACAGTAAATTAAAATGGAATACTAAAAAAATATTCAAATAACCTGAAAGAAGGCAGAGGAATGAAAAAGGGGGGGGGGATGGAAAATGAGTAATAAAACAATAGACCTAAATCCAAACATATCAATAAGTGCATTCAATGTAACTGTTTTAAACACACCAATGCAAAAATCAGAGTTTGTTAGAATAACAAGACGTGAACCAATTATAATCTGTCTACAGGAAACTTCAAGATAATGATATAGGTAGATTAAAAGTAAGAGGATGGAAAAAAGATAAACCATGCAAGCACTAATATCAGACAAAGTAGACTCAAAGCAAGGAAAATAACGGGGTCTAAAGGCATATATTACCTAGTGATAAAGGGGTCAAGTCACCAAGAAAACATTAAAATCCGAAATGTGTATGTAAGTAAGAACAATTACTTCAAAATACATGACGCAAAAACTGACAGAACAAAAAGGAGAAACACAAATACACAATTATAGTTGGGGACTTCAACACTCACAAAAATCTATAGACCTAGTAGAAAGAAAACCAACAAGGATATATAAGGACTGAACAACACCGCCAACCAAGTGGAGCTAATTGACATTTACAGGACACTCTGTTCAATAATAACTAAATACACATTTTCTTCCAAGTGCACATGGGACATTCATCAAGACAAACAATATCTGGTGTCATAAAACAAAACTCAACAAGAATAAAAGAACTGGGAAAAAATACTGTATGCTCTCTGACCATAATGGAATTAAAGCAGATATGATAAACAGAAAGCTGTAAAGAAAATTCCAAAACTTTGGAAATTAAACAAAACACTTCTAAATAATCCATGAGTCAGGTCTTTAGGGAAATTAGAAAAATATTTTTAACCGAATGAATGAAAATACAAATATAAAGTTTGTGGGATGTAGTTAAAGTCGCTTTTACAGGAAAATTTATAGTAGTAAATGCTAGTATTAGAAAAGAAGAAAGGTCTCAAGTAAATAAGCTTCTACCTTAAGAAACTGGAAATAGAGCAAAACAAACCCAAAGCAAGCAGAAGGAAAGAAATAGTAAAGAGCAAAAATCCATAAAACTGAAAACAGAGAAGTAGAGAAAATTAATGAACTCAAAAGCTGGTTCTTTGAAAAAAATCAATAAAATAAATCTCTAGCAAGACTGAAGAGAAGACACAAATTACTGGCATCATGAAGTACTCTGCAACATTAAAAGGATGATAAGAGAATATTACGAACCACTCTGTGCACATAAATTTGACAATCTAAGTGAAATGGACAAATTCCTGAAAGCGACAAACTACCAAAATTTACCAAAGGTGAAATGGATAATCTGAATAGCCCTATGACTAAAAAATCAAGTTTGCAGTTAAAAACCTCTTTCCCCATGCAAACAAACGGAACAAAACAAAAGAAAAAACCACCACCACCAACAACAGCAACAAAAGCAAAACAAAACAAAACTCCAGGACTAGATAGTACTGTCAGCCAGTTCTACCAAATATTTAAGGAAGTAACACCAATTCTAAGCAGTATCTCCTGAAAAAAGAGAGAGAGAGACAGAGACAGAGAGAAGGGAACACTTCCCACTCATTTGATGAAGCAAGCATTACTCTGGTACTGAAACTAGACAAAGGGAGTACCGAAAAAGAAAACTACAGCTCAATATCCCCTAAGAACATAGAATACAGTCCCCAACTTAATGATGGTTCCCTGTGTGATTTTTCAACTTTATAATGTTGCAAAAGCAATACTCATTCAGTAGAAACTGTTTGATTTTTGTGTTTTGATCTTTTCCCAGGCTAGTGATACATGGTACAATATTCCTTCGTGGTTGTAGCTGCAGATCACAAGAGTAAACCACTGATACACTTAGAACCATTCTGTACCCATACAACCACTCTGCTTCTCGCTTTCAGTATTCGATAAATTACACGAGATACTCAACAGTTCATTACAAAATAGGCTCTGCGTTAGATGACTTTTTCCAACTTGGCTAACGTGAGTGAGCATGTTTTAGGTAGGCCAGGCTAAACTACGATGTTTGGTAGGGTAGGTGTATTAAATGTATTTTTGACTTGGATATTGTCAACTTACAATGGGTTGATCAGGACATAACCCCATTGTAAGTTGAGAAAGATCTGTATTAGCAAATTGAATCCATCAACATATAGAAAGAACAGTATATGGAGTATATGGACAAAAGGGAGTTTATCCCAGGATGCAAAGCTGGTTCGATATTTGAAAAACAAATCAATGTAATCCACCACATTCACAGTCTAATGAAGAAAAATCACTAATTCACACAAAGAATTGACAAATTCAAGACCTACTTATTATAAAGTCTCATCTATGCAAAACCTATCATGTTAATGATAAATTTGACATATTAATGGTGAGAATTGAATGCTCTTCCCCTAGGATCAGTGACTAGTCAAGGATATTCCCTCCTCACTCCTATTCAGTACTGCATTGGCAGTCCTAACCAATATAGTAAGATAAGGAAAAGAAATAAAAAGCATATTGGAGGGGAGGTGGTGTGGGGGGTGGGTAAAATAGGTGAAAGGGACTAAAGAATCCACTTACCATGATGAGCACTGAGTAATGCATAGAACAAATGAACGGATAAAGAAGCTGTGGTTCATATATACAATGGAATATGACTCAGCCATCAGAAAGGATGAATACCCACTGTTTGCATCAACATGGATGGAACTGGAGGGGATTATGCTAAGTGAAATAAGTCAAGCAGAGAAAGACAATTATCATATGGTTTCACTCATATGTGGAACATAAGGAATAGCATGGAAGACCATAGGGGAAGGGAGGGAAAACTGAATGGGAAGAAGTCAGAGAGGGAGACAAACCATGAGAGACTCTGGACTCCGGGAAACAAGCTGAGGGTTACAGAAGGGAGGGGGGGTGAGAGGATGGGGTAGCCGGGTGATGGGTATTAAGGAGAGCACATGTGGTGATGAGCACTGGGTGTTATGCACAACTAATGAATCATTGAACACTACATAAAAAACTAATGATGTACTGTATGTTGGCTAATTGAACATAATAAAAAATAGGAAAAAAAAGAATTGTTGAATCACAATATTGTACACCTGATACTAATAAAACTCTGTGTGTTAAACTACCCTGGAGTTAAAGTTAAAAATTCAGAGGCATCTGGATGGCTCAGTTGGTTAACTGCCTTCAGCTCAGGTCATGATCCCAGGGTCCTGGGATCGAGCCCCGCATTGGGCTCCCTGCTCCATGGGGGGCCTGCTTCTCCCTCTCCCTCTGCCTGCCGCTCCCCTTGCCTATGCTCTCTCTCGCTCTGTCAAATAAATAAAATCTTTAAAAATTTTTTTTAAAATTAAAAACTTAATTTAAAAAAGGTACATAGATTGCAAGAGGAAGAAATAAAGTTGTCCTTATTTGCAGATAACATGACTGTCTACCTAGAAAACTTCAAGAAATCTACCCAAAAAACTCCAAAAATTAATAAGTGAGTTTAGCCAAGTTGCAAGACACGTGGTGAGCACACAAAAATCCATCATATTTCTCTATACTAGCAATGTGTGGCTAGAAACTACAATTTTTAGAATACCATTTATGATAGCCTCCTATGATAATTTTACAAGTAAAATAAAAATGTCTATATAGCAAATGAAATTCAGCAATATATAGAAGGAATTCTATAGTTACTAAGTCCAGTAATTATATGAAAATATACAGTATTTTATATAAAACTGTTATATGTCATAGCCAAGTTTATACCAGCAATGTTTTTGCATTAACAGATTAATAAAAGTGACTTGTCCTAATTAATAGATTAAAGGTGAAAACTTGTGCTCATTTCACTAGATGCAAAAAAAAATATATTCGATAACATTCGCTATCACAATAAAAACTCTTAGCAAACTTGGAATAAAGGAAATTTCCTTAAAGAAATAGAAAGTCATTATACGTAATATAATTGTGTATTTGGAAAGTATAGAAATATCTACAAATAAATTATTTAAAAATTATTTACATATTCTGGATACAAGTCCTTTGCCAGATAGGTGATTTGCAGATATTTTCTTCAATATGTGGCTTGTCTTTTCATGCTCTTAGCAGTATCTTTCCCAGAGCAAAAGTTTTTCTTTTTTTTTTTCCCCCTTAAGATTTTATTTAACTATTTGACAGAGGGAGAGCGAGAGAGAGCACGTAGAAGCAGGGGGAGCGGAAGGCAGAGGGAGAGGGAGAGGGAGAAGCAGCCTCCCCGCTGAGCAAGGAGCAGAGGTGGGGCTCAATCCCAGGACCCTGGGATCATGACCTGAGCTGAAGGCAGACATTTAACTGACTGAGCCACCCAGGCGCCCCAAAAGTTTTTCATTTTGATGAGGTCCAATTTATCAATTTTTAAAATGGATCATGCTTTGGATGTCACATCTAAGAAATCTTTGCTTAACTCCAGGTTACAAATATTTTCTATGTTTTCCTCTAAAAGTTTTGTAGTTTTGCTTTTTACATTCCCAGCTATGATTCATATTAGTGGAGAGAAAATATTTACCACATGTATAACTGATAAAGGGCTCACATCCAGAATACGTAAAGATGTCCTACAATTTGCTAAATACAAATCAACATACAAAAACCAGGTATATTTCTAAATACCAACAATAAAAAGAGGAAATGAATGTTTTAAAGGATACTATAAAGTACACTTACGTGTGTGTACAAATTTTTAAATGTCAAGTACCTAGGAATAAATCTAACAAAAGTGAGACCTCTACAAAGTAAAGTATAAAACTTTAAGAAAAATTAAAGAAGACTCTCCTAAGTGGAGAGATAGACCACGTTCATGAATTTCAAAAATTGATATTGTAAATATATCAAATTTCCCTAAAATGATCTATAAATTTAGCACAATCACAACCAAAATCCCAACAGGTTTTCTGTGGATCTTGATGGTCTAATTCTACTAATCTAAACTGTGTAGGATGTGAGAAAGCTTTGGTAATGTCAGTAACTGCTGACTGCGGTATTGGCATAAGATCAGAAAAACGGACCAGTGAACTAAGAGAGCTCATAAACACATTTCTGTGTAGGGACATGTGATTTACAACAAAGGCAGCCCTGCAGAGAAGTGGAAAATTGGACAGTTATACATCCATATGGGAACTTTGTGACCCCAGGGTAGAGAATGTTTTCTTCAAGTATCAAAGAGCAGTAACCAAAAAGGAAAAGACAAATCAGACTAATTACAATTAAAATATACCATTAAGAGTGAAGAGACAAGCCACAGAGGGGAAGAAGAAATTTACCACATATGTAACTGATAAAGGACTCATATCCAGAAAATATTAAGAATTCCAGGGACCCCAGGGTGGCTATCAGTTAAGCACCCACTCGTGACTTTGGCTCAGGTCATGATCTCATGGGTCATGGGACTGAGCCCCATGTCAGGCTCCACACTCAGCAGGGAGTCTGCTTGAAGATTCTGTCCCTCTGCCCCACCCCCAACTCCCTCGCGCTCTAAAATAAATAAATAAATCTTAAAACAACAATAACAACAACAAGAACACATTGAGGGGCGCCTGGGTGGCTCAGTCAGTTAAGCATCTGCATTCGGCTCAGGTCATGATCCCAGGGTGCTGGGATCGAGCCCTGCATCGGGCTCCTTGCTCAGTGGGGAGCCTGCTTCTCTCTCTGCTGCTCCCCCTGCTTGTGCTTGCTATCTCTCTGACAAAGAAATAAATAAAATCTTTTAAAAAAGACAAACACATTGAGATACCACTTAATGTTCAATTGGCTATAATTTAAAAGTCTGACAACACCAAGTATTGGCAAGTGGCTAAAACAACAGAACTTCCCATATACTGCTAATGGCAATGTTAATTAACAATCACTTTGCAAAAATTATTTGCAAATTATCTTACAAATAAGACAGCAACTCCACTACTAGGTATGCGCCCTAGACAAACTTGATACATGTGCACCAAGATACGCTCACAAAAACAGCGTTGTTTTTAATAACCCAAACTGCAAACAACCCAGATGTCCATCAACAAGAGACTGGATAAGGAAAATGACATATTCATAGGACAGAATTTTATACAGATGTGAAATGGGTGGAACTAAACCGACATACACCAACATGGATAAATTATAAAATGTAATTTGAGCAAAAGAAGCCAGGCGCAAGATAATTCATACCGTCCAACTTTCTTGTGAAGTTCGAAAACAGGCTGAATTTATCTATACATGAGAAATGTCTATTTAGATAAGAAAACCATACAGAAGAGTTGGGAACACATGATCATAATGGCCAGAGGGGAGAGAAGAGATTATAACCGGGAAGGCAGCCATGTAGCCTCTGAGGTCTTGGCAGCGCTCTATTTCTTGTGCTAAATAGTGGTTACATGGATACTTCGAATACTTATAGTAATTTGTTAAACTACTTAGTTATGTATCATTGCTTTTGTGTGTTGTATTCACAACCAAAAGGGTTTATTTAGCATGTTTCTTACCTTTCTCAATAAGCATTCTAACTTACCTGTGATATATTGACTTTTGTTCAAAGATTTAACACTGATCTTTTGGAAGTAAATGTGGAATGTTTTACGTCATCCTTTAAATGGTGTAAAATATGCAACTAGACACGGGATAACGGAGCTGCTTCTCACTAATGAGAAAGGTGAAAATGCAGAGCGGGCATGCTTGGTCCCGGGTATTTTCTAAAGTACTTTTAACAAATCTTGACTATTCTAATTCGAAAATAAATGGGTAGGTAGGAAAGCACGGACTTGCCAGGATTCTGTGGCCAGAATGAAATTATCAACTGTCTTCTTTTGTCCTCACAGAGCCCTTCCTCAGGAAGAACGCTTTCTCTGACAACAGCTGAGTGCGGAAGCGGCAAGGTTATTAAACAACTGTCATAAATTAAGCCCATGGAAAGATGCTCGCTATCATTAGGCGTCAGGGAAATGTAAATCAAAACCACAATGAGACGCCACTTTGCTCCCAGTAGGATGACTGTATTTGGAAAGACAGGTAATAAGAAGTGTTGACAAGGACGTGGAGAAGTTGAAACTGCTATACGTTGTAGGTGGGGATGGGAAATGATGCATCTGCTTGGAAAACAGTCTGACAGCTTCTGAAATCATTAAACAGAGAGTTACCACAGGATCCGACAACTCTACACAGAGGTATATACCCAACAGAAATGAAGACACATGTGAACACAAAATGTGGTACGCGAATGTTCATAGAGCATTATTCATACCAGCTAGGAAGTGGAAACGACCCAGACGTCCATCAGTTAACTGATAAATGCATTAATAACATGTGGTATATTCATACAGTAGAATATTATTCAGCCACAAAAAGGAATGAAGTACTGGCATATGCTACGCCCTAGGTGAACCTTGCAAATACTACGCTAGGTGAAAGAAGCCAGTTCCACAGTCACGTTGTAGGATTGCGTTCCTATGAAATGTCTTGGAGGCTAATCCACAGACAGAAAGCAGACCAGTGGTTGCCTACGGCTGCGAAGATAAGGAAGTTAGAGAATGACAACTCACGAGTTCAAGGTTTCTTTCTGGGGTAATGAGAATGTTATAAAATTGATTGTGATAATGGTCGTACAACTCTGTGAATGTACTAAGAGCCATTGACTTGTATGGTAGGTGAATTATACCTCAATAAAGCTTTTCAAAATATGTCCTCACTCCATCGTGCTACTTGATATTTCCAGACTAACTTGGACCAAAGTACCCCAGTTTTTAACACCAGACTTACACCTTAACAGAAATACTGTATAAATAAGACAGAAAAATACAACAAACTCTTCTTTGCGTATTGGTGTCTTGATGAAAGGAGGCTTCACTGACATCCTGAGACGGTACCTCCTAGGAAGATGTGGAATGGGTAAAGGTTGCTGTGTGTGCGTGTGTGTGTGTGTGTGTGTGTGTGTAAGGTGTTTGAAGAATAATTTTGAAAGGGAAGGTGGGAAAAGAGAGCTAGAAGGAAATCACCACAGGTGTATTCTCACGTAGATTGATTTTAGGAAAAAAGTTGAAGATCTGGAAACTGATGCCCTAAAAACTGTGCATGTCTGAATCTCCCTTGGGAAGACTTCACGTTCCTGAGTTTGAAGACCTGAGTTGTAGTTCAAAAGCCTTGTCTTTCAAGACCACAATCTCTGCTATGAAACTCTAAAGCTTCTCTTGCAGCTAAAGCCAAGATTTTGACTCTGAGTCCCGCCTTCGGCTCTGCCAGCCTCCTCAAGCTGGTAGCCTCGAATGTTTCAGCCTTATGGTCTAATTTTAATGTGGGAAGAGCTTAGGAAGGAAGGAAGAGGAGGAAGGAAGGATAACATGAGTTAATATATCAAATTATAATCCTACCATGCCAAAGATCTCCCTTCTAGTGATTCTGCCGCAGGCGGGAGAGGTCAACACTGTCCAGTACTGTAAGGGAAAGAATCGATGGAGAAAAGGACAAAGAAGACAATGCTGTCAGGAGACAGTTTGATAGTATGGTAGGAACAGAAGACAGACTGAGTCGTTTATAGATTGATCTGGAAATGAGAGATGGAGCCAGAGAGCAGAGACATTGAGGACGCTCAGCTGAGGAGAAAGATGGGCAGAGAGTGAGAGGTGGGCCTCAGAGTTGATGAGGATTTGTTTCCAGAAAAAGAGAGACTGGAGAATATTTATGGAATAAAGAGAAAAAATCAGGAAGGGGATGAACGAGAGAAGGAATTGAGGGTCCTGAGAAGCTGTGAGGTGACAAAATGGAGAGCCAGGGGAGGGGGATCGCTGTCGAATCGTCGAAGGACACCGCTTCCTCTGAGAGGCAGGAAAGCTGCAGACATTCTGGAGAGAGTTTTGGCCGGTGTGGGATTGTTCGTGGAGCTCAGATCATTTGACCTCTCTTTCTCTGGAGATCTGGTGGCAGAATGAGAAGTAGGCAGTTGAGAAAGAGGAGAGAAGAGTGGGGCCTCAGGACACCAGAGAGGGCTAGAGAATCAGCTGCAGAGAGCGGCGTCTGGAGTCAGATAACCCTTGTGGGGTGGGGTGGGGGTGAGGGCAGCTGGGCTGAGTTGCAGTGGATCTGTAAGACCCTTTTGTCCTTCCAGCCGGAGGACGGCAGTGAGGTCAGCAGAGCTGGGGGGCTGCCCGGCATTGAAGAAGAGAGAAAGATAGTGCACCATCCCGTACAGTGGCCGCTAGCCTCTGGGGCCTTTCGCATTGGTTAGTCCGAATTCATTTGTGCCGTAAGGGTAAGATATATACACGATTCCAAAGACTTCATATGAAAAAAAAGAACGTTAACTATCTCATTAATAAATGTGTACACTGATTATTTATTTAAAGAATATTTGGATCTATTGGGTTAAATAAAATATATTATTAAAATTAACTTCACCTGTTTTTACTTTTGTAGTGGAGCTTCTAGAAAAATTTAAATTACACACGTGGCTTGCATTATATTCCTATTGCACAGCACTGCTCTAGATACTCCCTTACTGGGACAGGGACTGTCTGTGTCATGCCTGTGGCCCCAACACCTGGGACAAGGACCTGCACAGAGAGGCCTCAGGGAACGGGGTGTGTGTGTGTGTGTCTGTGTGAATCGATGAGCAGATGAAGAATTCTGTTCATGAAGGCGTGAGTGGACAAACGCAGATCATATATGGTTATTAGGACCTTGGTCATTTTCTTCTCAGTTGTTGAGGATTAGGTATTAGCACCCTCCTGAATGAAACGGAAACAGAGATAGTTAGAATTGAGGAAAGCTCACGAGGCTTTGAGGGAGGAAATCTCAAAGAGCATTTTAGTGGAACTTACTTGATCTAAAGGCTCAAGAACCTGGACCCTTGCCACGCTCCTGTTTTTGTTTTCCTTTAAAAACATGTCCTCCCGTAGCACCTTAATAAATGGTAGGGACTGTCGGAGGTACTGCGCACGTATTAACTCATTTAAACGTCACATCGCCCTGGGAGATAGGCACTCTCACTCTCTTTTGCAGATAAGGAAACAAGGCGCAGAGATGTGAAGCAGTTTGGCCAGGATTACCCAGCAGGTGGTGGGAACTGGTATTTAAATCAGGCCAATTGGCCCCAATGGCCAGGCTCCTAGCTGCTGCACCATCCTGTCTCTCTCATCCTGTCCTCTCGCCTCACCCCCAAGGTTCTCCCCAACAGAGATACAGTAGTCCCCGCTTATCTGCAGGGGATCTGTTCCAAGACCCCTAGTGCATGCCTGAAACTGCAGACCGTACCGAACCCTCTATATACTACGTTTTTTCCTATACACACGTACCTATGATAAAGTTTAATTATAAATTAGGCACAGTGAGAGATTAACAAGAATAATGAATAATAGAACAATTTTAACAATATACTGTAATAAAAGTTATGTGAATGTGGTCTCTCTTTCTCTCAAAATATCTTATTGTGCTGTGCTCACCCTTCTTGTAACGATGTGAGATGGTAACAGGCCAACGTGATGAGATGAAGTGGAGTGAACGACGTTGTGACATAGTGTAGGGCTACTCCCGGCCTTCTGAGGATACGTCAGAAGCAGGACCATCTGCTTCTGGACCACAGCTGACCACAGGAAGCAAAACCACAGATAAGGGGGGACTACTGCATAGGTTTCTTTTTTCTCCCTTTACTGATTTCTCTTTCACTCCCAGTCCCTCAGGCCTTGTATTCCTGGAGAAAGTTCCCGATGTACTTTGCTTACTGACAACAATTGTAAGTAACCCCCCAACTTCCCCACAAATAAGACACAAATGCACCATAGCTGCATGGTCAGATACAACAGCCAAGTAACCCTGCCTCCTCTGTTCCCGCTATCCCCATCCCTGAGCCTTTCCACCATTTCCTCCACCCCCCACGCCCACCCCAGCCCATAAGTCTCCTGTTCCAAACATGGAATTGGCCCTCCCCTGCCTTCCTGGACAGACTCGAGGGGAGTGAGTGTTGGAGAAGCCTGAGGCTTCATAACTCTAAGCAAACACTTTGTCAGTCTAGCAGACGCCGGTGAGATGACTACAGGGGATAGAATGGGGGCTTTCCAGACACCACCTTGGCCAGTGCCCAGAGATGCTTCAGTCCCACCCACCAGGGACTCCATTCCAACCTCAGCTTGGATCCCTCCAATGATGAGTAACCCTAAATTTCCACCCACTGGGAGCAGCCCTAGCCCAGGATCTCCACTTTCAGGGCCAAACAGACTGCAGCACTAAGAAGGAACCAACAGGCCATCTTCCTCTCTCTCTCTCATTAAATTGTGAATAATAATGCATTTACTTATTCTCCCACTTAAAAAGTTGTTTAAATCCTTTGAAGAATCTTGCAAGGTAGCTTGGCTAGACAGCAGGCAGGACAGTCCAGTGCCTCTGGTGGGGGGGCCAGGGTCTTCCACTCGCCTGTCTTTTGGTCCAACAAGTAGGCGTTTGGGTTGATGGTGTAGTCCTTTGTCTGGACATCGCTGGCTGTGGTGACACCCCCACATACAAACACTCTGCTGTCTCCAATGGAGCATATAGCATGGGACACATCCAAGGGGCAGTTGTTGGGCAAGAGAGGCACCGAGGTGGTCGTCTTGTTGGCCTTTATCTTCTGCAGGTTGATTTCCACGCTCTGCCGGTGGCTGTGTACACAGAGGATGTTGTCCTGATGGAAAGAGAGCAGGGGCCGGTGGTTGAACTCGATGGGGAAGGTGATACACTGGACCACATCCCCAGTGTTGGTGTCAAAGCAGTCCACCACTCCAACCCGGGAAATATAGCCCTTCACCAAGCACCGCCCCGTGACAATGTACAGGTTCCGGTCACCCTTGGTGATCACGGCCGTGCCATCCATAGGGATGCTCATCTTCCCCGCCAGGCACCAGGCCTCCTTGCGCTCATCATAGCGATAGATGTTGGAGACATACCGCCTCGGAGCAATGCTCCCACCCACTGAGTACACTGTCCCCCCGCAGGTCACCATGGTGTGGAAGACAAGCCCAATTGGCAGGTCTGGCAACTTGGTCCAGGAGTTGTCATCCATGTCATACCGCCAAGCGGTCTTCAGCCCCGAAATCTGCTCAGTGGTGCCACCAGAGATGTAGATGTAGCGGCCAGCAGAGGTGGCGCTAAGTGCTGCCGCCCGATAGGGCATCTCCGACAGCTTCAACCACAGGTTCTCCTGGATGATATAGGCAAACACTCCATCATTGAACTTGCCATGGGCCTTTTGGCCACCAAGGATGACCACCGAATCAAGCAGGGCCCCTTTCCGCTGGTAGCTCAACAAGCTGGATGGCCTCTCCTGCTTTCGGTCCACGAGGACACTCTCGATCAGGGTCGCGTGGGCTGAGCTGTTCTCCATGCCCATCAACTTGTTGCTGGCAAACATCAGCGTCTTGTTGGAGACAGCATTAAGATTGATGTAGTTGAAGAACTTCTTGAAATACTTCTCCCGCTCATCTTTCCGGAAGTACACCCAATTGATGAGTGCGCTGAGAGCCTGGTCCTCATTGAGCACATGCAAGTTTTCGTCTCGGAGCAGGCGGCCAAAGATGACAGGTGGACAGCGCATGAAGTGCATACAGCCCTCAGGACTGGCCCAGTAGTGGAAGTTGTCACGAATGCCAGAGTAGGCCAAGTCTGAGACCTCTTTGAGCTCAAACAACTCAGCCAAGAAGAGGTAGCGCAAGCAGTTCGCACGGCGGATGGACTTAATCAGGAAGTCATTGCAGTGGATTCGAAGGCGTGGTGTGTTGAAATACTGGGCCCCACGAAGGAGCTCCTCCACGTTCTGCTCCGAGATCACCACCTTGCCGCTGTAGAAGTAGTCCAGGAGCTGGTCCACCGTGGCCGGGCTCAGGTAGTTGGGGTCGATGGTGATAAAGAGCTCATCGGTGGTCTTCATGTCATTGCTGGAGATAAGGCTCTTCACCAGCGGAGAGACAGCAGCCAGCACGTTGCGATGCGCAAAGAAGACATGGTGGTCCACAGTCAGGGCCATGTCCCAGTACTCTTTGCGCTTCCTCTGTTTGTTCAGATTCTGCAGCACAAAGCTGTTATAGTTTTTCTCCGTGAATTCCAATTTCATGGTGCTTCTTGCTGGCTGAGGCAGAAGACCAGCAGCAGGTGCTGGAGAACAGACGTTCTCAGGCCTTTGGGATATGGATCGATGGTTGTTTGCAGAGCAGTTGATCAGGGAGGAGGGGGGAGAGGAGAGAGGATGATGTCATAGAATGGATGAGGTCATCACAATGCCAGCCCCTGAGGCCTTTCTCAGAGGCACAGGACCCTTCTCCCCTCTGATGGCTTCAACCTGCCAAGGCTAGATAGATACCCTGCCAGGACTTAAAGCCCTGGGACCAGAGCTCAGGAGGAACTCAGAGATGGGTTGGAACTCTTACCTGGGTTAACACTCAGTTCAAGGCTAATTCTGGAATGTCTGAGCCAGTCTGGGTGGGAGTGGTATAGGAAGGGAAAAAGGGAAGTTAGGGGAAGAAAAGAGATTTTTGGATCTAGAAGAATCCTTTCATGTGCAGGAAGGAAACAGGCCCGGAGAAGAGAAGGGACTTGCCCAAGACCACAGAGCAGTCTGGAATCAGACCAGGCCTGGAAGCCAAGCCTTCTATAGCTCCGTACTCTTCATCTTTCCAGGAAGCTCCTAACTACCCAACTCTCCCCAGTCTCTGATTCTCAGGCCTCAAGGTACCTTTTTCTGCCAAGGTTCCTAGCCATCAGAGAGGCATTTCAGGTTCTGTCCTTTGCCTTCTGACCTTCGTAGCCATGGACACCATTCTTCTTTAAAATAGACAGAGAGGGAGAGGCCACTGGTTAGAGCAGGGACAGAGGAGTTAGCCACACATTGGGGGTTGGGCGGGCCTCTGAAGCCCTGATGATTTCAGTTCCACAGCAAACTGGGACCTTCTCTCCACATTTCCAAGTCTGTAGTCATGCAACTTTGGGGGCTGTGGTGGGTTAGCTCTCTCCAGCAAGAGTCGACTTGGACAAGTGGCTCAGACTCTCTAAACCTCAGTTTCCTCATCTGTGAGATGGGAGTAATAGTACCCGCTTCGAAAATTATTAAGAATTTAAATGAGAAAATGATTAGAGCGTGTTAAGTACCATGTTTGGCTTGTAGCAATTCAATAAATGTTAGCTGCCGTTACTTTATTGATATCGTATTAGTTCATCCAGCGCCGGTGTCCTTGGCTGCTCCCTTCGTACGTAAATACCTGTCGTCGTCTGGTTGGTGTTTGCTGGTGGTGGGGGGTCTGGAATCCCGCCGGAATCCCGCGCCCCCTTTGGGCGGGCTCGGCGAGCCCGGTCCGGCCGCGCGGTGGAGCTGGCGGGCCATCCCCGGCCGCTGAGGCCCCGGCGACTGCGCCCCTGCGCTCGCCTGCCGCGCCCGCCCCCCGCGGGGACTGCAGCGCCCCCGCCCACCGTCCCCGGCCCCCTTGCCGCGGGGATTCCTCGCGCCCGGCGCCCCGTGGCCACTAAAATGCCCGTGGCAGGGCCTCCCACGTTCACCACAAAGCCGTCTGTGCCCGCTTTACACGTGGGGTGCTGAGCCCGGCAGAGGAGCGGTCTCTGACTCCGGCCGTCACCCCTGGGCGCCCCGCCGCGTGGGGTGCCTGCAGACTCCGCCGCCCCTGGGCGGGCGTGGGGCTCCCGGAGTGCCGGCGGCGCGGCTTTGCGCTGCCCGTGCCAAGGAAGGGCTAAGGGTCAGCCGGAGCCCCCACGGAGGGCGGAGGCTGCTGCCGAGAGCGGAGGAGCCCGGGGCCCCACCCCGGACCAGCCTTGGGGGGCTCCCGGCAAGGGGCTCAACTCGAAGGCTTTTGCGGCGATGGCCAGATGGTACCGAGAGGACCTGGGCCCCAAGCCCCACTCCCGACCCTGAGGTCGTCCTTAGCGCCCCTACCAGGAAGAGCAGCGCCTGGAGCTTGGGGAATGGGAGCCCGCCAGCTCTTTCCCTCCTGGCTTACATTATCATTCATCGTCTCCGTACTTCATTCTTCCATTTCAGACCTGGCCTTTTCTTTGGGGATTTGGCAGCTTAAAAACAATTTAAAAGTACTTCCGTTTTAATGCTGCATCTGTTCACCTTGATTCCTGAATGATATAGAGGCACTCAGTCTCTTGACAGATCTCTGCACAAGGCTAAGAACTTCTGTTTTCCCCATGAAAAGAAGGCTTAGATTTCAGCATCTCCACCACAGACTAGCTGTGTGGTTTCGGTGGGTTCTTCTCTGTTTTCCCCGTGTGAGAATAACTGAGCTCTAAAGGCTTCCCCAGCCCTGATCTCGCGAGAGGTGGCAGCAATTCAGGTGCAGGTGAGACATCTTGGTGTTGATACCAGACACTTTTTCATTCCCATTGGCTTCTAGGCCTGCTCTGGTGAGAGGCTGGCGGGCCTCGCCTCCTGGGGCATTCCAACCAAGAGTAGAGCATGTGTGGGGTCAGGCCTGGTGTTTCATCTGCCCCTTTGCCCCCACATCCTGGGGCATTTTGGTGGAGATGGTGGCTGTGCCCCTTTGCTTTTGTTTCAAGCACCAGAACACGAGGGCAGGAAGGTCTCTCCAGTTGAGAAATTCAGGCTTGGGCATGGGGGAGTAATGGACCTGAGAAGATCCAGTAGACTTAACTCCATGTGCCAGACCTTGCACAGCTGGACAGACTGCAGCCCAGAATGGGGAAGGGCACACGACTCTGAGAGCACAGGGCTAGAGCTTGGAGCTGGGGTTCCTGACTCCTTCCTCGGTTCTCTGGCTACAAAGAGCTGGCAATCTGGCTTGTCTTCTGCTCTGATTGAACTGTGGGAGTTGCCGACTTTAAGAAATCCATTAAAGAAGTAAAATTGCCCACCTGCTCAACTGGCTTTGTTGCCTGGCTTTTCTTCAGCCTAGAAGGCTCTTCTGGTCAGCTTTTTTCTTTCTCCAGCCAACTGAGAAAACTGATGCCAAGCCTCAAGTCTGGCTGCATGCCAGTGGCCACCACCTGGTTACGTATGTGTACTGGGTGCAAGGTCTCCCTAGGAGCCACCAGGAAGTTCACTGACTGGTCATTCAGTCCCTGTTGCTCATGGTGGCTGCCCAGGTGTGGCCTCAGCCCAGTCTTTTTCTTCCACCCACCCTCCGCTTCCTGCCCAGCTCAGCATTTTTGGCTTAAGAAGACTCCCTCAGGGAGGGGACCCTAATATTCAGCATTTTTGGCTTAAGAAGACTCCGTCAGGGAGGGGACCCTAATATGACGTTCTGGAGAACATCAGTTGACATATCATTTTGCTGGGAAGCCCTGAAGATGAGGGGTATGTTTTAACTATACAGATTTGACCTGGAGCTAGAAAGCTCTGGAACCCCACCTCTCTTGTACCTCTGACTCTGGCTTCCTCTTCCATTTATTTTCAACTGGCAACTTGGCTTGCATGTGGTTTGGTTTGCCAGGGCCCTAATTCAAACTCATGGCATCCTATTTTTTTTTTTTTTTTTTTTTAGTTCCACTGGCAAATTCTCTGCTCATTTCTTAGCTCAAATTCCTGGTCCATGGCCAGCCCGGGGATTGGCCGCCCTTGGATCACATGTCCACTTTAGTCTAATCAGCCATGTAAGGGTAGGTCACATGGCTCAAAACATAGCTGCCAAAGGGGCGCAGGGTACAGGGGAGAGGTTGGAAGTACGCGGAAGCTTGAGTTACCCAAGACAGGAACTAAGAGTTGTGATTACCTTAGTCACCAATTAAGAATCGAGCATGAATGAATGGAAGATATTACACAAAAGAAAAAGACTTTATTGTCGTCTTAGTCAATATCCCTGGTGAAATGAAGGGCACAGCATGAGGCTGTGTTCACAGTGCAGTGCAGACCTTCGGGAGGCATGTTTCCTGACTGGCCCGCTCGGACTGTCTCTAAGGCGGCAGCCTCCTCACTCCCACCCCTGCTGTCTGAGCACTTGGAGAGGCCGCGCTTTCAGGACACCAGCTCGGCATCTGGGTCGGTTCTGCCCACAGGGACCACGCGAAATCGTTATTCAGGGGAACTTTGTATAGTTTGAGGCAAAATACGGAACCAAACTGGCTACTCTCAGCCCCCACATGGGAGATGTCCCTGGAACATTCGGGGCTGTCACACATTCCTGGAGGGAGCAGCAGCACAGCTGCAACTGCAGCTGCCAGGAACAGGCCTGGGCCCCGCCCTGCGTGCGAGGGGAGGGCAGAGGCTGGAGGGCTTCCTCTGGGGGCCCTGGTGAGCTCACGCTCACCCCCACGCTCACTGACTTCATCTGTTGGACGCTTGGCCGAGGGCCCAGGCAGTGTGAGGGGCTTTCTCCCAGAACAGGCCCTGGGCCACCTAGTGGAGGTCGGGGCGGGGGGGGGGGGGGGTTACTTTCAGGCCTGACCCGAGGCTCCAGAAACCAGGAGGCACATATTGAGCTCTGAGATGCCAGAGGATTTTAAGAAAAAAGGTGGGAGGGGAGCGAGGGCGGTGGTAGTAGTGGTACTTTGCTATTTAAAGGTGGAACTTGCAAGGAAGTGAAACTTTTCTCTCCATTTGTTCTTTGGCATTCCCATCAGAGAATTCCAGGAGGCAAGCAGATGACATCATGTCTTACAACTGAGAAATCTCAATCACTCTGTGAAATGCAGTTCCTGCCTGTCTCATGTTTGCAACGGAAGCTGCTTTATATTTACGTGTTTAAAGCTGTTTTTATGTTACATGTAGATGAGAGTTTAATAGTCTTAAATATCTATTAAAAGTAGATGACAATGCATGAAGATCACATAAAATGAACTTCACCTCAAAGCATCACGAACATTTGGAATAGAAAAAGACCAGGGATGGATAGTATAAGAAATGTACAAAAGAAGTTTGCTTAAAAAAAAAAAAAGTTTTAAAATTGATCCCCCCTCCCCCAAGTCCAAATAATTGTGGTCTAGGTAACCATCAGGGTAAAGGCTTCATAGGCTCATTCCTTTTGGTAAGAATAAGTTCGTACAGAACTGTATATCCAAGTGTGTGTGCAAGACACACTCACATGCACCACACACACAAGCACATACACCCACAGGGACACACACACAGCTGAGTTTTGGTTGTTCTAGGCACTTGGTATCCATGTTAAGTCTGCCACGTTCCCACTACATTGACTGAATTACTTCTTTGGAGGCAGGACATTTTCTTCAAAGAAGCCCTGGTTGACGACATTCCCTGCTGGGAAGTATCGGGCCACCACGAAGGAAGACCCGTCACTTGCAGATGCCTTCCCCACTCCCATCTTCTTTGTGTTCTTCCATACCATGGCTGTGAAGTGTCCTGGAGGGGCACAGGCAGGGGGAGGGGAAACAGATTAGTCAGCAGACTCCGGAGAAGGATGTTTCAAAGCCTTCTCGAACCCCTGCACCATCTTGTCAGGCTCGGGAAGCCTAAGCTTCACACACACACCAGAGGCAGGAGACAGAGCACTCTGCCTGCCTGAGTTTCTGAGGCGTCAGGTCGTCTCCATCAGCCACACAGACCCTCCTCACCTCACCGTTTCCCGATGCCCAAAGGCTTCACGGTTTCCCGGAGATCACAACAAAGCCGAGTGACCCCAATAGTTAGGATGCCACCCTTCTGGCACCTGCCTCCCCCCCTTCTCCTGCCCCCGACTGTATTCTTCAATGTTTCTCCATGCTTCCCCCAAAGATCACTTTTTGTCTCTCTCTTACTTGACATCTCAGGAACACTGAATACAGTCGATTCCTCCCCTTTTCGAAGGACCCCCTCTTTGGGTTTCCATGATGCCGCCCTCTCTTGGCATCCCCATCTGACTGCCTCTTCCTCCTCTTCCGTGTCACTGGTAAATGTTGGAGGGGCCTGCCCTGCCCAAGACTCGGTCCTGGGCTGGCTTTTCTTTGCTTGCTGCACTCTTTAGGCAATTTCATCTTTCCCTGGCTCCCAAATTTATTTCCCTAGCCCAGATCTCTCCTCTGTGCTCCAGATACAACTACTTACTTGACATTTCCACTTGGATGGCTCACGGGCATCTTAAATGTAACTATCAAAACCTTACTTTGGATTTTGGTTCCCCCCGAGGTTCCTCTTTTTCCGACCTTCCGTTTCCATTAATGTTCCCTCTGGGCACACAATCCTAGGGATTGGTCTGTATTCCTCCTTCTCCCTCATTTCCCCCTGGACAGCCCATCATTCAATCCTGGAGACTCTCACTCCAAAATAGATCTTAAGTCTATCCACTCCCTAAACTTGGGTTCCAACCACAAACTTTCTCACTCGGACCACTGTGATCGCCCTCGACTGGTCCCAGCCTCCACCTTTGCCTCCTCCAACCCACTTTCTCTAAAGGAGCCAGAGTCATCATTTTTAGACCTAAGTCACATCTGTTGACTTCCCCACTTAAAAATCCTTCAATTGCTTCCAGTTGCACCTAGAATGAAAGGGAATGCTTTGGCCCAATAGCCTCCTTTCCATTCCTTGAACATGTCAGGTTATTTCCCACCATGGAACCCTTGCACACATTGGCCACTGTGTGGAACGCTCTCCTGATGACCAACATCTTCTTATTCCTGAGGCCTCAGCCTGAATATCACTTGTGCAGAGAAGCCTTTCACAATCACGTATTTCCTGAACGCCTCCCTCCCAAGATCATCTTATCATACCCTGTTCTTCCCCTCATAGCATTCTTACCATTTGCAATGTTATATGTGTTCGATTTCTTGTTCATTTGCTTGGCTCCTTCACTAGGCTATGAGACTCACAGGTGCGGGAACCAAACTGTTTTATTCACCAAAGTATACTCAGGACCCTGGCACAGCCTGGCACGTGAAAAGTGTAAAATAAACCTCTGTTGCGTGAATGAGGGAATGAATGAAAAGGTATATGGCAGGGGGCGCCTGGGTGGCTCAGTCCTTAAGCGTCTGCCTTCGGCTCAGGGCGTGATCCTGGCGTTATGGGATCGAGCCCCACATCAGGCTCTTCCACTGGGAGCCTGCTTCTTCCTCTCCCACTCCCCCTGCTTGTGTTCCCTCTCTCGCTGGCTGTCTCTCTGTTAAATAAATAAATAAAATCTTAAAAAAAAAAAAAAAAGAAAAGGTATATGGCAGAACCACCTTGGACTTGGGTTCTGCCCTCACTGCAAGTGCAGGCCTTCCACATTTTGCACTCTTTGAGACCTTGACAAGTTAGAGCCTCCTTCAATTCCCTCTGCTCTGAGCCAAACAGCCCAGCTCCTTCTCAAGCTACCGCCTGACCCTCCAGACACTTCTGTGGCTTGCTAAACTTCTCAGCATCAGTGTCCCGCTGCTGAGGCTGCCTGCCCCTCACTCGCTGTTTCTTTCAAACCTTTAATACAGCTTAGCTTCCAACTCCCCTTCCACTTGGGGGTCAAAGAGTTGTTGTAATGTACTTTTTGCTCAATGACCATAAATTCTTCCGTCTCCAAGAAGTAGAGGGAAGAAGCTTGTCCTTCCCGCCTTTACTGTTAAGGACTTAGAGATCCTCTGACAGGTCAATACTGACGTCCATAGCACAGAATGGCACTCATTTGCTCAAACAACACTGAAGAGATTACATTTCCTCCTTCATGGTAGGGACCGCACCTGTCTTATTTTACTTTATTTTTTAAAGATTTTATTTATTTACTTGAGAGAAAGTGTGAGCAAGAGAGAGAGCACAGAGGGAGAGGGAGAAGCAGACGCCCCAGTGAGCAGACAGCCTGACTGCAGGATTCCATATCAGGACCCTGAGATCAGGACCAGAGCTGAAGGCAGACGCTTAACCAACTGAACCCCCCAGGAACCCCCCCACTCCTGTCTTATTGATCACAGTACCCCCAGTGTTTAGCACTGAGCTTGGTACATAGGAAATGCTCAACAAGCATGTGATGAAGAATGGAAGAGAGAGGGAAGGAGGAAAATTGAATCAGAGTGGCTAAGCATCCCATAGGGTACGAAAGAAAGAGGGTAACCATTTTACACCCATTTGGGTGGATTTTTTTTTTTTTAAGAAGAAAATAACAAGTGTTGGTGAGGGTGTGCAGAAATTGGAACACTTGTGCACTGCTGGTGGGAATGTGAAACGGCACAGCCACCGTGGAAGACAGTATGGTGGTTCCTTAAAAAATGAAATATAGAATTACCATCTGATCCAGTAATTCCACTTTCAGGTACAAACCCAAAAGAATTGAAAGCAGGGACTCAGATATTTGTACGTCAATATTTAGCAGCATTATTTACAAAAGCAAAAAGGGGGGGGAAACCCAAATGTCCACCAATGGATGAATGGATAAACAAAATGTCATATGTACATATACAACAAAATATTATTCAGCCTTAAAAAGGAATGAAATTCTGATACATTCTACCTTGAGGATGAACCTTGAGGACATTATGCTAAGTGAAATAAACCAGACACAAAAGGACAAATATTAAATGACCCACTTACATTAGATACCTAGAATCACCACGCTCATACAGACAGCAGTAGAATGGTGGTCACCAGAGCTTAGAGGCGGGGAGGCAGAGAGGGAGGGATGGGAGTTATTGATTAATGGGTTCAATCTGAGATGACTGAAAAGTTCTGGAGATGGATAGGGCAATGGTTGTACAACAGTGTGAATATACTTATCTCATTGAACTGTGTTCTTAAAAATGGTTAATTTTTTTTAAAAGATTTTATTTATTTATTCACAAGAGACAGAGCCCGATGCAGGGAGCAGGGAGCCCGAAGCAGGACTTGCCCCTAAAAATGGTTAATTTTATGGTGTGTATGTTTTACCACAAAATGAGAGGAAGGAAGGAAGGAAGGAAGGAAGGAAGGAAAGAAGAAAGTGGGTGCCTGCGTGGCTCAGTCGGTTAAGCGTCTGCCTTCGGCTCAGGTCATGATCCCAGGGTCCTGGGATCAAGTCCCACATCGGGCTCCCTGCTCCTCAGGGAGCCTACTTTTCCCTCTGCCTCTGCCTCTCTCTGCCTCTCGTGAATAAATAAAATCGCAAAAGAAAGAAAGAGACAGACAGACAGATGGGCTGGTATCCACACTCTTGCAACCTTTCGGTTGATATCCTCCATTGTGTCTCACATATGGCAAGGACTGAATAAACATTCATTGATTAAATTGTGTATTTTGGGAAGCCTGGGGGGCTCAGTTGGTTAAGTGTCTGCCTTCGGCTCAGGTCATGACCCAAGGGTCCTGTGACTGAGTCCTGCATGGGGCTCCCTGCTTAGCGGGGAGTCTGCTTCTCCCTCTCCCTCTGCCCTCCCCCCTGCTTGTACTCTCTCTCTCTCTCTCACAAATAAATAAATAAAATCTTTTTAAAAAATCGTGTATTTTGCCCTACAGATAAACTCCATTTTTATAATTTTTAAACTTAGGTAAAACTTTATTTTGTTGTCTCTATCCATAAAAGATTTGAGGTTACCAAATCCTTTATGAGAATAACAAACCATAAACACTAATCAGTAGAGCTGCTGTGATAAAATCAAAGTGAGAACCAAAGGAAAACCAACCCCAGGTACAATCACGCGTCTTTTTCACTTATCCTTACACTTGTATTAATCACTGCCCACTGAATTCCGATTTTCACCTCAAAATACAAGAGAAACCCTTCTTGCCTGTTCCCCCCTGGTCCTCCTACCTCTTGAGTCACAGCTCCGGGCTTCCCAGCAGCTTTGCAAGGTGTCACCCCTTCCACAGGCTGTCTTTTCATTAAGGCTCAAGCCCTTTTCCACACGAGCCTTTTCTCTCAAGAGAACCGGACACTTTGGCTATTGACCACCCCCTCTTTCTGTTGCCCAGACAAGGAAGAACAGCCGTTTATCCACTGGTTGCCAAGAAAACAATCACAAGACACAAGGTGCCCACCAGCAGCACACACGCCTGGGGAAGCCTTTCCCAAACAGATGAGACTACGTGATTTTCCCTCTGGCCCGGGAGGTTTCTGTCCAGAGACACTAAGTATGGGTCTTCAGAGCCGAGTTAAAGGACATGACTTCCTTAGCAACCATCAGATACACAGCGGCAACCGAATCACTAACTGACACAAACCCAGACACAAAACCTTTTCTTTTTTTTCCTAAAGGGATCACATCCTCTTTCCTGCAACCAACCCACACTTCCTTGAATATACACTTGAAAAACACATTAAATAAGTTACAGTATATTCTTGCCAGAGAATAATGATAACATGCAACAGTAAGAAAGAATTATTATTATTAACATGGCACAATCTCCAACAATCTACTGGGTGAAGAAACCAAGTGCAAAACAGATCACATACCAGGGTATAAAAAAGGGCAAAAGAGAACATATTTACTTAATGCTGGTATAAGATCAGAGCAACTCTAGGATGATACACAAGAAATGGGTATCACTGGTTGAAGGGAAAGTGCTAGACACCAGGAATGGAAGGAAGACTTTTTTTTTTTTAAAAGATTTTATTTATTTATTCGACAGAGATAGAGACAGCCAGCGAGAGAGGGAACACAAGCAGGGGGAGTGGGAGAGGAAGAAGCAGGCTCATAGCAGAGGAGCCTGATGTGGGGCTCGATCCCATAACGCCGGGATCACGCCCTGAGCCGAAGGCAGACGCTTAACCGCTGTGCCACCCAGGCGCCCCAGAAGGAAGACTTTTTACCTTATACAGTTTGCAGATTCCACGTCATGAAAAAGTATTATATACTCAGAATAAATAAACAAACCAACCTACTCATTAAAATAGGATGAAACAAAGGTATTGCAAGAAAGTTTCTCTCTATTAAGCACGGAGCACACAACTGTGGCCTTCATCGCAAGATGCTGACTCAGGGTGGGTGGGCACAGATTACAGGATATTTCGAAGGCTCTTTCCCTACAGCACGGACTCAGGTCAGGGCATCCCTACACAGAGGTGCAGCAAGCAGCAGCTGTGGGGGAGGCTGGGGCGTGGGGAAAGGGCCTGAGGATCTTTAAGGGTCTTGTGAGCTCTGATTCTACCACCACCCAAAGCTGTGCTCCTGTCTTAGGATCAGGCTCTATCTGTCCCCAGGCATTGCCCACTGGCACCTGGGAAAGCCTAGGGGCTAGCTGCTCTGGGGTTTTCCTCTTTAGGGGTGGGCGATGTGGGGCAATGGGTTGGACAGGTGGTCAGCGATCATGAAAAGTCCCATTCCCAGCTCTGACACTTGTGAGATTCCCACCTTGGAGCAGGAGCCATGGAAAAAGCATCGGATTAAGGATAGGAGATCTAAAAGAAGTCTGTTCCTTTTTCTGGGCCTCAGTTTCCTCCTCTGCAAAATGGGTAGAATAAAGCCCCACCTACAACTGGTGTTGTGAGGCTGATGTGGCCGGGAATGCGGAGGCACTTTATAACTGACTCTGAGGCACTTTATAACTGACTCTGAGCAATGCTAGTAACTTGCTCTGACACATGTCCAATGGCTCGGGAGCCTTGCTGTGGGAAAAGCACATTCAGAGGCTATGAAATAAAACGTCTTCTGGACACTGAACTTTATGAAAAGAAGACAGGTTCTGTGTCTTCACAGAACCTTAACCTCTGGGACGAGGTTGTTCCTGTTCCCTCCCTCACTTCTTGAATTTAACTGCCACAGAACCATCAATTTACACTTGGGGCGCTGCGAGCAGCTTCCTGACCCCCGGCCTGGAGAGCTCAGAGGAGAAACGCCTCGGCAGATGCTGCCACCTCTGCCCCACAGTCCTGCCCACGCTGTTGCAAGAACCCCTGCCCAAAAGGGTGAGCAGCAAACCACAGGAAACAGTGACTGGCTCTGAGAACGCGTCACTTCCTGCTTCAGAAGAATCTTCCAGAAGGTGAGAAGCCATAGTGGCCCCACCCATGGGTGGGATGGGGTAGGGTAGAGGGATGGGGGTGGGCAGGGAATCCTCTTTTCAGTTTCCCTGGCACCTTCTGGTCAGAGAAACTCTCAGTCCCTTCTAACCCAGCCTGGGCCCCAAGTAGATCTGAGTCGGTTCTGACGAAAGACAGGCAGGCACCACGTAAGGGAAGTCTGCTGAGGGGCAGGAGGGAGCCCAGAACTCAGAGCAGCTGCCCCGGGCTTCAGTCACCTAAATGTTTACTGCTCACCCTGGAGGCCTCACAGAAAAGCTGGATGCTCCCATGGCCGCCATGGCCTGCAGCTCTTCCCTGCATCCACGCCAGCTCTCAGAATGTCCCCTAGAGGCTACCGCCTTGCCCCCTCTCCCTCCGGTGCAGGCAAGGACAGAGGATCAACCCGAGTTCACACAACTAATAGTGCTGGAGCTGAGAGCAGGTCTAGGCTGTCTGCACTCCAAGCTCATCTGAACCACAAACTGGAGAGAAAAGGTGAAAGGGGGGGATGCCTGGGAGGCGGGAGGTGTGGGGAGCACATAGGAAGGATGCAGGTTATGAGGGGGGAGGCAGTTAAGACTAGGAGAGAATGAGCAGTGTGGCCCTTTTCCTGAAGAGAGGGCTTTAGAATATTCTGGATGCTGGGAGCAGGCTGGACTGGAGGGGAGCAAAACTGGCAGTCAGACCCTAGTTATAGCACCACTTCCGGGAGGAGGCACTCAGGAACTTCTGACTTCCACAGCCTCCTTATGACGTACTCTAGTCATCTGGAGAACTTGGAGCTGGTGGGGCAAGAATCCGTGGCTCGGGTGTTCTCAGACAGAGGGGGGTGCATGTGTGTTGGAAGAAGTGACGGGGAAAGAGAGTCTTGCCCTTTGGGCTAAGTTAAACCAGAGAAATACGGAAGAGGTAAAATAGGAGGGAGACGATTGATTTTCAGAGGGTTAGTACCCTTCCAAAATCAGACACCCAAACTGCAACCCTGCCCAGGCCCAGGCCACTGGGGTTGACCCCCTCACTCACCAGTCCCGGAGGTGAAGCCGGGCTGCTGGAAGTTGTAGTTCTTGATTTCACTGTACCATCGATCAGCCACCTCCTTTCCTGTACGGAAGACACACTGTTTCAAACTCAGCAGCAAAATCAACCCACTGGCTACTCCTTCCATCTTCTCCCACTAACCCCCCCACCCCCCCCCCACCCCCCCAGTTAGAGGTCTTATAAAGCACCAATGAGCTGAAACAGGGACTCCTGCCCATGAGCGTATCTAGGCTGAAGAGAGGGCCTTGCTGGGGATTGGGAAGAGCCTTGGCCTAGGGCTGGGAGACCTGCCCTGCCACTAACTTACTGTGTAATAGGCCTCTGTACAAGGGTTGAATGCAATGTACTCCAAGGACTTCTAATGAGTATTTGGGACACTCATCCCACCCCAAGTGTGTCTCCTGAAATACCCACTGGAGGAAAGGCAACTGGGCTGGTGGGTCAGGGTCTCTACTGCAGGTAGAAGGGTCCTCATTCTAAGCATCTACTGGCCCACCCAGTGCAGGTAGGAGAAAACCCACAGTATTTCCCTGGGAACCTTTGCTGTCAAGGCCACAGCAGCGAGGAGGCTCCATCCCACACAGGAAGTCTCACTCTTAGCTCTGATATGCGCAGGGATCACATGGGGTGCCAAAATGCAGATTCTGACATCACAGGTCAAAGCGGCAGCCTCAGAGTCTGCATTGCTAACAAGTGCCCAGATGCTGCTGCTTCCCCACCGGCCACACTTTGAGTAGCAAGGCCTCAGAAAACAGGCTACACACCGGCCTCCCCCCCCCCCCCCCGGGAGCACTGAAATGTGGCTGACGCCTGGGGCTTGCCACAGACTGTGTCAGTGTCTCTGGAGAAGAGACCCAGGCACTGGTCTTTTTTGAAAGCGCCGCAAAAGATGCCAATGTGTAGCCAGGGTGGGGATAAAGACAGCCTGCGGAGACAGAGATGGGGAAACTGGGCCCACCGAGGCTAGCGAGGGTAGCGACTTGCTCAGGGCTCCGTAAGGGGCCAGTGCTGGGACCAATCACCTCCATTGCCTGCTCCTTCCTATCCCTTCAGGGAGCCTTGTCCCCAGGCCCATCAAGGCCCACGGCCTGGGCCTGTGCCTGGAAAGGAGGCTGCAGGCTCCCGCCTTGGTCAGGAGCATGCGCACACCTCTGCTGGAGGCCCGCTGCTCTGGGGAAACCAAGAGGACTGCAGGCCTCCCCAGGGAACTCCCAGGAATGTCAGGCCCAGGAGGGAGGGAGCAGTCATCCTCCGCTGGGGTCTGGAGAAGGCTTCAGAGGGCAAAGAAGCTCTCTCCAGCATTTTTCCTAAAAAGCCACGACAGAGCTATCTGAGCCAGGAAGCTCAAGAATGTTTGGTCAGTGTGGTGGAGTCACCATTCCAGGCTGTGACCTTGGATGGAGGGATTGTCTTTCTCTCTCCCTTTTTTTTTTCTAACATGGAAAAAGCTCAATTGCATTTTTCTGATGATAAAAGTGAATACACCAACACTTTAAAAAAGAAAGCAAAATGCGAAGAAAGTAAAACTGTGGCTGGGGATACTTGAGAGCCCACAGGGTCAGACTGAAACTCTGGAGGGAAAGGGCACAGAAATGATTTGTCTCCCCCACCCCCCATTCCTCAGCAGGGAGCTCTTCTGAAGGGGAGGGCCGGGCAGTCTGACTCATCTCCGTGGCCCTGGCACCCAGCGCAGGCCTGGCCCGGAGCCAGCCATCTGAGACACCGTGGAACTGCAGGCAGCCCCTGGGAGCACACACGCAGAGCCCCGGGGCCCTCTGCCTTCCCGGCCGGGGCAGCAAGGCCATGGAGGAGGGTGCTGGGGCCTGCATACTGAAGTCCCGGCCCAGCTCAGAAGGGAGGGCGGTGGGGGGGGCACGGGGGGGCAGCCAAGAAAGCGACCTACCTGTCTGATCGTAGGAGGCCCATGCCAGGTTCTCTCCGCACTGGCCACGACTGGACTCCGGGCTGTGCTTGAGCATCCGCGTGCTGGCCAGGGCCTCTGAGTACCTGCCACAGTCCGGGCGTCTCCTCAGAGCGGCCGCCCAGGGAAGCCCCAGACGGGGAGCCCCGAACTGCCGCGGCTGACCCCCGTCCCTGCCCCGGGCCGGCTGTGGACCTCGGGAGCGTCACACCAGCCTCTCTTCTGAGCCCCACAACAGCCCCATTTTACAGAGGGGCAAACCGAGGCTCGGGGAAACGGGCCTGCCTACGTAAGTGGCTCAAGGGTTACTCGGGCCTGGCTGGATCTGCCCCCCAAAGCCGGGTCCTTCCCGCTACCCCACTGGCCCTCCACGGCCGCGGCAAGAGCGCCAGGAAGGGCCAGAGTCCCCCGGGGCGCTGCGGACTCACTGCTGAGCCTCCCGGTTGAGCTTCTTGCAGAGCTTCAGCGGGGGGACGCCGTGCTGCTGCCGGTACTCGTTGTGGGCCTTCAGGACCTCGTTATTGAACTGCTTGGAAGCTGCCAAAATGTCAAAACGGAGGCCGTGTCAGCGCAGAGAGAAGACCCGGCACAGAAGCGGGATGGCCGGCTCCAGAGGGACGCCCGGCTCAACCCAGGCCACGCGGACGGGCTGCCGCTCCCCTTCGGCACCGCGGCCGACCGAGCCACCGTGACGCCTGCCCCACACCGCCGATGTCGCCCTCTGCGTCCTGCACATCTGCGCCGCGTGCATCCCGTGGGGCCACCTGGACGCTGCGAGGGCTCCGGGGCTTTATCCCGGGCAACGCGAAGGGGCTGAACGGGCACGAGGCGCGGAGGTGAGGAGATGGGTGTTTCTGAGAGTGTCTGCTGGCCGCTGAGGGGAGGCCGGGCTGCAGGTGCACAGAAGGTGTGGGGGCTGGGGTGGGCCAGGGAGCAACGGAACCGCCGGGAGAAAATGTGCGGAGACTGGGTATCTCAGACCGGACTTTCGGGGTGTGCGCGGGCTGGGGAGGGATGGAGGTGGGGACCCAGGGGAAATAAGACTGGCTGTGGTGGGGGTGCCTGCGCTGTGCTGGGGAAACCAAAAAGACCGGGGCAGATAAAGAAGGGGACCAGGAGACGACAGCACTGGGAAAGTGGAGTGAGGGGACAGGGTGGAAAAGAATGTGGTGGTGGGGAGCAGGGTGGGGTCAGCTGGGCCCAGGGACGCAGTGAGGGGAGATGTGGAGCCTGTGCCCAATGGGGTCATGACCTCCGAAAGGACAAGCTCAAGGAGGCTGGAGTTAGGGAGAGAATAAGTCGGCGGAGGCAAGGTCACCAGTGGACGGAAGTCACCCCAGTTTGGGTCTGGAATGGAACCCCCTCCATCCCACACCCTCCATCCGTCTTCCCACCACTCTTCTGTCCATCTCTTGGTTCGTCATCCGTTCAGCAGCAGCCAGCCACCCATCACCCACCCATCGGTTCATCTGCCCTCTGAGCGCCTCCTCCAGTCCGGCTCCTGGATTGTGCGAGAGCTCCAGAGACACATCCACCTTGTCCTGCCCTCAGGGAGCTCACACCAGAAGGGAGACAGCCTTGTAAACAGACACCAGCAGAGTGAAAGGGCCAAGGTGTGGGTGAGCATAGGTCAAGAGGAACCTGGAGAAAAGAAACCTACCATGCGGCTGGGGGATCAGGGAGGTGGCCCCTGATTTGAGGCCCCAAAGTTGCCCAGACAGGAGCCAGTGAGGCTGACTGGGAAGGCACTGAGCGCCAGACGCAGGAATCTGGGAGTGAGTCGGGTGGCTTATGAGTAAGAGCCACGGGGGCCCTTACACTGAGCGAGTCTCATCTGGCAGGGGCCTGTCCCTGAGGCTTGGCTGTGGGCAGTAAGGGTGCAAAGTGGAGGGTGAACAAGAGCCACTCACCTCCACCCCAGGTCATTCGCCAGCTGCCTTTCCTCTCCTCTGCTCTTTTCACCCCAGAGGCTGACATGACCCAACAGGGAGTCTTCTTCCCCTCCCTTGGCCAGATTCCCCAGGTCTCCTGGGGGATGTGAATCAAATCCCACAGGGTCTCTGAGGAGATGCAGGGGAAGGAAGACCGGGGGCGGGGCTTGCCCTCAGGGAGCTCGGGGCTACATGAGGCCCAAGAGAGGTGAGGCGGCTGCAGGCCATACCCTGTGGCGGCTGCAGGCCATACCCTGTGGCGGCTGCAGGCCATACCCTGTGGCCGGTGGCAGCTGAGCCGGCCCAAGGGGGTTCCAATCACCTGAAGAGTTAGGCCTCTGGGGCCCAGCGGGGCAGTTCGGTGAGGTCTGGTCACAGCAATGCGGGCAGGGGGAGGCAGGGCTGACCAGGATTTGGGAGGCTGTGGCTGGGGTGGGGGGGTGGGGGGGAGGACACCGTGAAGGAAGGGGTGATGGTAGCTGCTTGCTACCGTCTTGTCACCAAGACAGAGGTGGAGCTGCAACCCGAACCCCTCAGGTCTTTGTGGTCAAGACAAGGGCCAAACCCTTGTTGGTGTGAAAGATAAAGATTTCAGGTTTATGGGAGGGAGGAGGAAAAGGGAAGGTAGTGTTTAATGGGCAGAGTGGCAGATTTTCAGGATGGAAAAGTTCTCGAGATCTGTCGTACAACGACGTGAATGTCCGTAACACCACTGAACTATATACTCTGAAACGGTTATGATGGTAAATTTTATGTCCTGTGTTTTTTACCACAGTAATAGAAAAGATTTGGGGTCGAGTATGTTAATGTGGTATTTGGAATAACAGAGTCACCGAGGTTCTTGAAGAATACCTCAGGTGGAAGCCATAGCGACCGGCGGGAACCAGAGGGGTTCTAGCTGATGAAACGCAAAGGAGTCAGCAAGGTGGCTCGGCTGCCAGAAGCCCACCGGCTCCCCAGCAAGGCACTGCTTGTTCTGCGGGAGCCAGTGTCCAGCTGGATTGCCTCACCCGGCCTGGCCCTGGCCTTGTCTGAAGTGTGTCCACAGGTGGGGACCAGGTAGAGAAGGCGCTGGAAATGGGTCTTATAAGGAATGATGGCAAGTACTGGGTCTGTTCATCCTGGAGAGCAGACTTTGGAAGACACAGAGGAGACCTCTGATGAAGTCTGGGGCTCCAAAGGGCAAAGTCAGGGCCAACGGGTGGAAAGGACAGGAGAATAGATTTTAGCCCAGCCTAAGAAAGATCTTTCAAAGCTTTCCAATAACTCAAAGAGTGACCTCACAAGGTAATGAGCTATCCAGCACCAGGGGAATACAAGCAAGTGACTCTTCTTAAAAGGATTCGGACCCTGGAGGCCAGTCGGATGACCTTCAAGTCCCTTCAATCCTGAGAGCCCAGAAGGTCCCATCAGGCTGGGGTGAGAGGAGACAAGTGAATGGCTGACCTCAGACTTCTAAGTTCAGAGCTTCTCTAAGGAGATGGAGTGATCACAAGTGTATGTGTCTGTGCAGGGGCAGGTGTGGGTGCACACGTCAAGAGAGCAGAGGGACCCCATCTGAGGGACAGGCTTGGCGAGGCCCACACTAATGTCCCTGCCAGCGCTCATGTCCCCAGCAGGCCACAGGGGGACATCACAGGAGGTGCATGGGACTGAGTGGCACCAATGTCCCGGGGAAGGCTCCCTGGACGAGGCAGGGCGGAGGGAAAGGGGGCACAGAAAGAACCAGGGCAGACCAGGGAGCTGGTGGATCTGGGGCTATGGGGAGGAGGGGGAGATACAGGGAGCAGGTGGGTAGCCAACGTGAAGCCAGTTTAAAGGCAGCTCTGAGTGCCGGGCTCAGGTCGCACTGGACCCAGTCGTGCCGTAGGTCCTGCAGTCTTTTTAGCAGAGAGGGACGTATAAGGCTGCTAAAAACTAGGTCACTGCACTCCCAGAATGTGGGAAGTAAAAAGAAACAAAAGTGAAAGTTCCCGTGCCCAATCTAAGCTTGGTGCCCAGAAGCCAAGGCTGGTCACTGTTGCCAGCGGGGCCAGTGTCCTGGGCCAGGGTTTCCAGAAAGGAGTCAGGAAGACTTTTTGGCAGGGGAGCCTTCTCTCCCCACCCCCCAGCCACACTTCTGAGGCCAGTCCCTGCCGGGGTGGCTCCTTAGAGCAGGGCCTCAGCCTCCAGGAGGCAAGATATCACTTGTGAACACACCCAGCAAAAGGCACACCTTATTCTATAGAAAAACCCTAGAACACAGATAAACATTAAGATTAAAAGTCGAAGAAACCCACCCCTCCCCACATCAGGCAGGGAGGGCCCTCACAGACACCCCACACCCCACAATGGGGGGGGGTAGGAATGATGTCCTTACTTTGTAGGAGGGTAAACCGAGGCTCAGAAAACTCCTACAGGCTCGGGGTGCCAGCGCAGAATGAAGGAGGTCCTTTCTCCTGCTGACCAACCATTTCTAGGGGCCAGGCCTGTGCATGATCTCATTTGCTTACTGCCACCTTTTGTGGGAGCCCCCACTACTGTACCTTTTTTTTTCTGGTAAGGAAACTGAGGCTCCAGAAGGGGAGTAACCTGCCCAAGTTTCTACAAATGGTCCAGGGGTAGTAGACCCACGAAGAGGGAAACCCTGTCCTTAACCCCATTCCACCCCCGAGGGCCAGGAGACAGAGGAAAGCACACAGAAGAGACAGCGGGGTCACCAGATCCAGGAGGAGGAACAGGTCCAGTGAGGCTGGGCCTGCCAATCTCTGAGGAAGAGGAAGGAAGAGGAGAAGAGAACTTTCTCAAAAGCCTCCTCTGTGCCAAGCCGTTTATGGACAGACCTGTCTGAAGGGCCCCAGATGAAAATCAGGAGCTTCGGGGGCTGGGTGTGGGGCTTTAGGTCAGAGCGGCTGGAAGGGAGGAGCAGCTGCCTGGGCATGGCTCCCTGTGGCTGAGGGACGGAGTCAGGGCTGGGCTGTCTCCACCGGGGGAGGGGGCGCTGAACCGGGACGGGGCTCTTGAGGGTCCTTTGGGGCCCAGGCTGCTTCTAACTGCGGGATAAAAACTCTGGTTGTGCCGCTCCTCCCTCGGGTTGTTGGCTGGGACAGCCTCCTCCCTCAGCGTTGGTCCTCTTCTGAGGCCTCTCGGGGCCCAGACTGACTCATTTCTCTGCCCTCTCCAAAATCCCCACCAAAGAGGCCCATCAGGGGTCAGGGCAGAAATTGTGGACAGGCTCCTTCCGTCCCCTTGGCAAGAGGCTAGAAAGCGACCTGGTCCCATCTTTGGGGCAAAGCTGGTTTTGCCAGTTTATCGGGAGGAAAAATTGTAAGCTTAGTTAAAAAAAAAAAAAAAGAAAGAAAGGAAAGGAAAGGAAAAGAAAAGAAAAAAAAAAGAAAAAAGAAAAAAGAAAAGAAAAGAAATAAAAGAATGAGTTCCAGACAGGTAGCCTGGATAGTTCCTGCTCTTTCTGCCTGGGTTCCAGGAAATTCAAGACCAGCTCTGCTTTTTACTAGCTGTGCGATCTTGGACAAGTTGCTTAATCACTCTGTGCCTCATTTCTCCCATACATAAAATGGGGAGAATAGTTTCTACCTCACAGGGTTGTTGTGAGAGCTAAATGACTTAACCTATGAAGATGCTTCAGAAGAGTTCTGGAACACAGCAAACAGTTCCTAAATGTCAACTGTAATTATTATCATCATTATTGGGCAGAGACACTTTGGCCTCTGGCCTTGGGAGAAACTGCCCTGTCAAAGCCTAGATTTTAGGGGCGCCTGGGTGACTCAGTCAGTCGAGCCTCAGGTCCTGATCCCAGGATGGAGCTCCATGTTGGGGGGGGGGTCCCTGCTCAGCGGGGAGCCTGCCTGTCCCTCTCCCTCTGCCCCTCCTCCAGGCCTGTGTGTGCTTGCTCGTGCGCTCACTCTCTCTCTCCCTCCCTCCCTCAAATAAATAAAATCTTAAAACAAAACCTAGATTTTTTTTGTTTTTTTTACAGATTTTTATTTATTTGACAGAGATAGAGACAGCCAGCGAGAGAGGGAACACAAGCAGGGGGAGTGGGAGAGGAAGAAGCAGGCTCCTAGCAGAGGAGCCTGATGTGGGGCTCAATCCCAGAACGCTGAGATCACGCCCTGAGCCGAAGGCAGACGCTTAACCGCTGTGCCACCCAGGCGCCCCTAAAACCTAGATTTTAAAGCGAGCAGAGACGCTGGTATTTAAACTGGTCTCAGACATTTGCAGGGTGAATGAGCACATGAACAAATGAATGGAGCCCTCACAGGAGCCCCCAGAAGGCAGTAGGGTGGGAGCCTTCTCATTACAGAGGAGGAAACTGTGGTTTTGGGCTGGACATGTGAATTGCCCAAGGTCAAACAATGAGTTCCACATTAGAGCCCGATCTAAGAATGTCCCTCCCTTCGCCTTCCCCCCTCCCTCAAATCTCGCACACTTTCACTTCACAGACGTCTTCAGAGCTCTCCCTAACAGCAAAATGACGGACAACGAAGAATTGCCCAATGCCGACTGGGAACAAGGATGTCCCGGAGCACTGGCCCCAGGCTGGCCCTCTGCGGGCAGACGATAGTCCTTGAAGGACTGCAGGAGCCCGGGAGAGCTCGATCTGGCCTGCAGAGTGGCCATGCCTTCTCCGCCCTGCCTCCCCGCCTCTCTGGCGCGCTGGTTCCCCATCTGTGTGAAGGAAGGATGACATCTGTGGTTTTCAAAGTATCTTCAAAGCAGGAAACCCTTTTTTTTCAACTGTTCCCCCCTTTCTTTTCAATAAAATCAACATATGAAAAATGGAACTGCTGGAATGACCTGGTCCACAGTCTTCCCTAGCTGAGGTGTGAAAGCCCCCGCTTGGTAGGAAATTCCTGGGCTAGTGGGTCCCTAAAAGGTCTTCTGCTCTCCTGTCCTCTGGTGCTGGGAGATGTGGGTGGAGGGACACTAAGATTCTTAGAGGTAACTACAGGGTGTGTAGAGGTCCCTACGGGGCTGGAATCCAGGGTGAGAAGCAGGTGGGGAGCAGGTGGCAAGGGGTCCATGCGGTAGAGGGAAAAGCACACAGTTGGGAAGGCAGAAACCCAGGTTCAAATCCAGGTTTGTCCACTTACTGGTCAAGATGTGACCTTAGGCAAGGTACTCAACCTCTATAAACCTATAAAATTGGTAATACCTGCCCTGTAGCGATGTTAACAAACGCTGGTAACACGTACACAACACCTAGCTCCAAGTCTGGCATGCGCCAGGAGCTTAGTAATTGGTAATCACTATTATTAGGAACCAGAGGCTTCTACATTGCCCAAGGTCACTGCCTTTCTTCTCTGCCTCCATCACACTTGCTGCAAACTGAGGCCCAGCAGGGAGACCAGGGCTAGGAGCAGGTCCTGGGAATCTCTAAGCACTGGGCCAAGTGTCTTCTGGAATTTAAGCTGCGTCAGTTGTGTGATACTTTTTCAGCAATGCCCACAATCCCAGGTAGCTCTGAAGTATATCTGAGGTTAAAAATTAAAAAGAGATTGGCCCCTAAGCAGTGATGAGGAAACTGAGGCCAGGCAGAGGCAGGGGCTGGCTCCTTACCCTGGTCTTTCTGGAACCACATAAAGCCCCTGTGCGGATAAGTATTAGTGAGTGCTATGCGCACTGCAGACACAGAGAACCTCAAGGCAGGGCCTGTGTTGAAGGCCCATGGGGCTTGGGTCACTTAGAAAAGTTACTTTCTCTTCGGAACCCTTAGGGGAGCCAGACACTGTCCTGGGGGCTCACAGTCTTTGGGAGAGCCAAACAAAATGCATGTGCCTATGAGGGAGATAGGCCTGGACCAGCATTCTGGAAGGTCCACGGGTATGTGTGGTGGGTGTGGGCATGGGGATGATGCCTGCCTGAACCAGCTCTTCCCGGCCTCTGCCCTCCACCTCTGAGAGCGGCCTGACTGTACCTCTCTGGTCCTCTAAGTGTCACCACCAGCCTGCACCCGGACTCACCCTGCCGGCCCTTCCCTCATGTTCACAGTAAGTGGGTCACCAAGTCTGCTTCTGGCTACCATCTCAAATATCCATCTCCTCGCCCTCTGCAGTCCTTAGATGCTTCGGTCCTCTCTCTCCCGAGTGACCGCAGTAGTCTCCCCGGACCCCTCCTCCGCTCTCCCCGTCTTAGCCACCCTCCACCCTGGCACAACTTGGGCTTTCAGATCAATGTCTTTCAATGGCACCAGAGGTCCCATGGGTAAAGTCTAAATCCCCAAGATCCTCCAGGAGGTTTGATGGTCCCCTCCGCAGAGGAGAGTTCTCCCTCTCCTGATCTCCCACCACTCTCCACCTGCACCTGCCTTGTGACTTGAATCACTTCCCACCTCTTATTGGTGTCTATCCACCCCCACTTCAATCAGCTTTATGATTCATTTCACGATCCAAATGAATACTGCTGAGGACAGAGTAACCCGTGCCCTCCGCAGCAGGGGGTATGCAGCCTGGCACACAGCTAATAGATGGTGGGATGGGGGAAGGAGAAAAGGAGGGAAGGCGGGAGGGAGAGAGGGAGGGATAGATGGATGAACAGATAGAAGAACGGGCATACAGCTGAATATCAGAAGTTCCAGAAGCCAGAAACACTGATACAAATGTGGCTTTGGAGAATTTGTGGGTTTTCTCCTAAGGTACACAGAAAGGAGCTGATTTCTCAAAATGCTTTTTCACATCTGCCATGCTCTTGCCTCATCACCGCCCATCACCCGGTTCTTGAACTACATGACAACGCCTCATGTCACCTTTCCATACCGGAGAGCATATGGGCCACCCTCACTGTACAGATGGGGAAACCGAGGCACAGAGAAGGAAAGAGCCTTGTTCAAGATCACCCAGCAAGTGATTAGCAGAGCCAGGGCTGAAAGCCAGACCTGTCACAGCAGGTCAGGATGAACGCCAGGGAAGGCCACTTACCCCCAACACCAGTACCTCATGAGTCTGGATCTCGAGAAGAGATTTAAGGAGGCACCCAGCCTCACCCACCCGGGGAGGACAGCCCCAACTTCCCATGAGCAGGACTTCTGAACTCTGTGGGACAGCTGTTCACTGAGAGCCTCCTGTGCGGTAGAACTATGCTGGGATAGACTGGCCCCTGGCACCCAGCAGGGAGGAGTCTGTGGGAAACAGGTCCATGGCTGGGGTAGTGTCCCAAGCTGACAGGGAGGGCTGCAACAAAGAAGACGCAGAGTGGGGCCTGTCCCTGGTGGGGGGCGGGGGGGGGGTTCAGGGAGGGGCTCCCAGGCCCAGCTGAGCCTAGAAGGATGGAGAGGATCTGCAACCTCGGCGAAGTGGGAGAGGCAGAGAGGTGGTGGTGAGCGCTGGGAGAGGGAACCCAGGGGAAGGGACCAGCGTACCAGCCTCCTAACAGCTGCGTGCAGGGGGAGGTAAGGGGTGACGATTAACTCCCCGAGGGCCCCAAGCCCCACGGAAGAGTGCGAACACTTTTACCTCCAGACAATGGTATGAAGGGTGTTAGAAGGTGACAAGACAGATCTACACTTTAGAAAGTTCACCCGGACAGCCACAGTGGTGAGGATGGGCAGCGACCGGTCGGACATAAAGGGGAAGCGCGAGTGTGTACCCGGGTGGAGCCAGACTGAGCCTGGCACACAGCCTGGCACAGAGGGGGCGCTCAGGGGAGGAGGGACAACGACGAAAGAAAAGGATGCTCAGAGCTGTCCTCAGGAGGGTTGGTTGGGAAGAGCTGTTTTGCAGCAAGAGATGCTGTCATAGTTTGGAGGCTTTTTCCAATTCTAACTCTGCTCCAGAAACAAAGCAGAAGCCACGCCTTGGCCGGACGCTGAGCGCTAATCCCATCAGCGCCTGGAAACCCTCCCTGACGCAATCTCTGGCTCGCAGACAGGGGGACCCTCCCTCGGTCTCTCCTTCCCTCCCTCTCTCACGGTGGCCCGACGGCCACCCCGGCTTCCTGGCTGCCCCGGAAACTGCCGGCGCGGTGCCTCCGGGTGCTTTGCCCCGCACACCTCTCCATCCCGCACCCGGGGTCCCGCAGCGCAGCCGGCACCCGGGGTCCCTCAGCGCAGCCGGCGCCCTGATCCCGCGTGGCGGCGGCCACCCCAACTCCCCGGGGCACCAACCCGCCGCGGGGCAGGGTGAAGGCGGGGGTCCCGCGGCCGAGGCTCTCCAGCCCTCCCCGCACCCGCCCGGCCGGCCCGCGGGCTCACCTGACTTGCCCATGGCCCGCTCGGCGCGCTCCCCGGCTCCCGCCGCCGCTGCGCTGTGCTGCGCTCTCTACCCGACCCCGCGCAGCTGGACAGCGGGGGAGGAGGCCCGGCGGCCGCAGCCCCTCCCCCGGCGCGGCCCGGCCCCCGCCTTATAAGGCAGCGGCAGCTGCAGGCGAAGGCGCCTGGGGCCACCCCGCCGGCTGCCCGGAGGAGGCGCCACGCGCCCGCGCGCCTCCCCGTCCGGCTCGGGAGAACTCGCCTCGCGAAGGGACCCGCTCGACTGTCCAGGGCTCTCCAGGTGTGGACTGGGAGTTCGGGACCTCCCGGATCTCAGCCTCGAACTGCCCCTCTCGGGACGTGGAATGGGGGTGCAGAGGGAAGACGCTAAGGCGCTGCGAGGACCGTACTGCTTACTGTCGCGGCAGGATAGACAGTTCCAGACCGCATCACTAGGGGTCAGGGTGTCTCCCCACTTCGTCCTGACCCCCACAAACACCTCAGCCAAATCCCCCACCCCTGAATCTGGCTCCAGACCTGTCTCTTCCACTCCCTAACTTCATCCCATGCTCCAAACTAGACTTCCCGTTATTCCCTAAACATGCTGGGAAACTTCTTCCCTCCTCGCCTTTGCTGGGCCTGTTTCCCCAGCCTGGGTGCTGGCTCATCTCTGCCCATTCGAGTCCTACCCATCCCTCAGGGCCTTTGGGTCCCTTTAACTTCCAGAGGCCCCCACCTTTCTTGACTTAGGGGGCAGTGGTCAGTACACACCTGGCACCAGGAAGACTTGGTCTCAGTCATGGCCCCACCCCTGTGTGAGAACAGCACTTGCAGGAAGACATGGCCTGGGTCACCTGCGTTACTCCCCAGAGTAACTCCTAAGTAAAGGAAGCTAAATTTAGGTAGGTCCTTTCAATAAATGGGCACTGAAGTGAACTGACTTGCTGATTAGACAGGGAGAATTTGCAATATCACAGCCTTCAAATGTCCAGTAGGGCGATGGTACTCTCTACTTCCTCCCCCTATGTCAGACTTTCCAACTGTGGTAGAGTGTTAGAGTGGCCCACCCTAAATCAAAGGGATTTTTGGTGTTAGGTGAAGATCCAACCCATTGTGTTCAATGCCCTCTCCCATTTCGCCAACAAATCCCCATTGAAATGACCAAATACACCCTGTTCCATATCAACTCTAGAATCTCTAGAAGGTTGTCTCCGTTGTAAGGAAAATTTCAAGGCCCTGAGTGGAGACAGCTGAGCACAATGGAGCCACTCACCGCCTGCTGAGAGGGACCACTGAGTTTCACTCCCATTTCACCCCCATACAGAGATGAAGGTGGGCTTGGCGGGGGCGGGGAGGACAAAATCCAAACTTCAGTGGCATCTTTGGAGTCTGTGCAGGGTGGGACGCTGTGGGCTGTAGCGCTGGCCTTAGCAGCGGGCTTGTGGAAGGGACAGGGTGCTGAGTGGGTTAGGGCAGTGCCCAAATTGCCCCCTTTCAAGGGCTGTGGGCTGGTTGGAGGGGGAGCCACTGCCCAACTGATCCCAGCCGGTGCCCAGGAAGCAGAGATGAGAGAAATGGCAACAAAGGTCAGGCACAGGGAGTGTTTGACCCAAGTCATCACTTCTTTTTTGTTTTATGCCCTATTTAAGAACTCCTTACCTACTCAAAGATCATGAAATATTTCTATGTTTTCTTCTAGAAGTTCTATTTTTTTGAAGATTTTATTTATTTATTTATTTAGCGCAAACTGGAAGGGGGGCAGAGGGAGAGAGAGAATCTCACGCAGACTCCACCCTGAGCTGGAGCCGGAAGTGGGGTTCGATCTCACAACCCTATCATGACCTGGGCCGAAACCAAGAGTCAGATGTTGAACTGACTGTGCCACCCAGGTGCCCCTCTTCTAGAAGTTCTAAAGTTTTAGCTCTTACAGTTAGTTTTAGCTCTTACATTCATTCTGATTATGGTGTGTAGTATGAAGTCAGGATTATAACTCGCTCTCCCGTTATCTGGCATATGAATGCCCAATTGCTCCAGTATCATTTCTGGAATTGGCTATCTATATGTGGGCTCTCTATTCTGTTCCATTGATCTATACACATATTTATACACATATTTTTACACTAATACAACCCCATCTCGATTGCTGCAGCTTTTTATTAATTTTTTTTTAAGTAGGCTCCATGCCCAGTGTGGAGCCCAATGTGGGGCTTGAACTCACAACAGTTCAAGACCTGAGCCAACATCAAGAGTTGGACACTAACTGACTGAGCCACCCAGGTGCCCCTATAATAAATCTTGATATCAAGTAGTGTAAATCCTCTTATTCTTTTTCTTTTTGAAGTTCTTTTGTTCATTTTACTTTATTTTTTTTTTGTTTTGTTCATTTTAAGTACTTTGCATTTCCACATAAATTTTAGAATCGGCTCATCAATTACTATAAAACAAATGACCTGCTGGGATTTTGATTGGGATTGTCGTGAATACATAGATAAACTTGGGGGGGAACTGACCTCTTAACGATATTGTGTTGCTGGTCCATCATCATAGTGTATCTTTCTGTTTATTTATATCCTCTTTAATCTATGTTTTGTGGGGTGTTTGTTCTGTATTTAGTTTTTTCTTCTTGTAATGTCTTTTTCAGATTTGGGGATCAACACTGGCCTTATAAAAGAAGTTGGAAAGGGCTCTCTCTACTATTTTCTGGAAGAGTTTGTATAGAATTAGTATTATTTCTTTCTTAAATATTTGCTACAAATCATTGGTGAAGCCATCTAGGCATGGAGGTGTTTTCATTCTTTTTTTGGGGGGGGGAAGGTTTTCAATTACAAATTCAGCTTTATTGATAGAGATGGAGCTCTTCAGATTGTTCTTTTCTTCTTCTGTGAGCTTCGGTAACTTATATCTTTTAAGAAATTTGTGTATTTCATTCACCGAAGTGGTGGAATTTATATGTGTGAGGTTGCTAATATTGTTATCCTTTAACTGAATGATGTCTAACGGTGACCCTTTATCATTTCTGATATTGTGCCTTCTAAAGGTTTGTCAACACAGTTGATCCTCATTATTTGTGCATTCTGTATTTACGAATTCACCTACTTGATAAGATTCATTTGTAACCCTCAAATCAATACTTGCAACACTTTCAGTCATTGGAAAACATGTGCAGACATTGAAAAATTTGCATTGCCCAACACATAAATTCTCAGTTGAGGCGGAACAAGGAGACGCCATGAGACAGCTCTCATACTGCAAACAGATGTCCTTTCCCGAGTCTGTGTAGTCCCAGGTTTGGGGCATTTTTTTTGTTTTCTGTTGGTGATTCTGCTGTTTAAAATGGTCCCCAAGTGAAGTGCTGAAGTGTTGTTTAGTGCCCCTAAATGCAAGAGGGCTGTGTTGTGCATTATGGAGAAAACTTATGTGCCGGATAAACTTTGTTCAGGCATGAGTTCGAGTGCTGTTGCCCATGAGTTCCTTGTTCATGAATCAACAGTATAAATTAAATAAGATGTCTTTAAACAAAGACACATAAAGCAAGGCTATTACTGATGCACCGACAAAAATGTTGCAGCCAGAGGCTCATAGGAACCTAACCCTGTATTTTCCCTAGTAGCAATGGGTCAGTATTCTCTAATGCGGTGTCCCTTGCAATTTTACAGAACATAACTGCTGCAAATCATGAGAATCAATTGTACTATTGATCTCAAAAAACCAGCTTTTTGTTTCATTGATTTTCTCTATAGTTTTCCCGTTTACTATTTCATTGATGTTAATATTTATTACTTTTTTCCCCCATTTACATGGGGTTTAATTTGCTCTTATTTTTCTAGAAGGGGGAAGTTAAGGTCATTTTTTTCTTTCTTTTTCTTTTTTTTTTCTTTTTTTACAATTTCTCAATTGCTTTTATTGGCTTCTCTTTGCATGTATTCTTTTTTTTGCATTCTTTTTTATAGTACATCATTAGTTTTTGATGCAGTGTTCCATGATTCATTGTTTGCGTATAACACCCAGTGCTCATCACAACACGTGCTCTCCTTAACACCCATCACCCAGCTACCCCATTCCCCCCCTTCCCCTCTGAAACCCTCAGTTTGTTTCCCCGAGTCCAGAGTCTCTCATGGTTTGTCTCCCTCTCTGATTTCTTCCCAGTTTTCCTTCCCTTCCCCTATGATCTTCGTGCTATTCCTTATGTTCCACATATGAGTGAAACCATATGATAATTGTCTTTCTCTGCTTGACTTATTTCACTTAGCACAATCCCCTCCAGTTCCATCCATGTCGATGCAAACGCTGGGTATTCCTTCTTTCTGATGGCTGAGTCATATTCCATTGTATAAATGGACCACATCTTCTTCATCTGTTCATCTGTTGAAGGGCATCTTGGGTCCTTCCACAGTTTGGCTATTGTGGACATTGTTGCTGTGAACACTGGAGTGCAGGTGCCCCTTCTTTTTATTACATCTGTATCTTTGGGGTAAATACCTAGTAGTGCAATTGCTGGGTCATAGGATAACTCTATTTTTAACATCTTGAGGAAACTCCATACTGTTTTCCAGAGTGGCTGTACCATCTTGCATTCCCACCAACAGTGTAACAGACTTCCCCTTTCTCCACATCCTTGCCAACATCTATTATTCCCTGTTTTGTTAATTTTAGCTATTCTGACTGGTCTAAGGTATTTCATTGTGGTTTTGATTTGTATTTCTCTGATGGCTAGGGATGTTGAACATGTTTTCATGTGTCTGTTGGCCATTGGAAGTTAAGGTCATTGATTTTAAGACCTTCTTCCTTTCTAATATAAGCATTAAGTGCTATAAATTTCCCTCTAAGACTGTTTTTAGCTGCATGTCACTAAATTTGATATGTTGTGCCTCCGTTTTTATTCAGTTCAAAATCATTTCTAATTTCGCTTGTGACTTATTCTCTCATGACTTCTAGGTTATTTTAAAACGTTATTTACTTTCCAAATATTTGGGAAATTCCAGATATCTTTCTATTATTGATTCTCACTGTAATTCTATGTGGACAGAGAATATACTTTGTATGACTTCAATCCTTTTATACATTTACTGAGAATTATCTTATGGCCCAGAGTGTGGTTTTATCTTGGTAAACATTCTGTGTACACTTGAAAAGACTGTGTGCTGTTGTTACTGGGTAGAATTTCCATAAATTTCAGTTAGGTGAAGTTGATTGATAATGTTGTTCAAATCTTTTTTATCCTTCCTGATTTTCTGTCTACTTAGTCTATCAAATACTGAGAGAGGGATGTTGAAATCTTCAGCTATAATTGTGGATCTATTTCTCCTGATATTCTAGTAAGTTCTGCTTCATGTACTTTTAAAAAAAGTTTTAATTTAAATTCAGTTTAGTTAACATTTACTGTATTATTAGTTTCAAGGGTAGAATTTAGTGATTCATCAGTTGCATGTAACACCCAGTGCTCATTACATCAAGTTCTCTCCTTAATGCTCATCACGCAATTACCCCATCCCCCGACCCACCTTCCCTCCAGCAACCCTCAGTTTGTTTCCTAGAGTTAAGAGTCTCTTATGTTTGCCTCTCTGTTTTTATCTTATTTTTCCTTCCCTTGCCCTATGTTCATGTGTTTTGTTTCTTAAATTCCACATATGAGTGAAATCATATGCTATTTGTCTTTCTCTGACTTATTTCACTTTGCTAAATACCCTCTAGCTCCATCCACGTCATTGCAAATGGAAAGATTTCATTCTTTTTGATGGCTGAGTAATATCGCATTGTATACATAGGCCACATCTTCTTTATTCATTCATCTGTCAATGGACATCTGGGCTCTTTCCATATTTTGGCAATTGTGGGCATTGCTGCTAGTAACACTGGGGTGTACGTGCCCCTTCGAATCACTATGTTTATATCCTCTGGATAAATACCTAGTAGTGCAATCGCTGGGTTGTCGGGTAGTTCTATTGTTAACTTTTTGAGGAACCTCCGGACTGTTTCCCAGAGTGGCTGTACCAGTTCACATTCCTGTCAACAGCCTAAGAGGCTTCCCCTTTGTGCGCATCCCTGCCAATACCGGTCATTTCCTGAGTGGTTAGTTTTAGCCATTCTGACCGGTGTCAGGTGGTATCTCACTGTGGGTTTGATCTGTAATTCCCTGATGCCGAGTGATGTGGAGCATTTCTTCATGTGTCTGTTGGCCATTTGTATGTCTTCTTTGGAGAAATGTTTGTTCATGTCATCTGCCCATTTCTTGACTGGATCTTTTGGTTTTTGGGTGTTGAGTTTGATAAGTTCTTTATAGATTTCAGATACTATCCCTTTATCTGATACGACATTTGCAAATTCCTTCTCCCATTCTGTAGGTTGCCTTTTAGTTTTGTTGACTGTTTCTGTTGCTGTGCAAAAGTTTTTTAACCTGATGAAGTCCCAATAGTTCATTTTTGCCTTTGTTTCCCTTGCCTTTAGAGACATGTCTAGCAAGAAGTTGCTGTGGCCGAGGTCAAAGTGGTTGCTGCCTGTGTTCTCCTCTAGGATTTTGATGGATTCCCATCTCACATTTAGGTCTTTCATCCATTTTGAGTTTATTTTTGTGTATGGTGTAAGAAAGTGGTCCAGTTTCATTTTTCTGTCCAGTTTTTCCATCACCATTTATTGAAGAGATTGACTTTTTTCCCATCGGATATTCTTTCCTGCTTTGTCAGAGACTAGTTGACCATAGAGTTGAGGGTCCATTTCTGGGGTCTCTATTCTGTTCCTTTGATCTATGTGTCTGTTTTTGTGCCAGTACCAAACTGGCTTGATGATTACAGCTTTGTAATAGAGCTTGCAGTCCGGAATTGTGATGCCTCCAGCTTCGATTTTCTTTCCAATATTACTTTGGCTATTTGTGGTCTTTTGTCGTTCCATACAAATTTTAGGATTATTTGTTCCGGCTCTGTGGAAAATGTTGATGGTATTCTGATAGGGATTGCACTGAATGTGTAGACTGTTTTGGGTGCTTCATGTATTTTGAAACTGTTTATTTATTTATGTATTTAGTTTTTAAGATTTTATTTGTTTATTTGACAGAGAGAGAGACAGCCAGCGAGAAAGGGAACACAAGCAGGGGGAGTGGGAGAGAAAGAAGCAGGCTCCCAGCAGAGGAGCCTGATGCGGGGCTCGATCCCAGGACTCCAGGATCACGCCCTGAGCCGAAGGCAGACGCCTAACGACTGCACCACCCAGGTGCCCCGTGAAACTGTTTATTTGGAGCATAAACACTGAAAATTCTTGTATCATTTTGATAAATTAACTTATTATGAAAGGGCTCTATCTCTGTTAATATTCCTTCCTGTGAAATATAGTTAGATATTAATGTAGTCATTAAAGCTTTTTAAAATTAGTACTAGTAGATTCATCTAATTTCTACCCTTAAACATTTTTTCCTTGTTTCAGCAACATGGGATACTATTGTTTCCCATAGCAGAATGCCATTTGGCCTTTATGCTTCATAGAATTATAGCTTTATTGGCATAAAACTTGATTTTGAGGGGTGCCTGGATGGCTCAGTTGGCTAAGCATCTGCCTTTGGCTAGGTCATGATCCCAGGGTCCTGGGATCGAGCCCCACATCAGGCTCCTCACTCAGCAGCCTGCTTTTCCCTCTCCCTCTGCCCTTCTCCCCTGTTTGTGCTCTCTCTCAAATAAATAAATAAAATCTTTAAAAAATAATAAATTAAAAAAAACTTGATTTTGATGTATTTTGAAGGTTATGTATATTGAGAAGTATAGAAATATATAAGATGAAATGTGTACACATATGCAAAAAATGTATACCTTTTGCTTTATTGCGACATTGTTCACACTAAGCCCCTTGTAATTGAATGCTCTGTAAATATAAAAATACAAACTTCATGTGAACAATGTGTGTCCTTGGATAAGTTATTTGACTCAGTTTTCTCCTCTGTAAAATGGGAATAGTAATAATACCTCCCTCGTACAATGATTGTGAAGATAAATGAGCTAATACACATAAAGTGCTTAGAACAGTTCTTTTTTTAAAAAAATTATTTGAGACAGAGAGAGAGAGCATGTTCAAGAGTTGGGGGTGGTGCAGAGGGAGAGAGAAACTTAAGCAGATTCCACACTGAACATGGAGACTGACAGGGCTCGATCTCATGACACTGAGATCAGGGCCCTGAGATCATGACCTGAGCCAAAACCTAGAGTTGGACATTCAACCAACTGTGCCACCCAGGCGCCCCAGAACCATTCTTGACACAGAACAAGCACTATAGAAATGTTTACCACTACTTCACCCTTTAACTTCTAGCCAATCTGTTTCATTACATTAAAAATGGACAACTATAGTTGACAAGATGTAGTTGTATCTTTCTTTTTATCCAGTCTGACAATATCTGCCTCTTAATTTGTGTTAGGTCATTTAAACTTGATCACTTTATTTTCAAATTTCTGGGGAACAAATACAAAAGTTGACCCCAATAGTAGGCCTTAAACTAAACCATGATAAATTCCTAAAAGTAGAACCATTTAGTTAGTTAAATTTTCTGAGCATGACGTAATAAAACTAAAACTTAGTAACAAAAGGTTAACTGTAAAATTTTGAACCATTTATACATTTTTTAAAAAGTCCCTCCTAGAGCACTGAAAGGCAAAATCAAAGCAGATGTTCCGAGATGAATGACAGTTAGAACACGAACTGTAATGTTTAAGAGTGTGGGGCATAGGCATGAAGTCATGTGGCCGTCGTCCAAGCTCTGGCTCTGCTCCCCGCTGACGGTGATTCTGATCCAGGTGTTGATATAAAGATAATAATACCTATCTTGGAGGATTTTTATCCAACTAAATGAGATGACACTTAGCACTCTTTAAATGTCACTGTTTACACTGTGCATGTAACATTTCCTGATCACAATTTAGATATGTAAAAGGGAACTCTTTCTCTGTCTAGATCAAGTCCAAATTCTACTGATGGCAGAAAACATACACTTGAACACTGAAGGAAACTCCGTCACATCTACTTAGTCTCTTAGGGATTGATACTCAAGCAATCCAGAATCTTTCCTGGCTCTCTTCACATTTCTGGGTCAACTTTTCCAGACTCAGATTCCTGGGCAGGAGCATCTGGTAGAACCAGGGTCACATGCCTTCACACAAGCTTTCAGAAAAAAAAATAGAGAAATGAATGTTTACCCTCTTGCAGCTTCCATCATTAGGTACAAGATCTTTTACGCTCAGATAGAGACCCCTCCACAAGCTGAGCAGCCTAAACCCAGCAAATGTCGACCAGATCTCTCTTTCCAGAAAAAGGCACTTTGTTTTTGTCCTAAAATCTGTTTCCCCACAATGTGCTGCATCCCATGACTCAGCCTTTCTCAATCTGAGCTCTTACATCGTTATAAAGTCTTCCCCATAGTTTAAGACTCAAACTATGCTTTAAGCCCTTCAGGCGTTGGCTCTTGTTCTGCAGAGGTTTTTAGAACAAAAAATTCACTGTAGTAGCTCCACGGGTAGAAAGCCATAGCAACTAGAAATTAAAAACCTTGGCAGAAAATCTCCTTATTTTATTCTGTTATACTCTCTTTATTACTGTTGTTAGAAAATATATGGGATGCAGCCAAAGCTGTACTTATAGGAAAATACACAGTATAATAAATATGAGCATAAGCTTTAAGTTAGGCCTGGGTTCAAAATGTCCCTGCTCTGTTACTTGCCAGCCACGTGACCTTGGAGAAATTCTTTAATTTCAAGGCTTAGTTGCATCAACTATAAATGATGTTAATAATAATACAGTTTGGTACACCTGGGTGGCTCCGTTGGTTAAGCGTCTGCCTTTGGCTCAAGTCATCATCCCAGAGCCCATGGGATGGAGCCCCATGTCCCACTCCCTCTGCTTGTGTGCTCTCTCTCTTGCTGACAAATAAATAGATAGATAGATAGATAGATAAATAAATAAATAATCTTAAAAAAATAATATTACAGTTTCTCTTTGAACAGCATGGTGGTTAGGGGCACTGACCACCGCCACACAGTAGAAAATCTGTGTATATCTTTTGACTCTCCAAAAACTTAACTACTAATAGCCTACCACTGACCAGAAGTCTTACCAATAACACAGTCGATTAACACACATTCTATATGTGATATAATATATACTGTGTTCTTACAATAAAGTAAGCCAGAGAAAAGAAAATGTTTTTTAAGAAAATCATAAAGAAGAAAAACTACATTTATAGTACTGTACCCTATTCATAAAAAAAAAATCCACGTGTAAGTGAACCCACTCAGTTCAAATCTGTGTTGTTCAAGGTCAACTGTATTTGCTTTATAGACGGGTTGTGAGAATTGCGTGAGATAATTCCTTTAAAGCACTTAGTACTATGCCTGTGTGAAAGGAATCCTCGGACAATCTTGAGAAAGTGGTTCAGGAAACTTTTTGGTCATTCTTGGCCACTTGTCACACGGCTGTTCTTCCAGCAGAAACTGTCAGGAGAAGAGTGTGACACCCAAGGCTCAAGCTGGGTTGGTCCCATGTGATAATAGAGGTAAGACATAACTGAGCATGGAGTGTTTTCTTAGAGTTTACATTTTGCTGATTTGCAGTATAGTATTCCTGATAACATATAGACCAAATTTATCTCTCACTGCTCCAAATGAGAAAGAAAAGCTGTAATTAGATGACATCACTGTCAATCTTGGACAAGCAAGAGGAAGGTCAGAAGGTAAAAGGGAGAGAAGTAGTCACCACATTATCTCCACAGAGCTAAACTGTAGACGAGTCTCTTACTGCCCTCCTTTCCTGAGAGAGGGAACTCATCTGAAAGCCAGTAAGGAAACTTCACCATCAAAGGGCCGAGAAAAGTGTATAGTGACTTACTCTTACTTAATCCTTTGATTTGAAAATAAAGGGACTTTAAGGAAAATCCCTTCTTACTGATACCTGTATTGTTATAAATTGAATGCTTGTGTCCCTCTAAAATTCGTATGTTGAAACCTAATCCCCTGGGTGATGGTATTTGGAGGTGGGCCTTTGGGCGGTGATTAGGTCATGAGGGTGGAGTCCTCATGAATGGGACTAGTACCCACGTAAGAGGCCTGAGAGAGTTCCCTCTTCCCTCTGCCATGTGAGCACACAACTAGAAGTCAGACGGTAGCTCAGAAGAGGGCCCTCACCAGAACCCGACCTGCTAGCACCCTGATCTTAGACTTCCAGCGTCCAGAACTGTGAGAAATAGGTTTCTGTTGTTGATAAGCCACGCGGTTGATGGTAGGTTGTTATAGGAGCCCAACCTGACTTACACAAGTCTCCTAGAATTCTGAGCCTTATGTTTACTAAGTTACAGAAACAATCCTATTACCTAATTTGGGGCCTGGAGAGAGAAGGCTGTTCCTTGATCTTCGATTAAAAAAATGCCTCTAAAATGGCCTGAAACATGACTGATGGTCAATAAATCTTAAATATTATTATACTACTTACTTTAAAAGAAAAAAATAAACTAAGTGTTGGATGAAAGGAGCTAGAAAAATTTAAAAAATTAAGAAAAGAACCATAAACAAATATTGAACTATAGCTAATGAATGAATACTAAAGTATTTGGGGGCAAATGTATTGATGATTACAACTTACTATGAAACACATAAAAAAAATAAGATGGATGGATAGATGAATAAATAGCAATAAAGCAAATATAGCAAAATGTTCATTGAAGAACCTCAATGGTGAGTATATGGATTTTCACTTTCAAATTATAAGGTTGAAATCTTCCATAAGATTCAAATTATAAGGTTGAAATCTTCCAACGTGGGGGCACGTTGAGGATAGCAACGACAACAGCACCGCATTTTAAAAGCACTCAGGTATAGACTTACTTCCGCAGACCCGGGACCACGTCCGTTTTATTTTGGGGACCATACCCCTTCCTCACAAGGACGGCCCGGCTGTTGCAGCAGCAAAGCGCATACTCACTCCCCGAGGGCTGCTGGCTCCTCGCCCTGATCCGGAGGGCTGATCCGGAGGGCTCCCCGGCGGCGCAGACGGTCTCCAGCGCGGCTGCCTGAGGGCGGCGTTGTGTGAGTCAAGAAGGTGCAGAGGGCCCGGACGCGTTCCCCATCGGGGTGGGGAGAGACGCTCGAAAATGGAGGCGTGAAGGGCCAGGAGGGGACCCAGGACGCGAGCGGCGTCAGGAAGGAAGGAGCGCGCCGGGGTCGCCTCCAGAGCGTGAGGCCGAGAGGCCCTCGCCACCTTGGGCGCCGCGCCCGGTGGGCCGATGCAGCCCCATGTCCTCCTCCTCCGACTCTCCATTGCCCTGGACGACTGTGCTAGCTTCTCTTTGCTCCGCTTCCTTCCCTAGGTTGACTCGGCTCTGCTGTCCCTCGGGGAGGCGGGCCTGCCTTGTGACAGCAACGGGCCCCCTCGTCCTCAGGTGTGTGCCTGGGCTCAGCGAACGGCGGGACGGCGGCGCGGACGACATGACGGTGCCTGCAGTGCCCGCCTGTGTCCAGGGAACCACCTCACCGCTGTGGGCTTACAGCTCACACCCGCACTCTCCCTGCACTTCCGTACACTCTGCGCGCACCTCTGGAGCTAGTCCCCTACCGAGCCTTCCTCAAATGATCCTAATCGCGGGGGCCACGTGTTTTCCTGCTGGGCCGGGACCAACATGGAAGCTCACCTGCGGGCTCAGGAAAGCAGCTACTCACATCTCCAGCGGAGCTCGCTGCCAGATCGGTAGGCGGAAGACAGCAGAGGGGGTACTCAGGGAGAGGGTAGCATGTCACCTGATTACCTGGCAGGGTTCTGGCCAAGCTGGGGCTTCCATCCCGCAGGAAAGTGCCAAACCCGCAGAGACAGCAGAGACATCCCAAAGCTGAAACCAGGTTCCTGAACTTCCCCTCCCGGGGCTGTGAGGTAACCACCTCTGCCCCCATGTGGACAGAGCAGGGATCCTGCCCCAATTAGATAGAGGTCTTCCTACAGAGAAAGCTCTAGAAGGATTCTGGACTCACTGGTAGAAGCAGGGAGAGGAAGGTGCATTGTGGGTAACTTTTTCCTTTGTTTATGTTTCCAGTGCACGTGTTATTTTTTGTAATGAGAAAACAATACAGTGGACTTCAGTTTGGAAAAACAAAACTGTTTGGAGTTGGGGACAGGGGTGTTAGCATGCTTCCCCACATGAAGGCTTCCTCCCTTACCCTTGCCTCCCACGAGCCTAAGCTTTTGAGAACCTAACTCGACCTTAGACTTTGCATGTGCTATCTCTGCACACCATTTTGCTGTGGGCCTCTGAGAGACCAAAATGAAAAGCACTGCCTAAACCATCATTAAAAGTGCTAGAGAGCTTTGTCAATTACTCTCATGTTCCTGTTGCTCTTTGGACTTGTTTATCAGACCCCACCTAGTGTGCCTGCCTTGTCAGTCTGACCTGACATTGAACCTAGTTCACTCTGCCCACCCCCTGGTGTCCACCCTCGTGGAGCTCTCCCTCATGGCTGGCTCCATCCCTGAGCAGCACAAATCCTGCGCCGTTGCCTTGTGCCAGGGAAAGCCCAGACCTGGCCTCAGGCCTTGGCTTTGCCCTGACGTGGCTGCACGACCCTGGGACAGTACTTCTGCTCTCTGGGACTGTTTCCCTCTATGTACAAAGTGGAAATCCACCCTCCAGCTCCAAGATTGCTGTTTTGGGGAAAGGAATTTCCCTAGGAATGATGCCTCTGCTGTCCCTTCCCCTCAGCTGGCAGGGCTCACAACTCAGGCCTCTTCCACAGCTAGCAGGCAGGGGGAGAGGAGTATTCTGGAGCAGGGCCTCCCATCCCTTTGAGAAATACAGCAGCCTCTGTGTGGGTGTGGGGATTTGACTCCCACCAGCCCAGGGCTGAGGGAAAACCATTAAACCAAATGAAGGAAAATAAAATGTCTTCTATGGGTTTTGTGTCAAGGCCATTAGCATTGTTGGCAGGCTTAACTTTCTTCCCATGGTGGAACTGAAACAGGCTGAGGCTAAACCCCGAGAATGGAGGCCAGGTCCAGGGGAAGCCTGGCACCTGGCTCAGTCAATGTCTCCTCAGTAGAGTCCAGGATGTTCACAGGACGGAGGGAGAGGAAGCACAGCTTGATAACGAGATCAGCGGATGATCTCCAATCAAAGGTCTCTTGACACTGAAGTTTGATGCACACCAGAGCTATCCAGGTCAGTGAGAAGAACCAAGACGGCAAGGGCAGAGGCTCTGGATGCCATGCTGGCCTAACATCAAGGCCAGCACATCTGATCTGCCTGATACCTCCCCTTCCTAACTTGTCAGCTCCCTCTTCTGTCACTGGGACCCACCCAAAGCTTCTGTACTTTTGTTCAAACTGTACCTTTTGGGGCGCCTGGGTGGCACAGCAGTTAAGCGTCTGCCTTAGGCTCAGGGCGTGATCCCGACATTATGGGATCGAGCCCCTACATCAGGCTCCTCCGCTACGAGCCTGCTTTTTCCTCTCCCACTCCCCCTGCTTGTGTTCCCTCTCTCGCTGGCTGTCTCTATCTCTGTTGAATAAATAAATAAAATCTTAAAAAAAAAAACCAAAAAAACTGTACCTTTTACTGAAAATGCATCTCCTAAAGTCATCTGGCAAAGCCTTCCTATTTCTCTCAGGCCCAACTCAAATCAAACCCTCTCTAAGAAGCCTGCTGTCTTCTCCTTTCTCTCCTCCTCCTAACCCCTCCCAAGGCACACTAGACAGTGTACAGACCACAACTGTACAGACTACAATGAGATTACCTACTCCTGTCTTGTATAGGCAAACCATAACTAACGGCTGTGCCACTCAGGAGATCTTAGTTGACAAACCTTCTTACCAGAAACGAATGTCCCAAAGCTTGTATTAAAGATGTCCTAGTGACTGTGACTGATGCCAATAGTGACACCATGCCAAGCTCACCAGTTCACTGAGAAGTGAGCCTAGGCTGGAGGAGGCCAGAGAGGCCTTTGTGTTGGATGTGGGATTGAAGTTTTAAAATAACCCCGGAAGAGGCCTGAGAAATGAAATGAGGCTGTTTGGATAACTGGAGGTAATACTGACGATATGGACGCAGATGATGTTGATGCAGGGTTCTACCGCCTAGCTGCAGACAGGGGTCCTCCTAGCACAGCTAAGGGCAGTTCCTAGAAAAGTAAAACTGTTTTTGTGTTTACACCCTAACAGGATGAGCCTGCCAAAAACTCGTTTTATCTTGAGGCAAATGCTGTTGGTGGCCTTTGCCTTCCTACTTGCCTTCCTGGACTTTGACTCGGCTTTGGCAGCCGAGTGTACAGACCCTGACTAGCTAGCTATAGTCATGCTGCTCCCCGGGGCTGGTCGTCTAGGGCCAGGAATACCACCTGATCCTGACCCAGGAAGCACAAGGGACAACTGCTGAGGGATTTCTGAGAGATAGTTTTCTTACTCATAAGAGGCACTGGCAGCGAAAGGAAAGGCACTTGTGACTCTTGTCTTTCTTCTTGCTCAGAATGCTGTGCTTGAAGCTCAGCTTAGAGCTGAGACAACCACCAGGAAACCATGACACAGCTGAGATCTACCACGGACACAAAATGAGGAGGTGGTGGCGTGAGTGACATACCTGTGCTGTCCGTGTGCTACAGAAGAATGGTGACCTGGGGGAGATCAACCATTCAGTGTCATCCAATGACAAGCCTTAAGCCCGGGTCCTCTGTCCTGGAGCCCCAGGAAGCTCCCTGATAGAGCTGGTTCCGAAGCGAGGCATCCAGGAAGCAAGGAGAATCTTCCTTGAGCTGGCCTCTTTCTTTTTGCACTAATGGATTTCAATTTCCTGCACTCATCACAGACTCTCCTCTTTGTTCCCATTTTTGCTCTTGGTATAACAAACATATTATTAGTCACTTTGGGTAATTCCCTTTCTCAGTAGGTCAGCCTTCAGAGCACCCCCGTGGTTGTTACAGGGCTCTGGTGACTGACAGGTGTAACACCTCCAGGTGTGTGCCCAGCCCGAGGGCGAGGCATTCCTGTGTGCTCCCAGGTTAAACTGGTTTGGGGGCTAAAATGGCCTGTTAGAGAGATGCACACTTCCCAGGGGACACATCTGGCAGAAGGCCTCTTCTAGGAAAAGGGTTATTTCCTGAGAGAAATCCGTTCCATCAGGTTGAGGTGGGAGCGGAGCTCCCCTGCCTTTCCTTCTCTGCCACAGAGGTGGGCGTATGACTCTCTTGGGGTCCATTCCTGCCCAATTACTTTCTGTAGACTGGACAGGGAGCAATTTCATTTGTTTTTCTAGTATCTTGGTTTCATTACCTATGGCCATAGGAGCCTCTGGATCTTTCTCTGGGAACTATTTTTCACGTGGTTATCTCACCTTCTAAATTGTCCTCCTACAGAACCGTGTCCTCCTGAACTTCCAGGTCCTCCCTGCTAAAATTATTGGGGCACAGGAACCTCGTCTTTCTCCCCCCACAGCCCCAGTTTTCTCCTACAGAATCCTAATTCAAGGCCTCTACCAGCACAACACACTGGGCCTTAGGCAGAATGCTGGAGAGCTAAGCAGCAGGGGCTCCATCCGGCACTGCTGCTGCAAAGCCACCGACAGTCATACACAGGGCAGGCTGGGTGTGCTTATCACAGCAGTGTGCAAGTGAGGAGCATGACCTCCCCAAACGGACCTGACCTGGCCTTGCTTTGCCCCTGTCTTCAGAGTTCTCATGATTTGTGTCATGAGAGCAGGAGCAACCTCTGGATCTTTCCCTCCCTTAATATTCTCTTTCTCCCAAACCCAAGCACCTCTCTCATTTCTCTAGTTCCTTCTCAGAACATGAAACGTCTACTAATTTTCTAATAAAAAGTTTTAGTCAGTCCTGGCTATCCTGATGAGAAACAACTTCCATAGTAGACTTATTATTGTTTCAAATACTCATGGTCCCTCCCCCAGCTCCATCCTTGTCGCCTCCCCCCAACACACATACCCACCCCAGAATATTATATCTCCCTACCTTTTGAACTCAGGAGTGGCCATGTGGCTTACTTGGGCCAGTAAGATGTCAGCAGAAATAACAGAGTCACTTCTAGGCAGAGGCCTAAGGGACAGCTGTGGTTCTGTCTCTTCCCCTCCTCCTTTTGTTGTTGTTGTTTTTTGGTTTAAATAACAGTTATTATTTTCTCAAAGATCTGAAGGCCGGAAGTCCAAGATCAAGGTGTCAGCAGGATTGGTTTCTTCTGAGGTCTCTCTCCTTAGCTTGCAGATGGCTACCATCTTGCTTTGTCCTCACGTGGTCTTTCCTCTGTGCACACACATACCCCCAGCATGTTGTTCTTAGTGCCACCATGCCGGGCTCAGGTGTATGCTCTCCACCTGATTTTGTACACAGGGCTGATTGAAGATGGTGATTTCAGCTAAGTCTCCAGAGTTAACTATGTCCACTGTCAGCAGGACCTGGCTCATCCACTCCATTTTCAGGATCATGACTTGGTCTGGGCTAAGATCAAGTCAGTCAGCCATGCCTCCAGGTAAAACACCAGTGGGTCTCCTAGTTCCTGCACAGGAATCCGCCACAGCTGGATATGAATCTGTGGTGGTGGAAGTGGTGAGCTCAGCAGCCTCTCCAGGAACTGGGCAGGCGTCTGTCATCAGCCTGGGCCTTAGCAGCACCTGTGCTGTCGACCATGCTAAGGCCAGCAGCCCAAGAGCAAGCTGTGAGTAGCTCCCTCAGAGCCCTAGCCTCTTTCCTCCCACTTTGTGAGGACACTGGAAGGGGTCCTGGAGTGAAGATGGTGTAACGCAGAAGTGCAGCTAACCCACAGTAAACACGTGATGGAAATAAAATGTGAGCCTCTGTTGTTGTCAGCCATGGAGGTTTGGGGTCTTAGCCTCAGCTGATTGATAGATCATCTCGGGCTCTAATCAATAGGCCCTTTGTCTCCATAGCCAAGTTCTCTCTGCCTCGTGATGTACCCTGGAGCTGCAACATTGGGCCCAAGGCCGTGGGGAGTAGGACTACCTAGTCTGTTCCTGGGTCTTGGCGGGCCTAAAGCTAGGGTCTTTGTACTTGAGTTCCTGCCATAGGATGCCCTCTGGTCAAGCCTCGGTCTGGGCTGACCAGCTCCGTTCCCGGGATCAGCTTTCCCAGGGCCCTTGGCTTGGAAAAATAAAACTCCCATAATTTCTCCTTCCAGAGCAAAGGACATAGCTTAGCCAAGAGTGGTCAGTGGTTTCATTTTAAATGTCCACACTGTTTGGAAGTACACATAATCATATAAAATTATTTTTATTAAAATAGAAAAGCTTTCCAGTATATTGCATTGAAGACATTTATATAGAAAAAGCAATTGCAACAAACATGCTACATCAGCACTGAGATATTCTGAAAGCTTTAAGTGCCCACTTTTAAACAATATTTTGGTATAATGAGCATATCCTTATATATTTCAAAGGGTACATATAATACTGAAAAAAATACTTCATGTAACATCTAAGTTTAGGTGCATACAAACAAGAAGCATTACACTGAATAGCTTATTTCAAACTGAAACACATTCAAAGTATTCAATTGCTTAGACAACATGCAAACACTTTAATACTTAGATTGACATTTTTAAATATATAAACCACAATTCTTTATAATTCTATATCAAAAAAGAAAGTCAGACAGAACACTTATCCACACTGTGCATATCACAAAAAGCAATGTGTCTTCATGAACGGAAAGTACTGGGTTAACACACATGATTGTCATTTTACAAATATGGCTATTTACCTTCTTCATAATAAAATAGAAATATCATGTATTATTTACATGAACTACTAATTATTTCACTTTTTGGCAAGTATATAAGTAGCAGCAATTGGTTTAAAGATTGATATTTAAAAATTCTAAGTTTAACTCGGATGAATACCGAAGAATATACATCTGGTTAATATAAAAATGCATAATACAATATGCTTTGATGTGATATAACTTCTCCCTTTCATAAAAGTCATACACACATTAGTAACCACTGAGCCTATTGCTTATAATGTATCTCGTAAATGCCATTTCCTTAGCTGGCTTTGCTGAACACAATAGATGGGTTCCTGAATTAAATTTCTGTAATTAAATTTGCCTGATGATTTACATGATAATTCCAAACACGCATTATCTTTCACACTGTAATAGCAGGCTCTTCACGGTGACCCCTAGTTTCTAGATAGAGTAGGTAATTATCTGTAAACACACACACACACACACACTAGGAGCACCCTTAATACTTAAAGGAACTCTGAAATGAAGTTTCTGGGTATGAAGCTTATAGTAAAGTGAGTTACCTTTCTAAAAAGTGATCATCTCACTTATCAATGATACCAAATTTGTTTTACAGTGGGGGGGACCCATCTGATGAGCAAAGTATAAACTGTAAGGCAGTGATCCACCAAAAGAAGACATCCTCTTTTCATTAGTATTTGGAAGAACATACTTTAACATTTGTAAGAACAAAACAAAAACCCTAATATTGGCAGATTAAAAAAAAAATACTGTATGGTGAACAGAGGTGACAAGTGCTTTTCCTTGGCTACTATTCAATCACAAACCAGGAGTCCTGCATGTCTTTCACAATGTAGAAAAACTCGATGGAGGAACATTTTGCACTTTTCACGGGCGGTCAGTTATGTGTCCAGACCACGTACAAGGCAGGGCCCAGGCTGAGGAGGATGAGGCAGAAGGGGCACGGGGCTCTGACCTCGATGCCGGCTGATGGCACACTGCTCGAGACCTGTACCTGGGAAATGATGAGGGCAGACAGAGGGACGTGGGACGCCAGAGTGGGGCTGTCGGAGTTGATGAGGGATTCAATCTTCTCTGCTTCTTTATTGCAGGCCTCAATCTGGGAGAGGAGAATCAGATTTTTAAAATCTACAACCACAGAACCTGTTTTTGAAAAGCTCAAGTCAGATACAATCCACATATATTCCAACAGAGAATGCGCTTTCTCTGTCCTTTTCCTAGCCAAAGTCACACTTTAATATAGTCTTACTTTATTACACCAATAGTAACAGCATCAATGGAAATTAAATCAGAAAAGCAATGAAGCACAATGCCACTGCCCTTACCACTTAGCCACGTTTAGACATTACCACCCACGGTTAGACACAGTCACAGGCAATGGACTTTCAGTGCTTCCTAACCCACCCCAGAGGAGAGCAATGGGGCTTTACTCAGCTTCCTGACTGTGGCAGTTTACAAACCGCTTGTATTCACTCCCTTCACTTGAGCCCTCACTGTTTTGATGCGGACACTTGGGCCCACAGGAGTGAGGCTCACCTCTACAGTATGAGGAAGAAAAATGGGGTCCGTAAGACCAGTCCCAGTGGGCTTCTCCTCCCCAGTGGGAGCACAGCCCCAAGGGGACAGGTGTCTACTCCGGCTGTGTCACTGCATGACCTGTATCAGCCCCTTCCCTCCCTGGGCCTCAGCTGCCTCATCTGTATGTAAGCAGATGCCCTCCATGTCTGCATACTCTGAGCGAGCTCTCAGCCTCTCCGCTCCCCCACTCCTTCACAGTCTGCTGTCAGATGTGTGCCCGGCCTCAGTCACCTGGAAAATGCTCACCTGGTAGGTACAGCTCTGTCCTTCCGAGACGGCTTTTCTCCCTCCTGCCCTACCTAACTTTCCAAATGCCCCCCTTTCCTACCCCCTCCTAAGTCCTCCAAACAAGAAGGCTGCACAAGGTGTGCTGAACCCCACCTGCAAAGCTTTTGGATAATGATCGACAGGAATGATCAGGATCACAATTTCGGATTCAATGCTGAAGTATCCAAATACATCACACTGCGGGACAGATACGTGCATGCGGATTTTCTGAAGTATTTCCAGAACTGTTATTGGCTTTTTGTTTGTTACCTGGGAAGAGAAAAAAAATTCCATTACCTGAATAAAAGAGGAATTCCTTATTACTGCCTAGGCTACCTTGCTATCTTGTCTACTGGAACCCGTAAGTGCGGGGCCCCAAAAGGGGCCCTGCTGGCTGAATTTTGAATCTCCAGAATCTTTCCAAAGGGCTTTTGTCTGACTGCTGAGCTTTGTAGCCAAGATAAACACTCACCTGAAGCCCCCCACTCCCTTGTAAGGGACTGCTCTGAGTTGGGAGCCACAGGAAAATGATTAAAGTCTTCCTATAAAAATACAGGTGTTTGAATCCAAATGAGGATAATTTTCTAGTTAGTGGCAGGTGTTGGCTACACTTCTGGAACCCTGTGTCCACAGAAGTGGAGCGGAAGTGATGGTACATTAAAGGGAAAGGGGCAAAGCGGCCACGGGAAGGTGGCAGGCTCTGGAAGCACCCCCGCAGGAGGAATGGGGACTGTGAGGGCGGGCAGCCTTGAAACCATCCAGGTGTCTACTGGTCTCTGGCTGCTTGGTTCTGCCTCCAGCCCTAACCACATACTATGCAAGCAGGGGACCTTTTCTAAGGCAGGCTCAGGCTATGTTGTGCAGAGCAAGGTCACTAAACAGCCAGGGTGTAGAGGAAAGGAGCACAAGATGGGGTTCCATCCAGCCTGAGCTCAAACCCTAGTTCTACTAGTTATGAGCTATACAAGTTGGGCAAGTTGCTTTTCTGTGAAATACTTTCTTCCTCTATAAATGGGACAACACATTCTACTCTGTGGGATTACTGAGAGGTTTATCAATAAGGTTTCAACAGTACCCGGCATGTAAAGCAATTTACCTTTGCAATAGTATCCAGTTTTTCTTTGTCAAATAAAACTCTTAACATTCCAGCACATAATGGGCAACAAGCACCTGTATAAGAGAAACCGTTTTATGTGTGTTCAGAATTAGAAAATGAGAATTCAAAATAGTCAGTGAAATACCAACCCTTCTTTTTGTGCTAGGAGAGTTCTAGCTGTCCTCCCTGATGACCGTACTTTTAGGTATGTTCCCTGACCAACTGGGATCTTATTATCTATACATTTACTCAAATCCTTCCTCGACCCCTGCTTTCATCTTTTTTTTTTTTTAAGATTTTATTTATTTATTTGATAGAAAGAGAGCCAGAGAGCAAAGGGTTGGGGGGGGGGTAACGGCAGAGGGAGAGGGAGAAGCAGGCTCCCTGCCGAGCAGGGAGCTGGATGCAGGGCTCGATCCCAGGACCCCGGGATCATGCCCTAAGCTGAAGGCAGACGCCCAACCAACTGAGCCACCCAGGCGCCCCTTTGCTTTCATCCTTCGGCACTTTTCAGGGTGACACGTGATGGTATAAGACAGCAGAGAGAGCTTGCCTTTCAAGAGATGGGGGGCCTGGACCCTGCCCTGCCTCAAAACTCACTGTGATCCTAGACAAGTGCTTTCCTGGGCCTGTAATTTCCTGTCTGCAAAACAAGGAGCAGATGTTTTAGGGATCCCATGAGTGTTTGATTCAAATTTCATTTTAAAAATAATATTTAAGCTCTTAAAAAATGATAACAAAATATGAGAACATGGTCTCCAGTAAAGAGGCTTTGTTTTGTTCACTGCTATGCCCCAGTGCCTAGATGAGTCTCTGGCACACAGCAGAAGCTCAAGGAACATTTGATGAATCCAGGGATGGAGGAATGAACTTGTCAGACTCCAGATTAAGCTGTTCCGTGCAGACACGGGATAAAGTCCTTTCTGCTACCTCTGTCTGACTGAAAAGTACAGCACTCTAAGGTAAGTAGTTTAAGAAAACTGTTACTACTGGGGCGCCTGGATGGTTCAGTTGGTTCATCATCTGCCTTCAGCTCAATTCATGATCCCAGGGTCCTGGGATCGAGCCTATGTTGGGCTCTCTGCTCAGGGGGAGCCTGCTTCTCCCTCTCCCTGCCGCTCCCCCTGCTTGTACTCTCTCTCTGTCAAATAAATAAATAAATTCTTAAAAAAAATTGTTACTACTTATAACTGTATGAAATAAACCTTTCTTAATTATATACAACTAGATGGTAAGGCCAGTCTAAGACCACTATCTTGTTTCTCTCAATTTCAAATGTTTGTATTCCTCAAAAGTACTTCCATTATTCATTAATTACTTATTCTTTATTCATTAACTACTAGTTCTTTGTATATTAACTTTATAGTGAGTAAACTTTATGCATTTGAACAAATAACCATAATTTTAATAATGAAATACTGCTTTAAATATTTATATATTGGTGTTTGGTGGGATTTTGCCTGAAAAAGTTTGCCATATTGTTCTATTTATTTATTTCAGTTGATTTATTTTTAAGTAATCTCTACACCCAATGTGGGGCTCAGACTCACAAATCTGAGATCAAGAGTTGCATGCTCTTTTGACCGAGCCAGCCAGGCACCCCTGCTACATTGTTTTAAATCCAACGGACGGGATGGATGTCTACCGTTTTTTAAGGTGGACCTGCAGTGATACATCTAATCGGCATCAGGTAGAGCCAAAACTTTTTTTTTTTAAGATTTTATTTATTTATTTAGAAAGAGAGAAAGAGAGATCATGAGCAGGGGAAGGGCAGAGGGAGAAGGACAGAGAGAATCTCAAGCCGACTCTGCGGTTGCAGGGAGCCCAATGCAGGGCTCAATCTCACGACCCCGAGATCCTGACCTGAGCCAAAATCAAGAGTTGGATGCTTACCCAACGGAGCCACCCAGGCACCCCAAGCCAAGACTTTTTGAAAAATTTAAGTAAATGAGTCAGCTCTCTTTCCGAGTGACTCACTCCCTGGAGGTGGTTTAGGAAGTCTTTCCAATCCCACCCCAAATACCGCTGGCCTACCCGGTGGGACGATGGGCTTGCACTCGGTTGCAGAGAGTGAAGGACACTTCACCGCAGCACACTCGGTGACAGAACTGTACTCTGAGAGGACCCCGACAGCCTGGCAGGGCCCGTAGTAATCAACCGCCACGCGGTCTGAGTAAGCAGCACACACACTACTGTAGGTCTCCCCGTTGTGCCCGCAGATGGGCTCTGTGGCTCTGCAGAAGGGCTGGCGACAAACAAAGCACATTTAGCCTATAACCCTCTATGGCACACTTTTTGTAACCAAGAGTACAGAACAGAAAGGCAAAAAAGACACAGGTATAAATTCCCGGACCCTCTTAATTAAGCTCCTAAGGTCGGCTAAACTTTGGGTTGGGGGTGAGGTCAATAGGGCTGTCCCAAGATGAATTGAAACGATTACTTTGCTGAGCCTCTCTGGGACTTGGGTGCTCATTGCATGTGAACTGAAATGAGATACTGCCCCCCTCCACCCCAGACTTCTATCATTCCAGAAGTACCTAGCTGCTTGATGAAAACAAGATCAATCTCCACGCAAATTCAGAAGGCTTATCATTTCGTGCTGGGAAGGGATAGGTAGAGGGAAGAGTGGAGACATCAGTGGGGCGGAGACTCTGGACCCATCAGGTAGGTTAGGATAAGTAAGACAAAACTTGTAGCCAGTAAGAGGGAACAAATAGGAAGAGAAGACTGGGAATTCAGAGTAGACAGTATCAGTGCACTTGGAACACAAGCTTTGAGGGAAAACAGACCTAGGAGACATGCCGAAGGCACTCTCCTGCCAGTGAAGACCAGGAAGTGAGAAGCAATTATGTCAGGTGTTAGCTGGCTGTGGGTGGGGGCCCTGCAGTGGCGCGTGTGGGGTTGTCCTTGGGGGTATGTTTTTGACACGAACCGTAATAGGCTGAGAGATATACTGATGTAAAAAGACATTAAGTCTTCGAGAAATTTTCACTCACTCTTCTAGGAGTGGGACTTCGGTGGAAAGAATGGGAAAGGACTCTTGTCTTGGTGGTTTTAACTCGCATTCTTCCTGGGCCGTTTGCTAATGAGGGCCACAGAAGGGGAAGTGAAAACGGTACTGACACACCCCAGGGGTGTGTAACTTTACATTATTTTCCTAACGGTGGGCAGCAGGAGGCCACTCCGTTCTTGCTTGTCCACTAGATGCACAAAGGTACCAACACTAGCAGGAGGGCCCTCCTGAGTTAGGAGGAAAAAACCAGTCTTGGGATGGCTCATCTTATTTCTCCAGATTTGATAGGATTCACAGAAGACCCCCAAGTGGTCTCACTGCTGCTTCATCTGTAAAAGACCATAAACTGATTTTATACTTGGGTTTGTCAGCCAAACAACTGTACCTGGCAAGGGCCTTTGTATAAGAGGCTTTGCCCCCTCTGGTACAAAGTGCAGAGATTGCCGTGTTCCATGTGGTTTGTGTCACAAACAGGATCGCGAACCTGGTCACAGGTGAGCTGTCTTGGCAAACACTCATATTGGCTACATCCAAATTTATCAAAAGTTGTCAGGCAGACTTGTGGTTTGGGTATGCATCTGGAAAACACAAATGCAGCACCATCAGCCAATGCTGGGAGGGGCAATGATGGGGCCAGTAAGGCACTGACAAAGCACAGGAGGTTGAGGAAAAAGCAAGAGAGAAATCAGAAACAGTCCCTGTCCCCAAGAGCTTATGCGGAGTGGGAGAGTCAAGCATGCAAAGAAGTGAGTGAGCAAGTTACACACAAAATGCCCTTGGGAATGAGTCATTCTGATTTGGGAGCCTGGAGAAAGCAACAGGAGCAGGTGGCGTCCTGGCTGTCACCTGGGGGATAAGGAGGGCTGCGTGGGCCTGCCAGGCTGAGGGAGCAGCAAGAGCAAAGGTGTGGTACGACTACAGTGCTGGGGCAAAGGGAGGTGACCCCGAGGGCAGAAGCCAAGGTCACAGGGATAGAAGTGGCAGGATATGAGGCCCATCGGGTGGATTGGGGTCTGACGCTAGAGGCCTTTTAGTTAATAATAAATGAAGCATTTTCTGGGGTTTAATTTCCAGCTTGGGTAATACGAGTCTGTTGTAGGAGAAGGCTTCACAGTACGCGCTGAAAATTCAGGCTTCTGTGCTTACAGGCTGAGGACCTGCCACTGGCTGGTCGTGAATCACAAAAAGAATGCCACCCCACGAAGCTGGGTTTTCCTAGTAGCATCAGGACCTTGCCTCATTCTCAATTCCTGAACTTCCTTGGAGGGTTGGGGATGATAGCTCTTCTTTAGACTTTTCTGCTCTTTCATTTCTACATTGGGCATTTATAACTTTCTGTAAGGAGACCTATTAAAATGTTGAGCTTTCACTGGGCATTTGAAATAACAGGATACACAAATGTTAGTCTGTAAAATAAAAGGAGAAGAATATAGCAGCTAGCATTATTTTAATTTCAAAGGAAATGACGTCTACTCTCTTTAGGGATAAGCCTGCTGCTCTGAAATGACCACCACCATCACTACTACTACCTGTGGTCCCTTTTCTGACAGGATTGAAAATTAGAATGCATGTAGTTATGGTTTTCTTGAAATTTAAGACATTTGAAAAAAAATAATGGAAAAGAATATTTAGAACTTCATTATCTATTAACACAGCAGGGATAAGAACCAAGAATATCAGGAGACATTCAGTAATTTTGGAAGGAAAAACTATCAATTTGAGTATAGAGAAATAAGATCAGTTGGAAAGTTGAGAATCTGGGGGCTAAATTAAACATGATCAGGGCAGGGACTCTGTCTTGCTTAGTGCTGCGTCCTAGTGTTTAGAAAGATGGCTGGTACATCAGTAGATGAATGAACACAGCTTCGTATTTTTTAAACAATTATTTTTTGAACAGATAACACAAGCCCATGGTGAAGCTGTAAAGATAGAAAATTATATACAGTGCAAAATAAGTCTGCCTCCTACTCTTCTGTCCCAGCCACCCTTCCCCTTTCCCAGAGACGGCCGCTATGGTCAACTTCTTGTTTAGTCTTCCCGAGATCCTTTATGTAAGTATAAACATTTATATATGCTGCGTCAAGAGTATGTGCATTTAAAATTTTGATAGGCTTGGACAAACTGCCCTCCATAGAGGATGTACCAACCCTCCCTCCAACCCCCTTCTTGTATGGGAGTGCCTGTGTCCTTACATCATGTTATCAAACTTTTTATCTTTGCCAATCTGGTAGATGGAAAATGCTATATAGTTGTAGTTTTAATTTAATTTACATTTCTCTTAATATGAGAAAGGTGAAGCATTGTGGTTCATTCGCTGGATGTTCATTAAATTCACTTAATTTTCTTCCTGGGCACACATCTAGATTATATTTCCCAAGTTCCCTGGCAGTAGTTGTGGCCAAATGATTGAGTTCTGACAGGGGAGTGTGGCTGGAAGCAGAGGTGAATGTCACTTTTAAACCTGGCCTATAGAGCCAGGTCTGTTTGTGAAAGAGGGTAAGGAGCAGGAGGGTCCTAGGCTCACCCCATCCTGCAAATACAGTGGATAACTATCAAACCATCCTAAATACTCTGGAAATCGATCTGAAGACTAGCAGAACAAACTCCACAACTGCAGGTAGAGAAGAAGGTAGGAAGTGCAGAGACATGGCTTGGGAGAGGGAGTGGATCATGGCCCCTGTGATGCGGAGGCAGCCACAGTTGCAAAGAAAGGTGAGAGACAAACTAGCACACGGGGCAGTGCATGGGGAAAACAAATCCTCAGAGCAATTGGCTTGGAAAGCAAGAGGGCCTGAATTTCGTGAGTTCTTGTAACCAGTGGGGCTTACAGCCTGGAGTTTTAAAGGTCAGCATGCTTGGCTCTGGGAGAGCTCAGAGGACATTGGGGCTGCTCTTGAGGAAAAGGCAGGGCAAACAGCTCGCAGACATACAGTGTGGAAATAGCAATCTGAAGAGCACCTGGGGCACACAGTAGGGAGGTTATTCGCTCATCTCAGAATGTGTCCCAGAGAGACAGCGTTCACAGAGAGACCCTCCAGGGAAAAAAGGAGATGGCAGGCGCCACTTCCCTCCCCTGCCTCTCAGCATAAGCACAGGGCCACCTGCGGGAACCAGCGCAGCACCAACGCCTGCTCTCTACTTGCTTACGCCAAGGCCCACCCCACCATGTTCTGGTAGAACTGCCCCTTCCAGTCACAACCGCCTGAGTCCCAGTGTGGCAGGGCCCATCCTCCAGAAGACTAGCCCAAACCCCTGCTCACACTGCATCTCCCCATGTGGGAGTTCTGTAGAGCTTAGGTTCTGGTAGCAGTGGTGACAGGTCTCATTTCACAAACAGACCAGAGCACACCTAGTTAAAATGCCCCACATTCAGGTCAGGAACAAGCACTGTCCATAACAAGCAGACACCCTCTGCAGACAACTGGCTTGAAGGATAAAGCAGCCAGGACCCAACAGCAGAGCACACACTGCACACACTGAAGACACTACCGGAAGTGCTATGCCCTGGGGTGCAGGGGACACTACTCTGCAGGGCACTACAGGACTTCTTCATACAGCCATTACTCTCAAGAACAGGGGATGTAGTTGAATTTCCTAACACACAGAGACTTAGACAAAATGAGAAGACAGAAAAATCTGTTCCAAATGAAAGAATAGGACAAGGCCATGGCCAGAGATCTAAGCAAAATAGATATGAGTAATATGCTGATGGAGAATTTAAAGCAATGATGATATGGATACTCACTGGACTTGAGAAAAGGGTGGAGGACATTAGTGAAATACTTAACACAGAGATAAGGAACAACATAGCAAAGATAAAGGGCTCAATAAACGAAATGAAAAACCCACCTGATGGAATGAACAGCAGGCTGGAAGAAGCAGAGGAATGGATTAATGACTAGAAGATAGAGTAATAGAAAGTAATCAACCTGAACAAAAGAGAAAAAAGAGAATTATGCAAAATGAGAAAAGACTTAGGGAACTCAGTGACTCCATCAAACATAATAACATTCATGTTATAGGAGTCCAAGAAGAAGAAGAGAGAAAAAGGGGTGAGAGAATTTATTTGAAGAAATAACAGCTGAAATTTTCTCTAAACTGGGGAAGCAAACAGATATCCAGATCCAGGAGGCACAGAGAACCCCCAACAAAATCAATAAAAGCAGATCCACACCAAGACATACTAAATTAAAATGGCAAAACACAGTGATAAAGAAAAAAATATTAAAGGCTACAAGACAAAAGAAGACAGTTACATACAAAAGAAACCTCATAAGGCTATCAGTGGATTTTTCAGTAGAAACTTTCCAGGCCAGAAAGGAGTGGCATGATATATTCAAAGTGCTGAATGGGAAAAACCTGCAGCCAAGAATACTCTATCCTGCAAGGCTATCATTCAGAATAGAAGGAGAGATTGAGCTTCCCAGAAAAACAAAAACTAAAGGAGTTCATGACCACTAAACCAGCCCTGCAAGAAACAGTAAAGCGTATTCTTTGAGTGTAAAGACCAAAAATGACAGTGTGAAGGCACAAAACACAAAAGCAGTAAAAAATGAGTACTTCTGTTAAAAAATCAAAGAACTCACAAAATAAACTGATGTAATATATGACACTATATACTTAAAATGCAGGGAGGAGAGGAGTAAAGAGTGAGTTCAAACTTAAATGACCATCAACTTAATAGACACTGCTATATTCAGATGATGTTATATGCAAACCTAATGGTAACCACAATTCAAAACAACTAATAAATATGCAAAGAATAAAGAGAAAGAAATCTAAATACACCATTAAAGAAAACCAGGTAACCATTAAAGAGAGAAAGACAAGAAAGGATCAGGGAAATCTTCAGAAAGCACCACAAAACAAGTAATAAAACGGTAGTAAGTACATATCTATCAATAATTACTTTGCATGTAAATAAACTAAATGCTCCAATCAAAGGACATAGGCTGACAGAATGGATAAGAAAACAACCCATCTATATGCTGCCTATAAGGACTTGTTTTAGACCTAAGGACACCTGCAGATTCAATGTGAGGGGACAGAGAAACATTTAAAATGCAAATGGATGTCAAAAGAAAGCCAGAGTAGCCATACTTATATTGGACAAAATAGATTTTAAAACAAAGACTGTAACAAGAGACAAAGAAGAACACTATATAATAATAAAGGGTACAATCCAACAAGAAGATATAACAATTGTAAATATTTATGCACCCAACTTGGAAGCACCCAAATACATATAATAGTTAATAACAAACATAAAGGAACTAATTGATAATAATACAAAGTAGGGGACTTTAACACCCCACTGAAATCAATAGACAGATCACTTAAACAGAAAACCAATAAGGAAACAAGGGATTTGATGACACACTGGACCAGATGAATTTAACAAATACATTGAGAACATTCCATCATAAAACAGCACAATACATTCTTTTCAAGTGCAGACAGAACATTCTCCAGAATAGATCACATATCAGGCCACAAAACAAGCCTAAACAAATTTAAAAAGACTGAAGTCATACCATACATCTTTTCTGACCCAATGCTATGAAACTAGAAGCTGACCACAAGGAAAAATCTGGAAAGATAAAAAAATGCATGGAGGTTAAATAACATGCTACTAAAAATGAATGGGTCAATCAAGAAATAAAAGAAAAAAGAAAAAAGTAAAAAGTATATGGGAACAAATGAAAATGAAAACACAGTGGTCCAAAACCTTTGGGATACAGTAAAAGCGGTTCTAAGAGGGACATTTATAGCAATACAGGCCTACCTCAAGAAGCAGGAAAAATCTCAAATAAACAACCTAACCTTACACCTAAAGGAGCCAGAAAAAAGAGCAAATAAAACCTAAAACCAGCAGAAGGAAGGAAATAATAAGGATTAGAGCAGAAATAAGTTACACAAACTAAAATAAACAAAAAACCAAAAACCAATACAACAGATCAATGAAACCAGGAACTAGTTCACAGTTCAAAAAAAATAAATCAAATTGAAAAACTTCTAGCTAGACTTATGAAGAAAAAAAGGGAAAGGACCCAAATAAATAAAATCACAAGTGAGAGAGGAGAATAACAATAAACACCACAGAAATACAAACCCTTATGAGAATATTATGAAAAATGATACGCCAACGAATTGGACAACCCAGAAGAAATGGACAAATTCCCAGAAACATATACCTACCAAAACTGAAACAGGAAGAAACAGAAAATTTGAACAGACTGATCACCGGCAAAGAAATTAAATCAGCAATTTAAAAACTCCCAACAAACAACAGTCCAGGACCAGATGGCTTCATAGGCGAATTCTACCAAACATGTAAAGAGGAGTTAATACCTATTCTTCTCAAACTATCCCAAAAAATAGATAAGGAAGGAAAACGTCCAAATTCATTCTATGAGGTCAGCACTACCATGATACCAAAATCAGATAAAGATATCACGAAAAGAGAACTACAGGCCAATGTCTGTGATGAACATAGATGCAAAAACCCTCAACGAAATACTAGCAAACCGAATCCAACAATACATTAAAAAAATCATACACCATGATTAAGTGGGATTTATTCCTGGGTTGCAAGGGTGGTTCAATATTCGTAAATGAACCAACATGATACATCACATTACCAAGAGAAAGGATAAGAACCATGTGATCATTTCAACAGATGCAGAAAAAGCATTTGACAAAGTACAACATCCATTCATGAGAAAAATCCTCAACGAAGGTTTAGAGGGAACGTACCTCAACATAGTAATGGCCATATATGGAAAACCCACAGCTAACATCATCCTCAATGGGGAAAAACTGAGAGCCTTTCCCCTAAGGTCAGGAACAAGACAAGGATGACCAGTCTCATCACTTTTATTCAACATCGTACTGGAAGTCCTGGCCACAACAATCAGACAGCAAAAAGAAATAAAAGGCATCCAAATCAGTAAGGAAGAAGTAAAACTTTCCCTATTTGCAGATGACATGATGCTATACATAGAAGACGAGAAAGACTCTGCCAACACACTGCTAGAACTGACACACAAAATCAATAAAGTCCAAGGATACAAAATCAATTTACAGAAATCCGTTACATTTCCATACACCAATAATGAAGTAACAGAATGAGAAATTAAGAAAACAATCCCATTTACAATACACCAAAAATAATAAGATATCTAGGAATAAACCTAACCAAAGAGGTAAAAGACCCATACTCTGAAACTATAAAACACTGATGAAAGAAATTAAAGATCACACAAAGAAATGGAAAGACATTCCATGCTCATGGATTAGAAGAACAAATACTGTTAAAATATCTACATTAACCAAAGCAATCTACACATTTAATGTAATCCCTATCAAAATACCAACAGTATTTTTCACAGAACTAGAACAAATAATCCTAAAATGCTTATGGAACCACGAAAGACCCTGAGTAGCCAAAATAATCTTGAAAAAGCAAAGCAGAGCTGGAGGCATCACAATTCTAGACTTCAAGTTATATTACAAAGCTGTAGTAATCAAAATAATATAGTACTGGCACAGAAACAGACACATAGGTCAATAAATAGAAAATCTAGAAGTAAACCACAATTATATGGTCAATTAATCTTTGACAACACAGGAAAGAATACCCAGTGGGAAAAAGACAGTCTCTTCAACAAATGGTGTTAGGAAAATTGGACAGCAACATGCAAGAGAAAGAAACTGGACCATGTTTTTATACCATACACAAAAATAAATTAAAAATGGATTAAAGACTTAAATGTGAGGCCTGAAACCATAAAAATCCTAGAAGAGAACACAGGCAGTAATTTCTTTGACATTGGCTGTAGCAACTTTTTTCTAGATGGGTCCCCTGAGGCAAGGGAAATAAAAGTAAAAACAAATTATTTGGACTACATCAAAATAAAAAGCTTCTGCACAGAAAAGGAAACAATCAACAAAACTAAAAGGCAATCTACAGAATAGGAGAAGATATTTGCTAATGACATATCCGATAAAGGGTTAGTATCCAAAATACGTAAAGAACTTATGAAACTCAACATTCAAAAAACAAATAATTCAGTTAAAAAATAGAAGACATGAACAGACATTTCTCCAAAGAAGACATCCAGATGGCCAATACACACATGAAAAGATGCTCATCACTCATCATCAGAGAAATGCAAATCAATACTGCAATAAGATATCACCTCATACCTGTCAAAATGGCTAAAATCAACAACACAAGAAACAACCAGTGTTGGCGAGGATGTGGAGAAAAAGGAACCCTCTTGCACTGTTGGTGGGAATGCAAACTGGTGCAGTCACTATGGAAAACAGTATGGAGCTTCCTCAAAAAGTTAAAAATAGAACTACCCTATGATCCAGCAATAGCACTACTGGGTATTTACCCCAAAAATACAAAAACACTCATTCAAAGGGATACATGCACCTCTATGTTTATAGCAACATTACTTACAATAGCCAAGATATGGAAGCAGCCCAGTGTCCATCAACTGATGAATGGATAAAGAAGATGTGGTATATATATATACATACACATACACAACGGAATATTATTCAGCCATAAAAAAAATAAAATCTTGCCCTTTGCAACGACATAGATGGAGCTAGAGAGTATAATGCTAAGTGAAATAAGTGAGAGAAAGACAAATATTGTATGATTTCACTCAGACATGGAATTTAAGAAACAAAACAAACACTGGGCAAAAAAGACAGAGACAAACCAACAAACAGACTCTTAACTATAGAGAACAAACTGATGGTTACCAGACGAGAGGTGGGTGGGGGGGACGGGTGAAATAGGTGATGAGGACCAGGTGATTAAAATAAAAACTTAAGAAAAAACAAAAAAAAAGAAAGAAAAGATAGGGAGCCATTTAATTTACCTTTGGTTTTTTGGGCAGGGATTAGGATTACATGGATCCTTTGAGATGCATGATCCAAACTCAAACTGATGGTCTTGGAGGCCCACACAGCGAGCAATGCAGGCGCTGGGGTAAGTGCGTCCATTCTGCCCACACACGGGGACGAACTGATCTGCACAGTTACAGGGCAGACCTGTGGAGAGGACACAGACTCAATGATGGGTACTTGTACTTTCCCCCGCCCCTCACATTTCCTAATTAACACGGAGCTCTCAAGTTAAAATAGAATTGAGTTAAGTCAGGAAAACAGCATCCCTCCCATCTCTGAGAGTGCTTTTAAAGGTGGCAGGGCTCTGAAAAGCCGGTTGTCTGCATAATGGCTTTCCTTTGTTCCATTTATTGCCGGCTGACCGAGGGCTTCCAGACCCAGATCCCAGGGGTAGAGATCCACATAAACACAGCTATACGTAGGAAAAGTAAACAATGCTCCTCCGAACCTAGAGTATCAATCTAGAATTTAGATGTCTGAAGTCTGGCTTGGGGGATTTCTGGAATGTTAAAGGGTAATACCAAAAGAACAAGAAAGTAACTTGGGAAATTATTGTAATTTTGAGACTTAAAAATGTTTATGAGCAATCAATCAAGAACACGACTTTCTTCACATTCCTGCACTTTATGCTGCTGGGTCATGCTCCAGTAAGTGAAAAGGCCAGTGAGACGCGACGCTCTTTTCTTGAGAAGCAGCTACAGCTGTTGACAGCAACAGCACCGTCCATTGCCATGTACTGGGATCTGCTTTGCTCCAGATCTAAAATACCCTTGGTTCTGGGTAACGAGGAGGCAGGTAAGTAGCCGCCTAAATTTACCGCATTTCATGCTGCTGTAGCAGCAAGTTGATTCTTCTTTCCCAGGAGTTAGTATGACACATGGAGAGGGATGGGAGGAGAACAGATTAGGGATTTATGACCTTGTACCTCCAGCCCACCGGAAATAAAAAGGAAATCAGAAATAAGAAGTGCACAGCAGGCTGCTGGGGAAGTAAAGGCAGGACTAACCCCACTCCATCCTCTATCTACCCTGAGCACCAACCTTGATGCCTTATTGTCATCGTGGTTGTTATCCTTACTATTATCCTTTATCTGCTCTGCTTTGATGAGAGCAATTCATTCTGCTTAAAGAAGCCATAAAACCATTGGGGATGAAGAGTAAACTAAAGATTTTTGTGGAAGACTACTTATTTATTTATTTATTTATTTAATTTACTTATTTACTTATATCTAATGTTTCTGGAAGATGAACTTTACAACTAGCAGGACCCTTTTTAACCTGTGGCGTGTAGCCTCTCATGTACCAGGGTAAATTGAGGGAATGACTGTCTAGCTAGCAGACCCTAAGGAGATTTTACTGGCCACAAAGTGACCACATTTCTTGGGACTCAGATATTGTCCCAGTCCAAACACGACTCAGAGACGTTCATAAAAATGCTTGTCTCAAAATTATAATAATTTCCCAAGTTACCTTCTTGTTCTTCCCCTTCCGTACGGAGATGAAGAGTGGAAGGAACCTACATGATGAGTTTACAACCTTTGTCTTTGTCTTGTTCTTGGTATTACCTTTGGCTTTCCAGAAATCCCCCAAGTCAGACTTTAGACATCTAATTTCTAGATTTTATACACTAGATTGGAAGGAGCATTCTTTACTTTTCCTGCCTATAGCTTTATTTATAAGGGTCTCTACAGAATGAACCAGTAAGCTAAGGCAGGACAGGGAAGAAGGTGATGAGAAAAACATTACAGCACAAACACAGAAAATATATTTTATAACATAATGGCAGGGGTGGATGGCGTTTTTTAGCAGGTAGAAAAGTTACATTTAACCCAAACTGTCCCTATCACTTGGCCCTGTTCTTTTTGACCCATGGAATTTCAGAATATTAGTGCTGGAAGGGTCCTAGGAAACCATTTAGTTTAATGCCTTTAATTCACAGAGGAAGAAACAGATCGAGAGAGGGAAAGCACCTTGTTCTCAGATTACGTATTTATTTTACCGTGTACATTTGCAGTTACGGCAAGACCAGAGAAGCTGACTTGAAGGGAAATGGGTACAAAGGGATGATGGCCACTAAGGACAGGTTCTGGGTGGCCATGGTTACCTGTGAAGGTGCGACGGTCATCTTCTGAACTGTGTTCACTGAGGCACAGGCGGGTAGAACACACCAAATTGCCAGCAAAACAAGAACAGATATTGCAGTCAATATTAAAGGATGTCCCGTGACCTAAGAAAAAGAGAAATAAAATGTTGATCCATTTCATGCATTTATAAGTGAAACATAAATTAAAAATTCAATAGTGCAAAAAGTTTTAAAATAGAAATTCCTGAAAGATGACCTCTGAATATACAAACTGAGAAGTTAAATCTGTAATATTTATATTTTCATACTTAGCTCCCACCATTTCTCTCTAAAACCCCTGAAGTGCTAGTCTCACCAGACTGTTCCCTATTCTCTGAGAATATTTCTGGCTGCCCCTCTTGCCTCACATGCTCCTCTCCTCCTTCTGGAACTTTAGTCATCTCTCCAGAATCAGCCCTGATGCCATCTTTGAATTGAAGACTCTCCTGATGCCCTGGCAGGAATGACTAGGTCCTTGAAGAGCACTTGGTCTGCTGCTCCTTCTGTGGCTCTAATTCTCCCCCATCTGATCATGTACAGCATGACCTCAATCCCTCATCCCAGTTTTAGCCCCATAATGCACTAGTATGTTCTTCTGTAAAGAGTAGGCATTTAATCAGTGGAAGTCTATGGAAGGAATGAGTTTGTTTATCCTCAGATATTTTGTGATACAAGGTACCTACCTTACATTTTGGCTAAGTAGAATATGGATTAAAAAATGAATACCTAGGGGCACCTGGGTGGCTCAGTTAAGTGTCTGCCTTTGGCTCAGGTCATGATCCCAGGGTCCTGGGATTGAGTCCCAAGTCGGGCTCCCTGCTCAGCAGGGAGTCTGCTTCTCCCTCTACCTCTGCCCCTTCCTGCTGCTCATGCTCCCATTCTCTCGCAAATAAATAAATAAAATCTTTTTAAAAATGTTATGTTAGTAGTAAATACAATCTTTTAAAAAAATGAATACCTGACTTATACTAGGGCAGACACTTGCAGGCTCTTTGTAGCCAAAAGCACCGTTCTTTCAAATAAGATCTCACACAGAACAGTAAACCAAGAGCCATATATAAGCTGAACTATCCTGGTTGATGGGTATGGGGTGATGTAGGGGAGAGGGTAGCAGAGTGAATAGCTGTGGGGGAGTACATTCTCAAAAGTAGCATTTTTTCCCCACAATTTTTGAGGTTGTATATTGACATGAATGGTTGTTAAGACTATAAGCAAAACATGGCTAAGGAAGCAGTGAGAAAGCAAGACTCTCAGACTTTTAGAGAGGGCATCAAAGGGTGGCACTTCTTCATGTGCTCTCTCCCAACACCTAGTCAACAGTGTAGTTCCCATCCTCCAGTTCGCTTTCCATGATGTCAAACTCTGACTTTTACTTCTGGTAGAGACATAGTTGAGGAAGGGATAGGAAGGAGAACACCTGTGTCCTTGCCTGTGGCAAAGTCTTTGGAGTCAGATAGGCCTGGGACTGAATTCTGCTTTGGTCACTTACTGGCTGGGTGACCTGTCTGAGCATCCGCTTCCTCACAACAATGGAAACAAAGAACAACTGGGAGGCTCACATGAGATAACACAGGCCAAGACTTAGCATAGTGCTTGGCACAAAATGAAAAGTTCAGTAAGTATGAATTAATTGTTATTAGCTTTTTGTCCCTTCTTGGGGAGGCTCCTAAAAGGGTTCCTTAGAAGTCCTAGTGTCCTGTAGAGTACGGTTTGGAAAATACTGCCCTGGAGGATCTGATCTGTAGAACTTACCATTCGCTGGGAATCTACCCAATGTTCTTCCTACAAAGTTAAGATAACCAATCACATATTAAAAGCCCAAAGCAAATAAACACAGCTCAAGACTCACTTTTTCTTTTTCCTCCAACAATACATGACTTCTGAAGATCTATACAGTGCATCTCCATACAGTTTTCCAAGAGTCCACTTTGTCCACATGAGCAAATTTTGTAACAACCAACTTCCCCAGCAGATGATGGCACCTGGATTAGTGTCCCTTGACGGACGATGAAATCAGAGGCTTCTCCCAATTTGCAACCTGTATAAACAAAAATAAGCCGAGAGATGGTACTGTTCTATGACATTGTGTTATGACATTAGATATAGTTTACATTGGTCTCATAGGTCCTGTGTGGCTACTAAAGATTACGTAAGAGAACTTCCACTAAGGTAAAGACTTGGTTTGGTTCACTGACCAAAACATATCCTCCCAAATGAAAAATTCCATGTTCCGCGAGATGGTGGTGACTATGGACCTACACCCCGAAGTCAGCTATAGTTCAGTATAAAAATGTTATAAGATATGTATTTTTTAAATTGCTTTGGGCTTATCAACGATATTAAAAAATCACAGATATTTAAGAAATGGACTATGGAAACTGACAATATTTTTGGAATACTCTTGGTCAGGAAAACTTTTAGTGATGCAATACAAGCATATCGTAAATTCAAAGAAAAGTTGAATAGTTGATTGGGCTTAAGGAAAACCCATTCATTTCCAATTTTAACAAGATTTATCTTGACTGATATATTCTGCTATTACACAAATATTATAGATGATCCTTTGAGACCTCATGCTTATTTAATTTAGTCTTCTATTCCTTATTACTTCAAGATATTTTTTTTTTAAAGATTTTATTTATTTATTCGACAGAGATAGAGACAGCCAGCCAGAAAGGGAACACAAGCAGAGGGAGTGGGAGAGGAAGAAACAGGCTCCCAGCAGAGGAGCCTGATGTGGGGCTCGATTCCACAACGCCGGGATCACGCCCTGAGCCGAAGGCAGACGCTTAACAGCTGTGCCACCCAGGCGCCCCCAAGATATTTTTAAATGGTGATTTTAACATGACAAAGAAACATTTTCAATTGGAAAATAGATAAAAGGAAGCAAAACATTGCCACACTGTACTCTAGAGTGATGCGCAAAGACAGAAAGACATCAAAATGCAATTGGATAAACATTTCTTATTCAAGAGGCCTCCTGCATTAAAAAAAATCAGTCTTAAAATCATATGCATCTCAATAAAACATTAAGCTTATGGAGATAATTGCACATCCCGCTGAGTACGCCTTTTCTCCATATAACTAAAGGAAAGAAAAGAAAAAAACCCATGAACAACATGCAGTACACTTTCTCAAACATTACAACATGGAAGAGAATGTACAAAAAACTGGCTCAAGGTTTTCTTTTCTTCTGTTGTCAAGAACCCTGTAACTCTTTTGAGAATGTTTACAATCTAAATGATAACTGAAAATTACATTTGTCTTTGTCCTTTCCTGTCTATATAACTAAGATATGTTTATTGGGAAAACCTCAAATGTTACAGGAAAACATAACTTAGAAAGTAAAGTCCATTGTGAGCTCACTCCAAAGATAATCCCTATACAGAAATACCAGCAGCACAAACCCATACCCACCCCACACCCACGCCCATCTACTTCTTACCTTGAACACAAGAGTATGGAAGGCAGGGATCTCCAGACAGACACCCCTTCCGGTTTACCTCACAGAGCTCGTTAGCAGGGCAAGGATTTGGGTTACAGGGATGAGTGACCTCTTCTACAATGTTACCCAAAGTACTTGGCCCTGAAAAACCAAACACAGATCAATTTAACCAACCCAAAAAGGTAAGAGAAGTCTGTAAATTATCTGAATCAATTATGGCTAGAATAAATGGAGGGCGCATGAGCAGAGAGCGAGGACTGATTCTAGTAAACTACTAAAACACACAGATTCTCTGATCATTTGTGAATTTAGCATTAACCTCCACACATTCATTCACTTGTTTATTTACTGGGTATTACGATATGCTGGACAAGGTTCTGAGCACTGGAGATACAGTGGTGAACAAAACTGACAAATCCCTAATTCATTTGAGAAATAGACAATAAATAGACTGGGGGTATGTGTGTGCATGTGTGTCTCTGTGTGTATAAATAAAAAAGTCACCTAATGATAAGTAATAAGTAGTATAAAGGGATGGAAAGTGACAAGTATACTTTGGGTAGGTGGTCAAATACGTGCTTATGCCTCAGAGGAATACCTTGGCACATTTTATCATAAACTATAATAATTCACTATGGTAAGATGGATCCCGTACCATGATTATATTTGTCAACTTATGAAATAATGACCCTAGAAGAGTCTCAGTATAAAGTGTATGTGATATTTAAAGAGAGTATTAAAATTCAAACAAAAACATTTAACTTTTTTCCTTCTACACATATATTTCACTGCTCCAATAGAGTCTAGGCTTACGACTACATTAGCTAGATTAGGCCAGACTCAGACTGGAGGGCTACTAAAGGTATAAGGGTTCTTGGAGTTCATCTTGCCCAGCCCAATCCTTTTATAAATAGGGAAGCTGAGGCTGAAAGAGGTGATCTGTCCAAGGTCACAGAGGACTATACTCTAGTTTAATGCTCTTTTTCTTTTTTCTTTTCTTTTTTTTTTTTTTTGCTCTACTGATCATAAAGGCTGAGGGACATAGTTTGTTGGCCTTGAGAAAATGTGGCTGATACCACTAGCTGCAAATCTAGCATCCACTCTTCCCTTCCTACTTACTAATAATAGTATGGCAATGGGCCCACAGCTAAAAAAATCATCTTTCTCAGTTTCCCTTACAGCTAGGGTGGTTTTCCCTTACACCAGGATATGGTGGCTGGAATTCCAGGAGCCATGTTGTGATAATAAAGTACCTGAAGTAACCCTGATGATGGAAGCCAAACACTAAGGACAGTGCAGAAAGCAAAGGGAGCCTGCACTCCGGATGGTGGAACCATGTAACAGCCCTGAACTATTTATTTCTGGGCTTTCCTTTCCTTTACCTGTTCTTCTATTATTTGCAGTAGAACTTAGTCCTATCTGACACAGGAAAACAAAGCAAGTAGGAGCAGAATCACGGGCTGCCTTTCCAGTCAGCTCGGGGGGCACTACCGCCCCCTGGCGGCAGCCCAGAGACGCGCTACCCCAACTACATGGGTGTGAGTTCTACTCGTCATCCCTTTGGTTTCCACCACACAGGGTCACCTCCTGCTGAGAAACTCAGCTCCAGGATCCCTCAATGAGATACCAACTTATTCTTCTAGCTCTTGGCTTAGCTTTTGGCAGGAATATTTTGGCAGAGACAAAAGTTCCATTTTCATGTACTAACCCAGACCGTCCTTCCTTACTCCCTGTTTGGTGGGTCAGCCTAAGCCAATGCCTGGCTCAGGTCCACTAACATTCTGAGGACAAAAAGCTGAAGATTCCCTGGGGAAATTCCACTTCCTGGTTAAATCATGGCAAGGGGACAGCAATGATATGGAGCTATTATCTAAGATACTTGCCCCAGATTCACTGCTTAGAATTCCTGACCGACAATAGTTCATCACTTCCTCAGACTGATAAGATAGTCACTTGGGCTTACGTATTTTAAGATGACAATTCTTTCCAGTGCCAAAAAGGCCAAGCAAATAAGATAAGAGTCTGCAATTGAGATAGTATCATTAAATCACACATTCTCAACAGATAGATGTTCATCCACAGCAAACATGAAGGGCAGAGGTGGGAGGGAGAAATATCGGAAATCTAAAAAAACAAAGTACTTACTGAGGTATGTATCCAAAGGTATACAATTCTCTAGGTCATCTGTAGGTGACAGAAGCTCACAAATACTTTCAGCTGTGTGGTCTTCAGGGAATTTGTTCTGGTCCCCACATTTCTTGAGAATCTCCACACAATCTGATCTTAAAAAGAAAAATACACACAAATTTAGGGTTCAGGGAACCTCCTCATGTTGACTAGTCAATATCAATCCTTTTTCTGAAGGCTTTCTAGAAGGTGAGTTTTCATAACAATATTTTACAATTGGGTAGGTCAGAGTATTGGCAAAAGAAAACAGGAGTCAGAGAAGACCTCAGGTTGCATAGTAGTAAGTAATGTATTACGCTAGCAAAGCATCCCTTTCTCTTACCTGAGATCAAAGGCCTTGCTCAAATTTCATACTCATACTGTTACTACCATCAGTGTGGCTTGTCCCTGTCTTTGAAAGGAAATTAAACTAGGCTAGTCTGATTTGCTCTTTGCAAAATCATACATCTTTTCTTTCAGGACCTTATGCTTACTTGCTTCTTCCTCCCTCCCTCCCCTTCTCTTTTAAAATATCTTTTTATTTATCAACATTAAGGTGTTTGGCCCATAACAACTGGAAAGTACACTACTTTAAAATTTTCTCCGTCTTCAAAAGGGATTTGACTCCTTTTCTGTAAGTTTTCATACTAAGAGTCTATAAATTTCCCACTGGTTGCCTCTTGTCACCCAAGTTACCCCTCATCTTTCCCCTCACTCAAGTCATCACCAAATCATGCCAAAGAATAGATCTGGACCCTGTTTAAGGTTGAAATTCTCTGTAATCAGTCATCAAGTGCCCAGCAGCACCAAGACACACACCAACAACTTAGGGGCTGGATATTAACTTGATTTTTAGAGAAGCTTTTTGGAAAAATAGATGCTTGAAGATCAGCTGGAATAGATTACTATGTGGCTAAAGCTGCTGGTTTCACCTAGGACAGCAGCTTTCATCTTTTCTTTATCCTAGATCTCTTAAGCAAACCATTCACAAAATGCTCACTAGAAATAGGCCCTAATGACTATATTCACTGACTCCCTCACACATTAAACATGTATGGAACATCTACTGTGTGTCAGGATTATGCTAATCCCTGAAGAGGAGAAAAAGAGGAAAGAGGAAACAAGAAAAAAAAAAGTCACAAAGAATAAACTCCTCAAGGAGAATGAAGTCTAACAGAATATAAGTACACAAATTAAAATATAAAAATAGAATTGAGTATTGAAGGCACTTGACAAAATGTTTCTGGAACTAAACTCCATAAAAGAAGTTCATAAAAAGGCCTATAGAAGTTTGTAGGAAGGATAAACTACTGTTAGCTGGAGAGATCTGGGAAGATTCCATGGGAATGACTGGCGTTTGAGAGAGGCTAAGAAAGATAGGCAGTGGGCAAGTGGAGATGGAAGAGTGTTTCAAGCAGAGGAGGAAAAAGTGAGAAAGAATTTGACATGTGGGGAAGAGGGGCAAAGGGAAGTGGTGAGAGAGAAAACTCTAAAGATAGGCTGTGTTCAGATCACGGTCTGAACCAAGACTGGAGAGTCATTACGCGGAAAGAAACTTACTTGCAAATAATACTTCCCCGGGATTTACTATGACAAGGTTTAATCTGCAGTGAACAAGCTACTGCTTTCCACATTTCTGGCTGGCACTTCTTAATGTCAAGAACAGGTATGTTGATAAATGGCATCTTTATGCTTCCTTTCTCCCACAGCTTCATGTCATTCATGGCTCCTTGATCTGACTGAGCATTACAACTCCTGAAAAGTTCTGTTGGCCTGAAAAGAAAAAAGGCCAGAAAGAATCAAGAGGCAAGTATTTTCTAGAGAGAAGTAATACGTAAGATCCTGACATACTAATGCAGTAGGAAAATCTGATTTTCTTTAAGAAGGTACATGTAACGCATCAAAGGATATCAGCTGTGAATGTATGGTGGCTATTTTGATGTCTTCTTTGGTGAAAGTTTTTTGCCCATTTTTTTTAAATTGGGGTGTTTGACTTTTTTTTTTTTTTTTTAACAATTTTGTTTATTTGACAGAGAAAGAGAGAGTACAAGCACGGGGAGTAGCAGGCAGAGGCAGAGGGAGAAGCAAGCTCCCTGCTCAGCAAGAAGCCCGATGTGGGACTCGATCCCAGGACCCTGGGATCATGACCTGAGCTGAAGGCAGATGCTTAACCGACTGAGCCACCCAAGCGCCCCAAGGGTTGTTTGACTTTTTATTATGAGGTTATAGGAGTTATTTATAGATTTTGGTTACAAGTCCTTTGTGAAATGCGTGTGTGACTGTAAGTATGCACATGAGATACACTGAATATTTTCTCTCAAACTGTGGCCTGCCTTTCCAAATCTTAAATGGTGTCTTTCTGTGAATAAGTGTTTACTGTGGAACCCTAACTCATTAATTTTTTCTTTCATAATTGGTGCATTTTGTAAGTCTTTGGCTACACCAAGTTTGTCAAGATATTCTATGTTTTCTTCTAGAAACTTTATATTTTCAGCTTTTATGTTTTGTTCTATGACCTATCTTAAATTAATTAATTAATTTTATTTATTTATCTATTGAGAGAGAGAACAGACAGGAGGCAGAGAGAAAGAAGGAGAGAGAATCTCAAACACACTCTGCACTGAGCATGCAGCCCGACCTGCGGCTCGATTCCAGCATCCTGCTATCATGACACTTAACTGACTGAGCCACCCCAGGTGCCCCTAATTTGTGTTGTAACTAGTCTTGAAATCAGATACGTTAAGTTCTCCAAATTTCTTTCTGGAGAACTTATTTTTTTTTTTTTTAATTCTTTTAGCTATCCTAGGTCCTTTGTACTTTCATTTGAATTTCAGAATTAGTCTGGCAATTTCTATTTTAAAAAGCCTGTTGGGGGGCGACTGGGTGGCTCAGTCGTTAAAGCGTCTGCCTTTGGGTCAGGTCATGATCCCAGGGTCCTGGGGTCGAGCCCCGAGTCGGGCTCCCTGCTCAGCAGGAAGCCTGCTTCTCCCTCTCCCTCTGCTTGTGTCCCCTCTCTAGCTGTGTCTCTCTCTGTCAAATAAATAAAATCTTAAAAAAAATAAAAAATAAAGAAAATAAAAATAAAAAGCCTGTTGGGATTTTGATTGAGATTGCACTGAATCTAGAGATCAGTCTCAGGAGAATTAACATCCTAATAATATTGAGTCTTCTATTGCATGAACATGGTACCTCTCTCTGTTTATTCACTGTCTTTAATTTCTCTCTGCAAAGTTTTCTGGTTCTTAATATATAGTTCTTGCACCTCTTTGGTTAAATCTACCCTCAGTATCTCATGGTTTTTGATGTAATTGAGTAAATTTATATTTTAAAAATAAATTTCATTTTCCCATTGTTTGTTGCTAACATACAGAAATACAACTGGCTTTTCTATGTTAACCTTGTATACTGTCACTTTGTTAAATGTAAGGATTTATGGGGCGTTTGTTGCAGATTTGGGGGCATATCCTTTTGTGGTTCCCACCTTTCTGGGGTTTTCTACTCCTGCATCCAGCCACTCCAGCAGCCCTAAACTCTGATCTCTAATTCCTCAGCCCATGACTGCTGCTTTTTGCTTGAATTCTTTATGCCACGCGATGGAGCTGAGGGTGCCCATGAAGGAAAAACTGGGTAACTGTGGCCCCTCATGCAGTGCGGTTTCTATGTTTCATCAGATTTGGCCCTCCTGCTTTTGGTCACTCTCTAACACCTTCAAAACAATACTTTTTAAATATTTTGTACAGAGTTCATAATTGGTACTTACAGAAGTATTAGTCTGATACAAACTACTCCATTATCCCCAGAAGCCAGACTATGCATCCAAGTTTAACTTTAAACATTTCATAGATTTCAAATTCACTCAATCTCTAAACCAGGTCCTTACTGGCTAACACTCTATCACCAGCTGTAAAGATATCTCAATTTTCTTACTCGAAATAATACTCTGAATACCTTTTTAAAAAAATATTCTGAATACTTTAAAAAGAGTAGGATTTATGTTTGTTTGAACTTCTGTCTGGCCCAACTGAATGATTCTTTCCCTCTTTGCCCCCTTCATCTCCAGACTATAGCTCACAAAACCAGCCCCTTCTTGCTTAGAAACTCTCTCTCTGCCTTCTCTGATATGGTGTTCTCTTTGCTTCTGGATGCCTTTTTGTTTTCTTCACTGTTGTTCAGCCATTCAGGTTTGGGCCCTTGTTTTTCTGACCATGCTTGATACCTCAAGAAAATATAAACAGGTAAGAAAATATTTTTGTATGAAATAGGGAACTCACTGAGTGGGACCTTCAGACTGGTTGAAGTAAACTTCGAAGTAAACTGTTCAAAAGAGGGCATTTGGTTGGCCAAATCGGTCACGGTGGCTTATTCTGCAATGAGTTGTTTCCAATGGTTGTGTAATAGAAGGAAGAGGGGAAGAATGGTAGACTGAAGGCAGAAAAGATTCTTTGAATTCTAGATGCTTTAAGTGTCTCTAGCCTAGAAAGGATTTTGTTATAGTGCTTCCTTTCCCAGAGGCAATTTACCGGATGGGTTATAGCATTTAAAGATGAAACCATAAAAAAATACTACTTCCTTTTAACTCTGAGTAAAAATCAGAGTAAAGTGGTCTTTTCACTTATTTAAAAACAAGATAATGATAAAATACTTCCATTTCATGTACAATAGTTTGCTCCTACCTGTTGTTAAAATTAGTACAGTAAGTAAGATTTCTACAGCCCAACTGGCAAGGCTCCCGAACATCTGCTAAACAGGTCAACATGGACACTTCCACTGGATTATATTCACAAAAGCGATCAAACTCTTGCCAACTCTGTGTATTGCCCCAGCTCATGCTATAAAGCTTAGTGCACAGTTCTCTGAAACAAAGGCACAAATGCAGAAACACAGATGAGCCAAATGAATAATTTGATTCACATAAAACTCAAATTCTATGAACTATACTTTAGAATATAAATAAGAAAAAAGTGCAAAAACCAAAAGACTAAAATTTATCTCCTAGAATTTAGAGCCATAAACAGTGTAACTGTTCCACGAAAATGTTAGCCTTCTTTTATCATCCATCTCTTTTCTTTGCCCCATGACTGCTACAAAGCTCAGTGCTAAATGTGATGTTTAATTACAGTGTTTGTACCTCCTTATTCTTGGCCCAATTATTTCTTCTATATTTCTGATCTCTCTTTTACCTTTACGTAAAGTAAGGTAAGGCATATGGTTTTGCCTCCACAAAGATAGATTCCCCTATATTTATATTTCAATCACAGGAGATGAAACTGTGACATGGTCCTCAGATTTTGCAGACTTAGGGTTCACTAGTTTCTCCCTGAAAAATGATCCCAATCCACTTATATTCCTTAAGACAGGCCAAGGTAATCTACGTGTAAAAGCTTATGAATTCCAAGGCTTCTATATACTATTGTAGTTAATATATGACAATCTTATTCGTAGTACTCAATGATTACAAAGCAACTTGCATCTAACTAACATAATATCAGTACCATTTCCAAAGTGCCTTCACATTAGTTTAATTTTTAAAATTTATAAAAGTAATAAAAATGTAAAAAAAACATAATACATGTAATATAAAATATAATACCACGAAAATATGCAAAGTCACAAGTAAAAATTCTCCACTCCTGCCACATTTTATGTGACTTTCATAATTAACCCTATGAGGAGGATGTTTTTACTTTTATAATTTTGCTCATTTACTCTACTGATGTTTACTGAGTGCCTGCTTCGTGTTAGACCTTGTTCAAGGCACTGGATGTGCAGCAGGAAATAAGAGAGACAAGGTCCCTGCTCTCCATGGAGCTTATACATCATAGAGATGAGGAAGCCGCGAATGAGTTAAATTAGGTACTTTGGGCTGGAAACCAGTCCTTTCTCTAGTCCTTAACTTTCTCTATGGCCTTGGACAGACTGTTCAATAACATCTCAGAGTTAGTTTTCTATATATAAGCAGGAATTATAGAAACCGACACCAATCATAAGATGGAAGTAAACCATAAAACCTTACATCAAGGTAAAGTAGGGCAAAGTGTTTCTTAGTGAAGTTCTTGTAGGACGACACAGCGATTCTAATCTCTGGTGACTATACAGCATAAATACTTGTAAGGACATTCAAAGAATTACTCAGCATCCCACCCATAAATACATTTAATTCCTATCAGCAAATTTCCTTAATTACAGGACCAACTTAACTTCTCTTCAAGGTCTTCTGTTAATTTTCTTTGGATATTTTCCAGGGTTTTTTTTGTGTTTTTTTTGTTTTGTTTTTTGTTTTTGTATCTTTGGTAAAACTGAGTTATCTAGGCACAATTTTTGTTAAAGTTCCATTCAATTTAGAAACTACAGGAAAAACTGTTGCACTCCTGGTAGGTGGTATTTCAGAATGTTCTAGTAATACATGGTCTATTTTCACCTAAAATATCCCGAATAAAGCAAACTTCTATTTCACCTATGGTCTACCATGACCTTGGATATCTCCATTTATTCTTGTCTCTAGATTGTTTCTTCCATCTTATATTTGTATTATTTTATCCCTAACTGTATCATCCAAACGAATCCAACACACTGCTATCTAACTTTGGGTGTAAGTGCCAACCCAGATCATTCACCAAAAGGTCAGTTACTGTTCAAAGTCTCATAATTAAACAAAGAGAATATCCCTTAGATGTCACTTCAAAGCATCTTCTGAACTGTAAGCTTACTTAAGGTAGAATCCATGTTGCATCATCTTTAAATATTTATTGCCCTGCCAGTGTTAATCCTCTATACCCCAAAGCACAGTTCTTTTAGCAATGTTCAAAAACAATGTCTTATATACACATGACGCTCAATTAATATTTGCTGGATGAAAGAAAGATTTTATATCTTCTAAACTCTTAAGTCTACGCAATGCAAAAATATGACGTACACTTGCTAGACTTAAAATCACTAATTAAAATGCTATTTTCTACTGGTTTTAATAAAGGAAAACGAGATACTAACCTACATGTTGAAGTGTTTGCTTTAGAACAACAATGCAATTTAGCTCCATCAAGGCCCGTAGAGGGAGGAGGGTGTAGAGTGACTCCAGGGTGAACAGACTGTGAGCTTTCAAGAAAACACTGCCAGAGAGGATCCTGAGGCAGAGGCTGGGTTTTACAACCCTCGATGAGGCCATCAACGATCTCCATTTCTGTTTTCTTAGACATCAGAATTCTCTTGCAGGCATTTTGGCAAGCATGGTCTTCAGCTCTGTCACAGCAATATAAACCTACGTTTTTAGAATATATGTGGCTTAATTAGCTGATTTTACGTCACGCGCTGCTCAGAACAGAAGAACATGGTGGTGTACTGGAAACACTACTACTCAGTCATATGTCAGGATCTGTAGTACAGACAGCCTACCAAATTCTCTCTCCATTACTTTGCAGTATAGCAAGTAACTGAAGAGCTAAAGGTGGACAAGGTTACCAGAATTTACCACTATCTCCAAACATGGGATCTTAGGCACCAATTCTACATAAATGAGAGGTCATCTCGTCCTACACCTAAGAAGTCCTTACATGGAAACTATCGTATGTTCCTGGAAAAGATATTACAGAGCAAACTGGAATTATTTCATGCTAGAAACAACTGCCTAAAAGGGACTGGTTCTTGACAGAATGAAAGAGATGACTAATTTCAATAGCAAAACCCACAAAAATCATATTCCATCACATTCTGGCATATAAAGCTTTTATATATCTGTGCAAGTTAATTAAGTTGTAATTTATTTTTTAAAGGTTTTTTTAATTCATTTTAGAGGGAGAGAACACTCGAGCAAGAACACGAGCAGTGGGGAGGGTCAGAGGGAGAAGAAGAAGAAGCAGATTCTCTGCTGAGCAGGGTGCCCGGCATAGGACTTGATCCCAGAAGCCTGGGATCATGACCCGAGCCGAAGGCAGACACTTAACCTATTGAGCCACCCACTTAGGCACCTCTCTAAGTTGTAATTTAAATAATACAATAGCAAACTCTGACAAGATATCAGGTTGCTTCTGCTTTTAAAATGAATGAAGGTTGGGGTGCCTGGGTGGTGCCATCGGTTAAGCATCAGACTCTTGGTTTTGGCTCAGGTAGTGATGTCAGGGTTGTGAGATCAAGCCCGCATGGGGCTCCACGCTCAGTGGGGAGTCTGCTTATGATTCTTTCCCTCTGCCTCTGTCCCTCCCCACCATGCATGTGCATGCTCTCTCTCTAAAATAAATAAATTTAAAAAAATGAATACAAGTTATTTGTGGCAAATGCTTCATCCTCTGATTTTCATCATACAGCCACACCACAGAACGTTATAAGCACTGGAGTTCTGCTTTAGATGCTGGACAAAGAAGGCACGTATCACTGCCTCTGAGTTTATAAAACAAGTCTTTCAGTATCCCAGTGTAAATTGAAACATTGGCATTGGCTTATAAATCTTGTGTTTTGTCAGTTTGGTTAATTATCAATTGTTTAAAGTTTGTTCACTTCTAAGTGAAAAAAATGGATTACAGGTTGTACAAAGCTGAGACTCTGAAGACTCGATAGGTGCAGTTCCATGAGGAGGCCGATATTCAAAAGTATCGGGATCTCTCCTCATTTTCATGATGCCTTTATTATAAAAGTTGTAACTGTTCATGATAAAAACACAAAATGGAACAGGTATATAACTAAAAATGTATCGTACTGTACAGTTAGTTCTGAAACTTGACGTTTTTTGCTTACTATATCTTGGGCTTCTTTCTATGTAAACATACTTTTTTATGTTGGTTATAAAGTATTGTTATTATACAGATATAGAATTTATTCCATCAACTTTAATCAATATCCTATCGATGGGTATTTGGGTTATTTCTAATTATTCTCCATTATCATCAGTGTTGCAGCAAACATCCTTTACATGTGTACATATATTTTTGCAAATTTATGAGTCTTCTTGAAAGATAAATTCTGAGAAATGGAATTGCTAGATTAAAAGGTATGATCATTTGAAATTCTCATAGTCATTACCCAACTTCCCTTCAAAATATCCATACCAATGAATTCTCCCATCCCCGGAACAAAGAGTGCCTGCTTCCTCATACCCTTGACAGCTGTACCTTTCTTGGCACCTTTCAGCAGTGATAATAATATCCAATCTGGCAAATCTAAACACCAAAGGAACTCTGGTGTTTCCCAAATGACTGAGACTGCAGATATCTACAAGAATTTACTTCCTTTTTTTTTAAGTAGGCACCACACCCAGTGTGGAACCCAATGCGGTGCTTGAACTCATGACTCTGAGATCAAGACCTGAGCTGAGATCAAGAGTCAGACGTTTAACCGACTGACCCACCCAGGCGCCCCAAGAATTTACTTCCTTTTTACAAATGATTTTACCAAAGATTGAAATGAAAGGAATATGTCCATTTTACTTACTATCTGTTGGGTTCCTCATTGGATAAGATTGGGTATAATTGTTCACACAGTGTATTAACTGTGGGCTAATAGAGGCACAATAATTTTCCACCGCTTTGATCTGAGATGGACCAGGAGAAGAGTCTGTTCGAAAGATGGCTTGACAGTATTCTCGGCAGTTTGTGTGATGGCCTGCATAACTGCAACAAACTGAGCCCACTATGGGGGAGAAAAGGAGATGGTATTGAAATAGAAATAGCCATTTGCTAACAAATCATCATGATATTGGTAGAACAATATGTACCTTTTTGAATTTGAGAAACAAAGCCATGCCACAGAAGACAAGTACTTTAAATCAGCACTGCTGTAGGCATAAGCCAAGAGGACATTCAGGTGCTCACTGATGTAAGAGAGTCGTTATTTGTCAATGTCTGTCTAGCACGGTGATTCTCAGCAGGAGCAGTACGACCCCTCTGGGAGATTCTGGAGGCATGTGGAAGTGTTTCCGGTTTTCACAATGACTTGGGGACTACTGTTGGCATTTAGTGCATGGGGTCGGGGTTGTTAACTGCTCTGCAACGTAAGGGCAGTCTCACACAACCAGAACGGTCTCCCAAAATGCCAATACTGCCCATGCTGACACCCACTGGAACAGCTTCTTTCCATGTTAGATTTGTGGAGATTTACAAACCAAGCAAGGCAAACAAGAGCAAAATAAAACCAAACCTTAAATGCTTCCCATTTATAAAATAGGACCAGTAAAAACTGAGAGATACCAGGCTCATTTCATAAATTTGACAGTTATATAACTGTGTACCTTGAAAATAAATCTCAAAAGTTCTATTCCGTTTGAACATCTCTAATAACATGTCTAATCTGAAATAGTCTTTACCTCACAACTGAGATGACCTGCTTTAATACTGAAAAGTAAAACCCACATTTGAAATACCTTTTTTGCTTTGCGTATTTTTAGAAATCAAGGGGGACCATCTCAGGTACCTGGGGGAAGCCAGATGAGTGGCTGGGGGTGCAGATGTGGGATTTTACTGGGGAAGCGGAAGAGACCCACACAGGAGAGGTTAGAGGGTCTGTGGGAGGCTGAAGGGAACCCAGGTGGAGGTATGGCAGGAAACTGGTAAGAGAAAGGCAGGTAGGAAATTAATTATTAGAGGTTATGGAAGAACTAGAATCAGGTTTCTTGTGAATTCCACTACCCAAGGAATGAGCAGGGAATTCAGGCAACTTCCAGAAACAGTGACAAGGATAAAATTATAGACAAATTAAACTAGGACTGAACTGACACAGGATAGGTCTGTTTCCTATACCAGGAAACTGTGTCACACTTACTGTGCCACCTGTTTTTAACTTACAGTTACTACACTGTGCCCATTGCTGAACTGTTCAATTTCAACACAAAGAATAATTAATGGCTACCTTTATCACCATTAACCTTAGGATAAACTGAGGGGTGGGGGTGGGGAATACTGAGGACAGAAGAGACAAGGAGAAAAAGCCAAGGACACCCATCTTCTGATTCCTCCATTAGGCTGGCTTCCTCACCAGTGTGGGAGGACAGAGATTATTGTGAGAACATCTTGGAAATTGTGAATTAAGCCCTAATTAGAGAAGGTTAGAAGATAAAGTATAGCCAGCTAATGTTTCTTATCATACTTTGATACACTGAACTGCCAAGCTAACCCAAACAACACTTCTGTTCCTCAGCTGTGTTTTCCTAGCTACAACTGCTCTCACTATCCCTTCACCTGGGATGCCCTTCCTCCCATCTCCACTGTTCATATCTTGTCCATCCTTCAAGGCCCAGCTCAGCTACCAACTCCACGAAGCCACCTCTAATCACCCCTGCAGGATGTGATCCCTCCTTCCTCTGAGCTCCCACATCACTTATCAGTGACACTATCTCATATCCTGTGTCTGTCTCCACAGAGCAAGTAGGCAGTAAATGTCTGCTGAACTGAAAGGCAGTCCTTGGGAAGTGCTACATTGTATCACCTGGGAATGCTTGATTTCTGCAAGTAGTCCTATTTACTCAAGTAGAACATGATCTTCCTATCTAACAGTAGTATCTGCTTTGTAAATCTGCAGCTAAGACATAGCAACTGTCATAATTCATGAATAGCCTAAACACCACCAAGGAAATCTTATCAGAATCCTGCTGGGCCTTAAGGCAGCTTACTAACAGCCCATGTCATAATGCCAGGTCTTGGCAATACTTGCAACAACTATATCGTATTCTGTAAACTGTGTTTTTTCTTTGGTCTGCTCATATAACCATTGGCAATATACTTACTTTCATTTCTGCTAATGCAACTGAAAAGAGCATTCTGTAAATTAAAGAAAAACAAACAAGTTAACCACCAGGCAGAATTTCTAATTTTATTCCACTTTGTGTTTACATGGAAATCAGAATATCAAGCTATTTAAGTCTTCTCTAAATCCAAGGATGAAGACAAAGAAGCTGAGATGACACCCTGGTGAAAAGGGAAACCATCTTCTAACACAATTATTGGGGGGGTCAAGATTGTCATCCTGAACCATAAGATGATCATGTTACAGCAAACCAAAGCTGTACCTGTGTGTGTATGTGGGGTACCGTACAATGTATTAACCTCAATTACCTCTTGCAGTACATAAAAGAGCTCCCAGAAGATTATATAATAAAAGGCATTTAGGGAAATAGAGATTTCATGTAATCACCGCATTTTAGAGTTGAAAGGTCCTTAGAGATCATCTCTAATTGTTCTCAAATATTGCTATAATCACCTGGGCTTCCTAGGCCTTACCCTACAGAATCAGAATCTGGAAATGAACCACAGAAATCTACATATTAAACAAGGCTTCAAAGATAATTCTTATGTAATTGTTGAATCACTATATTGTATTCCTGAAACTAATACAACACTGTATATTAACTATACTGGAATTAAAATAAAAATAATAAGATGATTCCTATGTAACCACCCTGGGAAGTTGGGGAATCTCTACCATTTTAAAGATGAACGAACTCTTTCCTCAGCAGGGGGGAGTCTGCCCCAGGTCACAGAGCAAGTCAAAAGCAGAGCCTGAGACTAGAATTAGTATTTTGAGCTCTTAGATCACTGTTCAGAAAATATCACACTGTGTTAAAGTCAATGCAAAGAAAATAAGAGGCAAAATAACACAAAACCAAAAAATTTCCTGTTCAAAGCCACCTGGATATTCAGGGCTTGTCAGCTATGATTAATATCCCTTACAATTGGAAGAGAACGAATTCCTCAAAGAAATAATATGGGCATAAATAAAAGGAAGATGGAAATCAAGTGCTCTTATAGTTGAATAGAGATGACTTTGGCTTTTAGTTGTAGCTAAATCACAAGCCAGCTCTGTGATCTGGACTTTTGAAGGACCAGCTTTACTGACATTTAAAATCTACCTTCAAGGTCCACCTGCGTAGTTGTGTGAAGAAGCTACACTGCATTCATTTTCTCCACTAAATAATATTCTACTGTAGAAATAAACCATACTTGATTTATCCATTTAAAGCAAAACAAAATAAAAAACCCAGACTTGATAGATAAGGGCTGATGAATTCATCCAGTATGAATTCTTTCTGCTAGACATCTCCTGAAGTGACAGAAGGAGTGAAAAGTAAATATTTTTGGCGTTAATGATCTTCTCTAGATCTCTCTTCGTCCATGTTTCTTTAACTTTTTACCTACCTGTTATAGATAGCCGTCTATTTGGGTTCAGTGGTTTTAGGAACACTTTCCATAAAATGATCTAAATCAATATTAAAACGCAATCGACTGGGGCACTGGGTGGCTCAGTCAGTTAAGCGTCCAACTCTGGATTTCAGCTCAGGTCATGATCTCAGGGTTGGGAGATCGAGCCTCGAGTTGGGCTCCATGCTGGGTGTGGAGCCTGCTTAGGATTCTCTCTCTCCCTCTATGTCTGCCCCTATCCTCACCCGCCCACCCCGATCCCTCTCTCACTCTCTCTCAAAAAAATAAAATAAAATGAAAAGTAATCTACTACTAACTTTCCAGCCCCCTTTGATTCTCATTCTTTCTTTTTCTAATAAACTGACTGTTCTTTGGGGCTTGGCTTTTTTGTACCTGAAGGAATGTGTTTATTATCTCGGTGGCCATCCTGGGTCAAATGGCCTGATTTCCGGTTTTGATAGTCTTCCAGTTACTCATACAAGTCTCCAGAGCCGTGGTTCTCAACTGGAGGTGATGTGCTCCCCAGGGGACATCTGGTATGGAGGAGGAGTGTGGGTGCTACTGACATCTAATGGGTAGAAGAGTCCAGAGATGCTGCTAAACGTCCTATAGCGCACATGGCAGCTCCTCCACAACGGACAACAGGCCAAAATATCAGGAGTGCCAAGGTCCAGAAACCCTGTTCTAGAAACTTACATTTTGTTCAAGCTGGATTTTTAGAAATTTGACCTTACAAATAAAAGAAATATTCTGAATTGGCCTGGTGGGTCACTTAGCTTCAGGGAGAGATACTAAAGGACACAAAACCAGAAAAATGTTAGAGATCATCTAATTCAATGCCTTATTCAACCAAAGCCAGAGATGGAGGCCTAAAAAGGAGAAATGCTTAGAACTCCAGCCGTCACCTACACATGGACTGGCAAACTATGGCACACGGCTAAATCTTGCCTGCTGCCTGTTTTTGTAAATAAAGTTTTATTGGAACAGTTGTTGACATACTGTATATGGCTACTTCATATTACAATGGTAGAGTTGAGTAGACAGAGGCCATATAAACTGCAAGCCTAAAATAACTGCTATCCAACCATTTAGAGAAAAAGTCTGTCAACCCCTGAGGCAGAAGGAGGGCAAACTGTCTCCCTCGATGTCACACCCACAGTTCAGAAATATTCCTTAAGCACTTCTGATTTTCTCTTAATGCTCACTGATAGACCTTTTGTGGATAGGTTTACCTTAATTTAGTGAACTAAAAACATTTATATTTCCATATAGCAGTACCTCTAGTATTAATAAATACCATTTTTACATCTCTATTTTTACCTTTATTAATTTTAAGGTTTTAAAGAATGGTCCTTCATTCAAGTATATCCGTATTTGATAAATTTATCAATTCTCTCTTGCTTACTTTATACTCACCAGGATTTCAAACTCTGATCATGTCCCCTTCCCCCTCTTTGATAAAGGATTCTTAACCTGAAGTAACTATAAGTAGGCATAAACTATACCTTAGGTAACTATATCTAATGTATAAAATATAGGTAACTCTACCTTTTCACCGCTTAAACTGTTGCTGATTAGTTTGACAGGGTTTAAGACATACACATAATCACGGATGCCTGGGTGGCTCAGTAGGTTAAGCATCTGCCTTCGGCTCAGATCATGATCCCAGGGTTCTGGGATTGAGTCCTGCATTGGGCTCCTTGCTCAGTGGAGAGCCTGCTTCTCCCTCTGCCTGCTCTGCCTGCCATTCTCCCTGCTTGTGTGCTCTCTCTCTGACAAATGGGTGAATAAAATCTTAAAAAAAAAAAGACATACACATAATCAGTTACACCATTAACTTATAATTTCTTCATTTCTTAAGACATTTAAGTCTTAGCTAAAGCTAATTCTTAAGTCTTGCTAATGTCTAGTCGCCATCTGGTGGCAAAAGAGGTAACTGAGCCTTATACTGACGGAGACTCTTCTGACCTCTTGCTATTACTATACCCACTGTGCCTCCGTATAACAGCTCCCTCACTCTGCCCATCTTACTCTAGAATAGCTAAAAATTACAGTGTTACCAAGATGAGGATCTACCACCACCTCAGAAACCCAAAGAACACAGCAGGGTGCTGGAGTTGACAGGATCCCAAGAGCTCTTGAAATCCAAAAGCCTTCACTATCCAGCTAGAGAGACAGACGTACACAGTAAATAAAGGGCAGAGCCAGGGCTGGAACCCAGATTTTCTCTCATGTCACTACACCGTAAGAAGACTGGATTATTTTCCTGAACGCAGCCAAAGCAAGGTTGAACTTATGTCCACATTGTAATCTCTTTTTAACAGTCTCCTATTTTTAGAGTCAGCATATTAAATTGTGGGGACAACAATCATTTATTAAGGTTCATATTATTTCTCTTAAAAATACTTGATCATGAAATCTTTCCTCAGGTAGCTACTTCCAGTTGCCTGCCCTACTCCCACTGGCTTTAGAGAATAGCAGTAAGCTCTTCCACCTACTGTTGGGAGCAGGTTACCAGGGGGCAAGCCTGGCAGAAAAACTAAAATAAATCAAAGTAAAGTAAAATCAAAGTCAAGGGAACCATAGTGACCCTGCAAGCCACACTGACCCTCCTTTGGGGGAAGAGCCGTTGGGGTGCAACTGGGAGGTAGATTCTTCTGGTCCAACCACTTGCACAGAAGTTGGCTCTGTGGATTTATTTTCTGTCCCTGTCCCATACTTTTCCATTTTTGGGATTCCCTTCTTCCTTTCTAACAATTCTCCATTTGCCCACTTGTCTCAATGATGAGGATGATGAAAACTAAACAACCATTGATCATATGAACCTTGTAAAAAAAAGGGCGGGTTCATTTTGGATGTTTCAGTCACTTCTGCACAAAGACCCAAAAGATTATATTTTATGAACTGTTATTTAATGTTCCCTATTCCCAAGGCTACAAGTTAAAAGTAAAGGAGTTGCTCTGTTCTTAACACCTCGATACATAAAATGTTTCTTTTTCATAAATGGACTGAAATTTCTCCCATTCTGAAGTTTTGCATTTCATATGAAGAATCTAGCTCATCAGATGCTAAGTTGGAGAGATTAAATAATTGACCTCTTATTTTATTTTTAAGTAAGCTCTAGGCCCACTGAGGCGGGGCTTGAACTCACATCGCCAAGATCAAGGGTCACATGCTCTACCAACTGAGCCAGCCAGGAGTCTCTAAATAATTATGTTTTTAAACCTCTACAAGGTGGAGGAGTTAAGATGGCGGAGGAGTAGGAGACACCGTTTTCAGCCGGTCCTCTGAGTCGAGTTGGATAGGTACCAGACCAGCCTAAACAACCACGGAACCAGCCTGAGACGCAGGAAGACGCATCTGGATCTCTACAAATGAACATCTCCAGCGCTGAGTATTGAGGTACGAAGCGGGGAGCCATGAAACTGTGCACAGATATCGGAAGATAAACGGAAGGGGGAGGGAGCCGCCGCGTTCGGGCACCGGGAAGCGGTAGCCACTTGCACGGGAGAGCGGGCGGGCTCGCGGACGGCACCCGCAAAACAGCAGACTGAGACCGTGAGCCGGGTGCGCGCGCCACCAGGCATCTCGCGGAACCCCGGAATCCCGGTGCGCTCACTGGATCCAGACTGAGACCGGGAGATCCGGGAGCGCGCGCGGGGCGGCTGGCGGCTGGCGGCATTAGAAACACAAAGGACAGAGACGCGCCGGCCCTGGAAGTGAGGGCAGGGACGCCGGGTGTGGGGCGCACATCCCGGGACGGCCGCAGGGTTGAGCAGCACCAACAGAAACAGAGTTAAAGTGGCCAGAACATTAGTAGAGAATGGGCCGCAATCCCTCTGTTCTGTGACAGAGGCTGAAATTTGGCCGCTGCTGCTCTGACTCTCAGAAGAGGCACAGCAAACCGCCAGGGAAAGCCGCCAGAGAACAAAAGCCTGGAAATACCGGCTCAGGGAGTGCCCATCCCCATCCCCCCTCGCAGGGGACGCCGAGACTCTACCCAAACAGGGCTGCCTGAGTATCGGCGCGGCAGGCCCCTCCCCCAGAACACAGAAGGCAGGCTGAAAAATCAAGAAGCCCACAACCCGGACGCCTGGGTGGCGCAGTCATTGAGCGCCTGCCTTCGGCTTAGGGCGTGATCCCGGCGTTCCGGAAAGGAGTCCCTCATCGGGCTCCTCCGCTGGGAGCCTGCTTCTTCCTCTCCCACTCCCCTGCTTCTGTTCCCTCTCTCGCTGGTTGGCTGCCACATAAATAAATAAATAAAATCTTTAAAGAAGAAGCCCACATCCCTAAGATCCCTATAAAACAAGGGGCACGGCCTGGGACCCAGTCAATAATTTGGGCTCTGGAAACCCCGCAACCTCTCTTCATCAGAATGACAAGAAGGAGAAGCCCCCCCCAGCAAAGAAAAGACAGTGATTCTGTGGCCTCTGCCACAGAAATAATGGATATGGATGTAACCAAATTATCAGAAATGGAATTCAGAGTAACGATGGTCAAAATGATGAGTAGAATTGAAAAAACTATTAACGAAAAGGTTACTGAGAATATAGAATCCCTAAGGACAGAAATGAGAGCGAATCTGACAGAAATTAAAAATTCTATGAGCCAAATGCAGGCAAAACTAGAGGCTCTGACGGCCAGGGTCACAGAAGCAGAGGAACGGGTTAGTGAATTGGAGGATGGGTTAATAGAGGAAAAAATGAAAATAGAAGATGGTCTTAAAAAAATCCACGCCCACGAATGTAGGTTACGGGAGATTACTGACTCAATGAAACGATCCAATGTTAGAATCATCGGCATCCCCGAGGGGGTGGAGAAAAACAGAGGTCTAGAAGAGATATTTGAACAAATTGTAGCTGAGAACTTCCCTAATCTAGCAAGGGAAACAAACATTCGTGTCCAAGAGGCAGAGAGGACCCCTCCCAAGCTCAACCATGACAAACCTACGCCACGTCACGTCATAGTGCATTTCGCAAATATTAGATGCAAGGATACAGTATTGAAAGCGGCCAGGGCAAAGAAATTTCTCACGTACCAAGGCAAAAGCATCAGAATTACGTCAGACCTATCTACACAGACCTGGAATGAGAGAAAGGGTTGGGGGAGCATATTTAATGCTCTTTCAGAGAAAAACATGCAGCCAAGGATCCTTTATCCAGCAAGGCTGTCATTCAGAATTGATGGAGAAATAAAGACATTTCAGAATCGCCAGTCACTAACCAATTTCGTAACCACGAAACCAGCCCTACAGGAGATATTACGGGGGGTTCTATAAAAGTAAAAAGGCCCCAAGAGTGATACAGAACAGAAAGTCACAGCCAATACAAACAAAGACTTTACTGGCAACATGGCAACATTAAAATCATATCTCTCAGTAATCAGTCTTAATGTAAATGGTTTGAACCATCCCATAAAACGCCACAGGGTTGCAGATTGGATAAAAAGAAATGACCCATCCATTTGCTGTCTACAAGAGACTCATTTCAAACCCAAAGATGCATTCAGACTGAGAGTAAGGGGATGGAGTACCATCTTTCACGCAAATGGACCTCAAAAGAAAGCTGGGGTAGCAATTCTCATATCAGATAAATTGGATTTTAAACTACAGACTATAGTTAGAGATGCAGAAGGGCACTATATTATTCTTAAGGGAAGTATTCAACAAGTGGATATGACAATTATAAATATATATGCCCCCAACAGGGGAGCAGCAAGATACACAAGCCAACTCTTAACCAGAATAAAGAGACATATAAATAAAAATACACTAATAGTAGGGGACCTCAACACTCCACTATCAGAAATAGACAGAACACCCTGGCAAAAACTAAGCAAAGAATCAAAGGCTTTGAATGCCATACTCGACAGTTGGACCTCATAGATATATATAGAACACTACACCCCAGAACCAAAGAATACTCATTCTATTCTAATGCCCATGGAACATTCTCAAGAATAGACCATGTTCTGGGACACAAAACAGGTCTCAACCGATACCAAAAGATTGAAATTATCCCCTGCATATTCTCAGACCACAACGCTCTGAAATTGGAACTCAACCACAAGGAAAAATTTGGAAGAAACTCAAACACTTGGAGACTAAGAACCATACTGCTCAGGAATGACTCGATAAACCAGGAAATCAAAAATCAAATTAAACAATTTATGGAGACCAATGAGAATGAAAATACAACAGTCCAAAACCTATGGGATACTGCAAAAGCAGTCCTAAGGGGGAAATACATAGCCATCCAAGCCACACTCAAAAGAATAGAAAAATCTAAAATGCAGTTTTTATATTCTCACCTCAAGAAGCTGGAACAGCAACAGAGGGACAGGCCTAATCCATGCACGAGGAAGCAGTTGACCAAAATTAGAGCTGAAATCAATCAAGCAGAAACCAGAAGTACAGTAGAGCAGATCAACAGGACTAGAAGCTGGTTCTTTGAGAGAATCAATAAAATTGACAGACCCCTGGCAAGACTTATCCAAAAGAAAAGAGAAAGGACCCAGATTATTAAAATTATGAACGAAAAAGGAGAGGTCACGACGAGCACCATTGAAATTGGAAGGATTATTAGAAATTTTTATCAACAGCTATATGCCAATAAACTAAGCAATCTGGAAGAGATGGAATCCTTCCTGGAAACCTATAAACTACCAAGATTGAAACCGGAAGAAATTGATTCCTTAAACAGGCCAATTAATTATGAAGAAATTGAGTCAGTGATAAACAACCTTCCAAATAACAAAACTCCAGGCCCGGACGGTTTTCCTGGGGAATTCTACCAAACATTCAAAGAAGAAATAATACCTATTCTCCTAAAGCTATTTCAAAAAATAGAAACAGAAGGAAAGCTACCAAACTCATTTTATGAGGCCAATATTACCTTGATCCCCAAACCAGGCAAAGACCCCATCAAAAAGGAGAATTACAGACCGATTTCCCTAATGAATATGGACGCCAAAATCCTCAACAAGATACTTGCTAATAGAATCCAACAGTACATTAAAAGGATTATCCATCACGATCAAGTGGGATTCATACCTGGGATGCAAGCGTGGTTCAATATTCGCAAATCAATCAGCGTGATACATCATATCAACAAGAAAAGACTCAGGAACCATATGATCCTCTCAATCGATGCCGAAAAAGCATTTGACAAAATACAGCATCCTTTCCTGATTAAAACCCTTCAGAGTGTAGGAATAGAAGGTACATTTCTCAATCTCATAAAAGCCATCTATGAAAAGCCTACTGCAAATATTATTCTCAATGGGGAAAAGCTGGAAGCCTTTCCCTTAAGATCAGGAACTCGACAAGGATGCCCACTCTCGCCACTATTATTCAACATAGTACTAGAAGTCCTTGCAACAGCAATCAGACAACAAAAAGGGATCAAAGGTATTCAAATCGGCAAAGAAGAAGTCAAAATGTCTCTCTTTGCAGATGACATGATACTCTATATGGAAAACCCAAAAGAAGCCACTCCCAAACTATTAGAAGTTATAGAGCAATTCAGTAACGTGGCAGGATACAAAATAAATGCTCAGAAATCAGTTGCATTTCTATACACGAATAACGAGACCGAAGAAAGAGAAATCAGGGAATCCATCCCATTTACAATAGCACCAAAAACCATACGTTACCTTGGAATTAACTTAACCAGAGACGTAAAGGACCTATATTCTAGAAACTATAAATCACTCTTAAAAGACATTGAGGAAGACATAAAAAGATGGAAAGATATTCCATGCTCATGGATCGGAAGAATTAACATAGTTAAAATGTCCATGCTACCCAGAGCAATCTACACTTTCAATGCTATCCCGATCAAAATACCAAGGACATTTTTCAAAGAACTGGAACAAACAGTCCTTAAATTTGTATGGAAACAGAAAAGGCCCCGAATCTCCAAGGAACTGTTGAAAAGGAAAAACAAAGCTGGGGGCATCACAATGCCAGATTTCGAGCTGTACTACAAAGCTGTGATCACAAAGACAGCATGGTACTGGCACAAAAACAGACACATAGACCAATGGAACAGAATAGAGAGCCCAGAAATGGACCCTCGGCTCTTTGGGCAACTTAATATTTGATAAAGCAGGAAAAAACATCCGGTGGGAAAAAGACAGTCTCTTCAATAAATGGTGCTGGGAAAATTGGACAGCTACATGCAAGAGAATGAAACTTGACCACTATCTCACACCATACACAAAAATAAACTCCAAATGGATGAAAGACCTCGATGTGAGACAGGAATCCATCAAAATTCTAGAGGAGAACATAGGCAACAACCTCTACGACATCGGCCAAAGCAACCTTTTTCATGACACATCCCCAAAGGCAAGAGAAACAAAAGATAAAATGAATTTATGGGACTTCATCAAGATTAAAAGTTTCTGCACATCCAAGGAAACAGTCAGAAAAACTAAGAGGCAGCCCACGGAATGGGAGAATATATTTGCAAATGACACTACAGATAAAGGACTGGTATCCAAGATCTACAAAGAACTTCTCAAACTCAATACACGAGAAACAAATAAACAAATCAAAAAATGGGCAGAAGATATGAACAGACACTTTTCCAATGAAGACATACAAATGGCTAACAGACACATGAAAAAATGTTCAAAATCATTAGCCATCAAGGAAATTCAAATCAAAACCACACTGAGATACCACCTTACGCCAGTTAGAATGGCAAAAATAGACAAGGCAAGAAACAACAATTGTTGGAGAGGATGTGGAGAAAGGGGATCCCTCCTACATTGTTGGTGGGAATGCAAGTTGGTACAGCCACTCTGGAAAACAGTGTGGAGGTCCCTTAAAAAGTTAAAAATTGAGCTACCCTATGATCCAGCCATTGCACTACTGGGTATTTACCCCAAAGATACAGACGTAGTGAAGAGAAGGGCCATATGCACCCCAATGTTCATAGCAGCAATGTCCACAATAGCTAAATCGTGGAAGGAGCCGAGATGCCCTTCAACAGATGACTGGATTAAGAAGTTGTGGTCCATATATACAATGGAATATTACTCAGCTATCAGAAAGAACGAGTTCTCAACATTTGCTACAACATGGACGGCACTGGAGGAGATAATGCTAAGTGAAATAAGTCAAGCAGAGAAAGACAACTATCATATGATTTCTCTCATCTATGGAACATAAGAACTAGGATGATCGGTAGGGGAAGAAAGGGGTAAAGAAAGGGGGGGTAATCAGAAGGGGGAATGAAACATGAGAGACTATGGACTATGAGAAACAAACTGAGGACTTCAGAGGGGAGGGGGGTGGGGGAATGGGATAGACCGGTGATGGGTAGTAAGGAGGGCACGTATTGCATGGTGCACTGGGTGTTATACACAACTAATGAATCATCGAGCCTTACATCGGAAACCGGGGATGTACTGTATGGTGACTAACATAATATAATAAAAAATCATTAAAAAAAAAAAAAAAAAAACCTCTACAAGGTGTTTTTTCCATGTTGTGAACACCATGGCTTTTTAGTCAAAAAGTTTAAGTGACTAGAATATGTAAAGGATTTAATATCACGATATGGATATTGTTAAATGAGTGATTCTTCAGTTTCTGCCTCCCAAATAATAACTATAATTTCAAGAGTTGGATAAAAACACCCAAAACTGAAACAAGAATAATAGGTCTAGACTGCTCAAAGAAGTTTGCTCATATCACCAGAGCATCCAACCAACCGGAAGCAAATTTAAGGCCAAGTAATATCTGTAGAGTAACACAAGGTCTAGGACAGAGCTCAGCACAGTGTTTTGGTAGTATGACTGCAGTTCTATCTATTTCTCTCACACTAACTCTGGACTTAGCCACGTGATTTGCTTTGGTCAAGTGGACAGTAGCAAGCTCGAGGCAAGCAGAGGCCTGCCCAGAGACTTGCATCTTTCCATTTCCTCTCTTGTGCCCCTATCACCACCACGGGAACATGCCTGAGCTAAAGGGCTAGAAGAGACACATGGAGGGGAGCTGAGCTGACTTAGCCAACGGCATCCTAAAGCCCTGAGGCTCAGGCAGACCTGCGAGCTGACTATAGAAGCATGAGAAAGCCCAGCCAAATCAGCTAAGGTTGGCCAGATCGGAACTGCCTACCTGGCCCTTAGATTCATAAGAAATGATGAACTGTTATTGTTTCAGGCTATGGAGTTTGGGGATAGTCTGCTATACAACATTACTGTGATAACAGATACAGTATTCAGTGCTCCTGTACTCATTCTGAGAATGCCTAATTCATAGACATTTACACAAGGTTTCCACATAAAACTGCCATTTACTCTGAAACAAAGAACCTTGTGTAATTCAGCTGTCCAGAATGGAAAAAATTTCTACTCAAAAATTCTATCTATAAAAATACTAACTGTAGCACCTATTTACAGGCAACAAATTTTTGTTCATCCTTTAAGCCTTACCTGCTCTGTGAAGACTTTCCCATTACACTGGGCAGGGTTGTGGGTTTTTTTTTGTTTTTTTCCTTCAGGCTCCAATGTGTCTTGTACAGACTTCTAGCAATGGACTTGTCTCACTGTATTATAATGAACTATTTGAATTTCTCTCTTCCCACGGACTAGCTATGAGCTTCTTACTGACAGTGGCTAAATCCTTTCACCTCTGTACCCTGAGAACAGTGCCTGAGACACATTAAATGTATCAGTTTGGTGTTATCAGTTCAGTGAATGTTAAGTGAATGAATGACAGATACAAAGACAACTGAGGTATATACTCTGCCCCAGGAACTAAAGAGCTTAATATTAAAAAGTGACATGTAAACAAAGAGTTATACTATAAGTTGAAAAATGCTATAATCAAGCCTGTAAAGTGTTTAGAAGTAGCAACATTATTTGTGTAGAAGTAAGAAGGCTGGGCAGGAAAGGTTTCAAAGAACTACCTAAGCCAGAATGTCAGGCAAAGTTTGTTGCCAGTTGGACAGGAGTACTGGTGTGCTAGGACCAACTTTTGCAGGGGTGGGGGTGGAGGGAAAGTCCTGATTTGTAATATTTGCTGATGTTTGTGGTGAAAATACCCCCATCGTGGCTGTTTTCGAGTTAAAAACTGGCTGGCAAAATTCTTGAGTAGTTAACGAACAGCTCTCCCTAGCTAGTAGGAGTTGACTCCAGCATGCCACTGGACGGGGTAATAGGCTGGATTCCGGGAGAGGGAATTCTTGGTAGAACAAATAGGTTGTACAACTACAACTAACAAAACACATGGTCAATCTGGGAAATTACAAGTAGCATACCACTGAAGTGTAAGGAAGAAGACAGTCAGTGGCTAGACGGAGAAAAGCTTCGTTTGCCAGGTGGAGGAACATGGACTGTGTCCTACAGGTGAGCCACTGAAGAGTTTTAAGGAGGGGAGTGACATGACCACATCTAGTCTTTAAAGAGATCATGCTCTGAGAAGTGGAGAGAGTAAATAAGGGTCGAGAAATTAGATAGGAAGGCTAGCTGGGCAGCTACTGTAGTCCAGAAAAGCGGTATAGGGGGCTGAGGGATGGCAGTAACTGAGGATCTGGAAAGGAGACTGACTTCAGATAGATTCTGGAGCCATGTCTTTAGGGCTTGATAGTCACTTACTTGCGGGAGGTGGTGAGAAAGGGGAAAGAGTAGACAATACCTCTTCGGCTTTTAGTTTATGTGTCTGGGAGGACTGCACTGGAACAACCAAACACGAAATGTATAAAAATGCGAAGTTTTTGTTTTGGATATGCGTGTGTGCATGTGTGTGTGTGCACGCGCTCACACGTGCACGTGCACTCGAACACGCTCGCACATACTATGTAGCAGTGGGGTAGAGAAGGGGAAGTAGGGAAGATAACAGTTTCGCTGATTTGAAGTGCCCACTGAACATCAAAAGTACACATATTCAGTAGTGATTCAGGAACTCAGAGAAGGTTAGCAAAGAAGATTTTGGAATTGTCGTCATACTGGGACAACTAAAACTATGGGAGTAGATGAGATTGTCTAGGGGGAAAAAACCTGGCCATTTAGATTAGCGCAGGTCACAATCTAATTAAACTGGATCCAACTTCCCTTTGGAATGATCTCATTCAGGTGACCCCTGAGAAGAAAGGACTAGAAGGAGAAACACACTACCACAAGGAGACTGAATAGGAGTTATTCCCTTCCAATACAAAATATGACAAAACAAAACCACATACAGATGGCATATAATCAAGGTTTTATATCTTAAGCCAGTACTGCAGGACCTAATAGGTTTCGCTCTTTTTGGAGCTCATCAGCTGCAGGTAACGGCTCATACCTACTCTGACACGGGGTCTCAGTATAGCATTTTATCATCCACAAGCCTCCCATTCACAGTCTTCTATTTACTATATTCTGCCAATTCTTGGAGTTTCCTTAGCACTAACTAAAAGAAGCTTTACATTTAGGCCCTGAAGGCTTTGATTGGGCAAAGTACCATATTCTTCTTCTTGCTAAATTCCCCAAAGCTGACTAAGTACAGCCTAGACTATCACTTGATATACAAGATGGTCTACTCTCTTCTTAGAGTATTCTTAAAACACTGAAGAACGGATCCAATCACATGAGGCATCAGAGGCCTCTAGCCACCCAGATAATCCTGCTGGCCCTGACATCCCTGCCTTCTTATCTCTAAATTTTTAGGGCTATTTCTTCATCCCTTTCCTTTATGCTTCTGGTAGTAAATCCAGAATCAAGGTTTAGTTGAGAGAAAAAGGAACAAAATAAAATTAATACATAGAAATCTTTACAGCAGAATATTTTATTGTGACATTTCCTAAGAATACACTGCACAGCCCATGCAGGCATACATAAATATGTACCAAACACTGGCATCCAGGGATTTGACCATTTGTGTTATAGGGGGTGGAGGAGAACCACATATATATTTACTTTTATATGCATAAATGACTCTAGGAACTGGGTGGCTATAGTACAGGAAGTTGAAAAGAGACTTTTAATTGTACACCATTTTGAATTTTGAACATGTGGTTATTTAAAAAATAAAAATTAACACATACCTGAACCTTTCTCTACGCACTGAGCTGTGTGTTGACAGGATGGCGCTCACAGAACTGAGTCTGAAACTCACAAGGCCAACCACCTTTGTTCCTGTGCTTCTTAGAGCCTCTTTTTAACATCCTCAGAGTCTTAATTTTATCTTAGCATTCTCACAGAACCAGAACTCCAGAACAGAACATTATTTTAGTTTTGGTTAGCAACTGTTTAGTTTAAAACTTAAATGCCTTAAGATTAAAAAAAAAAAAAGTGAGTCCTCACAAAAATACTTCCTAGTGCTTTTCCTTTATAGTTTCTCACCTTCCTTAATCAAGGTTTTATATCTTAAGTAACATCAAATACTGGACTGGAAAAAAAAAAAGCCAAGAAAGAAAGGAGAATTGAAAATGACATTTCTAAAAAGAATATAAAGAAAAGCATAGAGAAGGATCTGTGAAAGGAAGAAGAGACAAATAAAAATGTAAAAGTCTGATGAAAATCTGTAGCACTGTATTTCAGTGGCTCATGCAGCAAATGGAAGAGGTATGTATATTTATGACCACTGTGTTAGAAGAATGGCAGTAAAGCCTGACATAAAGATATGAAATAGATTTATGAACCCAAAACTAAAATTTGTGCCATTACTCTACAGCCATTGCCAAGTCTCTGGAAATTAATCAGCCTCACATCATGTTAATGTTTATCTTGACATTCAAGAAAGAAACTATGAACAACAAAATTCTTTTTTTAATCACCATTTTGGTGGCTAGAAGAAAATATTTTCAGCCAACTTGCAGACAAAGACTATGTAAAAAAATTATACTAGATATCTCACAACTCACAGAAAACACAAACTAGTCTGCACTTTGGCTCTAACGAGGCAGCGGCACGAGTACGGCTTGCTGATGGTTTACAGCCAGCATCTGTTCAGCTGCTGCCTGCGTCATTCCAGCTGTTGACTATTTTAACTATCATCCCTGGTCCACATCTATGAATCCATGTGGCCTGACCAATATTTCTGGGGGGCCAAGGACCACGCCTGTGAAAATGCATGGAGAACCTAGATCTGAGCTTGCCCACAACATCTGAACATGTCCTTGTCAGAGTGATCAAGCCACTGGTTGATAATGGTGGCTCGAATCAAAAGTGTGATTCTGAAAAAATACTCATCAGTACTGAAGGAAGCCCTGTTTCTTACGTACAGGTCAGAAAAAGAGAACTGCAGAGTTGGGAGATCAACAGCCAAATCCCCATCCACTGCAGAAATCCCTTCCACAATATGGGAATCCAGTAAGCCTTTGTTTGAACATTTCCACTGATAGGAAGTTAGTTCTCTTTTTCTTGGAACATCTTATTCCAACAGTCTCATTCAACACAGGTAGGGTCCTCCTAATCGATATCTGGATCCTTCTTTTCTAGGTCCCTGAAAAAGCAATTTCAAAATCTAGCTCTCCACTTTTTTCAACACTTTCTCTTTCATCGAGTTTTCTTTCACTCTCAAGGTTCAAGGGTTACTTCATGGTTGACTTGGGCATGATCTCTCTCCTCTAGTCCTGTATTCCTAACTACCTCTGAGGTACAGGTTATTACATTTAAAAACACTTAACACTCAATATCCCTCAATTTCTTTAAACTCCCCTCCCAACATACAAGCTATTGTTGCTATGTATTTTCTCTTGTTTAAAAACTTGAATAATATATTCTTATTGTTTTCTACAATCTGTGTGTGTTTTAACTTAGTCACTTTGTATTTTCATCATTCTCATTTTCTTCTGCATCTCAAAAAAGGTATTTTACAACTTCCTGTAAGGGTCCAGTAATGGCAATTCTTCATCTTTATTGCCCGAAAATACCGATTTTGCCCTTTTTTGAAAAATATTTTTACTGGATAAGGAATTCTAGGCTGATAATTATTTTCTTTCAGAACAGTTTAGGTATCATTCCACTGTGTCTGGCTTCCTCTGCTGCTATTGAGAAATCAGCTGTTAGTCTCCTTTGAAGGCAATGTCTTTTTTTCCTGACTGCTTTTAAGATCTTTGGCTATGAGGTATATCTGTAATGTATGGATTTGTTTTTAATCCTGCTGGAGATTTGTTGGGTCTTATTAAATATTGCCTCTGTCCCATACTCTCTTTTCTTCTTCTAGTATTCCAATTTGAACACTTTATCTCCCATGTCCCTTAAACTCTCTTTTAGTCTGTCCTTCTGTGCTGCTTGTCCATATAATTTCTTCAGTTCTACCTCCCAATTCACTAATAATTTTTTTTATATTTTCCTGAACATTATCTACTATATTCAATCCACCATTAACAAATCCTAATGATGGATTCTGCCTTCAAATCTCTGATTTATTCCGGAATCCTTGGTTCTATTGTTATCATCCTAGTTTGGGGCCTTACCAGTTTTTAGGTAAGTTAGAGAGGTCTCTGGGATCTAAAACTTAGCATGCGTACAATTAAGGCTTTAGCTTTCTAAAATATGGAGTTGTTATGTTGGTCTTCTATACTAGAATCTTCATCATCTCCTTCTACTTAAGGGAGGTATTTTGAGCTGAGCCCTAAAATATCTTTCCAGGATCTGGTCCCATGTTGCCTATCCAACTAAGCACAGACTCTAAGCCCCGAACAGGCCTATTTTCTTTCTGTCCCCTGCACAAGCCATGTGCATTTTTGCTAACATGCTTTTTGGTCCACAGTCTTTTTACCAAAGTATGCCAATCCTTTCAGGCTTTTCTCCTTTGCAAAGTTTCCCCTGATAAATCCCAACGTGCTCACTCTGCTCTCCAATTTCCCTGAGCCCTCATGTGTGCAGTATATATTTCAATTCTTCACGCAGATACAATTCTTTAGTATTTGAAGTTAAGTTATAAGTAGCTTAGCTAGAATTCTAAGTTAGGTGTAACTCCAAAGTTTATGCTTTCTATTATATAAAACGGCCTCTTATAGTCAATAAATAATTGTTAATTTGCATAAGAAAAGGAACCAGATGCTATAAAATCAGACATAACAATGCTTTACAACTAACTGCTTTATCTTAGTTGGAACAAAACAGAATTTTAAATGTCATTAAAATTTTTGAACTTTATTCATACAAGTAAATTTCTCAGGAAATCCTGAGGGATTCTGTAGCAGCTTACCTAGTAAAGACAAACATTAGCTCCTCCAAATAAAATTACTCACTCTCTGAATACCCAATCAAACTGCATAAAACCATCCTGCAGGGTAAATGCTAACCCCTATAACTGTAAGCCAAAGGAACAGCTTACACATCTGGAAGTTCACTCCAGGGATCACTCCAGTGTTAAGGAAAAGATACTAAAAGCCTAGTTTTATAAATTATTCTTGTGTTGATAAACAACCAGTCCAGTTAAAATAGGTTATATTACACCATATTTACCCCATTCACTTTTTAACAAATAGTCATCATCTTTGGACTAGACTTCAACAATCATGAGAGTGAAAGTTATTTGGGGTTTATAATGCAGAACCCTCCTTCAGCATTAAGGTGCTCTTGTCTCTCTTTTTATTTCTAAGTAATACATAAGAAATCAAATTGAGTCTTGAATTATCTTGACTACTTTATAGAGTCAGTTTTTAACGGATTTATATTACATATGTATATTTACATATATATGTAAAAGAACCCTCTGGCCATGTAGATTTTTGGAAAATAATTGCTTAATACTAGGCCAATAAAGGAGGACAGACTGGGAAAAGTAAACTATTCTTAGTATTTCTCTCATAGGACAGTGTTTATCTCTCTTACCTTTCCTGTCCCGTCCTTCATCAACACATACTGGCAGACTTCCTAGGGCAATGCAGAAATCCAGACAAGAGAAGGAAGCACACTAAAATAATGGAGGACAGGCTACAGGAGATGGACAGTGTCAGACATCATGTGGGAGAAAAGAAGGAATTATCACAGTTAGCCACTTTGTTCAAGAGAAACTAAAATTAGTTATTTCAAAGGTAGAGAGATAAGAAAAAAAAAGAAAGATCTTTTATTTCTTTGCAGCAAGTCTCCTTTTAATAAGAACAGAGGAGAGTGGCAGTTAATTTGGAAGTGTGTCTTCAGAGAAACAGATATAACTTAGCAAACAGTAAAGAGACAAAAGATAAATATTTCCAATGTAAAAATATTAATCAAGAGATATAATTATAGGCATTGAGAAAAGAAAAAAAAAGTCAGAACTATAATCTAGAAGGTGTTAAGAGAACTGTTCTTTCTTTTCCAAGAGAATACAGACTATTAAAAGCAAAGGATCGAGCCCCACATCAGGCTCCTCTGCTGGGAGCCTGCTTCTTCCTCTCCCACTCCCCTTGCTTGTGTTCCCTCTCTTGCTGGCTGTCTCTATCTCTGTCAAATAAATAAATAAAATCTTTAAAAAAAAAAAAAAAAAGCAAAGGAATCCCAATGTTTATAGGTAAAAATGAATGAAGTGTATGCACGTAAGTATCCTTAACTGCATGGTCTTAAACTACGAAAAAAAAATAATGTCACATTTAATAGTGGAGTTCTAGAAACTGAAGAAAGTACTCCAATGAGGAGCTTTTTCACATCAGGGACAATCTTCTGTACATATTTGCATGACATGAAATACCTCCTCTACCCCTGCCCTAGGAACTACCCCATCTAGATACACAGTGCTTGAAAAACCACCATTGGGAGACAAGAGTCCTTCAGATTTAATACAGCCTTTGTATTTAGTACCTTCTCCGCCAAATGCAAGAGCTAGGAAAGTTTGAAGTTACTCGCACTGGCAGTGTGATTTTCCTTCTTTCAATTAGAGATAGTTTATAAAGATGAATACCTGGATGGGTCAAGGTATAGGAAAAGAGGCAAAAAAGGACATGGAACCTAAGAACTACTGTACAACCTTGGGTACAACCAGTTGCTATTATGAATACATCATAGGTTAAAGCCTCTGTATATGTGATTTAGGCATTTCTTTAAAAAATTTTTTTTAACTTTAAGATTTTATTTTCTTAATTCATGTATAACTAACAGGGCATTTCTCTAAAATTAATGTCCAATTTCAACAAGTCAAAGTCATGACATTTCTAAACAAGGTAAATGACAAGGCTATATTTTGTCAAGGCTATATTTTCTGTAAAGTAAAAGGCAATTTAAGGCAAGAATGAATTTATTTTTAAATTTTAAGTGGTTTTATCAATTCTGATAATGTCTGAATAGTCTATCAAAATTTGTTTAAAAAAATGCATACCTCATATTCTTTTCTGCAAACTTTGGAAATATCATTTTTTGAAGATGCCTAAAAGATAACAAATTTCTCCATTAATTTACTATACGTGCGATTCAACACAGGACAAAAAGAACATAAATTAATATATGTTACTTGCTGGTTTGGTATTCTTTATTTCATCAAGGAAAATCTTACGCTCCAATATTTAAAAGTTCCTAAAATACAACAAATTTCACACAAGTCCTGTAAAACAAACATCAGCCCCAGAACCTAACCCGATAGGCTAAAACTTCACTCTTTTATGGCTTTAATCTCACATAATAACAGGGTCCTTTTGTTATTTCAGAAACTAGATGACTTTGAAGGAAATGTAAATCAGAGAACTTTTTTCTTAGTTGAATTCCACTCTGTAGCAAATTTTCTTGTGAAGCTCTGCCAGGGCATTTATATTTTGCTTTTTCTTTAACCCTTTATATTCTAAATTCTCATACTGATTTAAGAGTCAATCTCCTCAGAAAAAATCCACATGTAATGGAGGGGGCAACTAAAGAGGGAAAGGCTATGCCAGGCAACTAACAAAAGTTATTTTTATGTAATTCTCTTCACGTCCCCTTAAGCCCATTATAGTTCAAATCCTCTGCAACTCAGTTTCATCTCAATGGCTGGAGAAGAGCAACAGATTGCTAGGCTGTATGCTGCTCAGAGTGTTGCTCAGGCTAAACAGAACCGTGGTCTGTATGAAGGTAAAGGTGCCACCATGTCTCATATACTCTGGTCCAGAGACAAGTCACTAAAAGAAGAAAATAAGAGGAGGCTTTCCAGCTACGGTTTCCAGGCCACCTAAATTTCCCAGTTAAGTCTACTCTCACCAGTTTGGGAGCATGAGCAGCTAGGAGACCAGTTTTCCCACAGCACTCTGAGGAACCACTATGAAAATACACACAGTGAGGAAGAACTCAGGGACCTAACTTGAATTGGATCAGAGATCTACCCAATCAAAGAGAAGTCAGCGTTCACTGTTCAAGTCATGCTCACCTTAGGAGCAGAGAAGGGATATAAGAACATGTTCAGGGTAAACCCATGATGAAAGAGAGAAGGAAAGATGAAAGCGAAATAAGCCAACTGTGTCATCTGCTCTCATCCAAGCATACTCTAAATTTATACAACCATTTGGAGTCACTCAGCACTGACTAAGTATGACCACAGGCAGAGTAAAAAGGCCTCAGCTCCTATATTATTCTTTCTTCTCTCTGCCATGCAAGAGAGAAGAAAGAATAAGAAAAGGCTGAAAGTCTTACATGCAGCAGCCGTAACTGAGAAAGCAGCACGTCTAAAAGGAAGTGGCCTGTGCAAGAAATGCTAAATTTGCAGCTTTTATGGGTCACCTCTTCAAAGGTATGAGGTGGGCAAAATCCAAGACATACACACAGCTAATACTCAAACTGTACTCCATGCTGCTTATGAGCCTGATTGCCCAGTATTACCTGCTTGCATGCCTGTCGACACTCCAAGGTTATAGCCAGTTCACAGCAGCCTAAGCCAACCCAGCCATCAGACTTCTTAAACACACCTTAAAAAACAAAATGTTCAAATGTTTTGGTCATAAGCAGTAACAAACACAAATGGCATGCCAAACTGGTTCATGGATCTCACTAAAAGTCAAAGCAGGTATCCACAGGAAACCTCGCTCAGGTAGCAGGGCCTCAAAATTATTATGGCCCTCCTCCAACCCCTATTCCCAATGCTATCAGTCTTCTCAGAGCACCCACAACAGAATTATCAGGTGCTTTGTTTTTTTCTCTCTTCTTTCTCTCTTCTCTCTGCCCACCCTAAACTCTCTTTAGATCATTCTCACTCTTGGGTAGACAGTATCTCTCAAGAACACATAGGTCAAGGAAAGCAAGGAGAGGCCTGCCTCACTTTTAGACTGTGAATCACAGGGAAAGATTCCAATTTAACTTAAAACACAAACAAAAAAGGGCATAAGGATTATTACTTTCAAAATATTAAATACCTGGAATAGTGTCAAAACCCATGATACTGTTAAGAAACTGATACTTAGGAACAGACAGGACAGACAGGAACATTTCCTGTGGGCAAGAACTGACTTTGGTGAGTACACTTAATTATGGGGCAAATGACTATTCTGTTTCCATTTATACACAGCAGCTATTTCTCCAGTCAAATTACGGTGATATCAAAAAGTGATCTAATTATAAAAAGTGTCCTAATGTATTTTTTACATCCATTTTTGCAAGTATAAATGTCAATGAATGACTCCTAGGATAAAAATAGGAGACACAAGTAACAATTATGAAACGAGGAAAGACATATGCTCATAGGCATGTGGCACATTCCTCCTGGCAAGTTCCTCCTCCTATACATTATACATACATCTGCAAATTCACATCTAAATCATTATTATTTACATTTGAAAAGTGTCAAGAATTCAATGCAATAGGTAACACAGTTCTCCAAATGAAACTAGGACTTAATATAACAAATAGAAGCATTCCGCTAAAAAACAAAAGTAAAAAAATGGCCTGCAGACAAAGCTGTCAAAATTATAAACTACCCCAATTGTTAAAACTGGCTAGAAATACGGCATATCATAAGCTTCTGTATCCCTACATGTTTTAATGGTACAAAGGGCAATAGACTTCCATCTAGCCCTTTGCCTAGTATAGTTTCCTCTAAATCTCTGCTACTTATTTAGAATCAGAATCAGTCACATTTTTGAAATTATTTTGAATGGAATCAATGTAGGTCATAAATTCTGTGAACTTTTATACCATAATACAGTATATTGCTATTTCCATACACCTAGTGGCCTCCCAGAAACTATTACTGTCCAACAAGGGTTTACAGTATTATGTACAAAGCACTCCATTAGGTATTATGTGGGCTATGAAATAGATAAAATATATGATTTATCCCATTATAGAGATTACATATGGAGCTATGTCTATATATAGCTATATCTACATATATCAGAGATATCAATTATACATAAATAATTCCAGGACATTAGGTAGAGGGATAATCGGGAGAACAAGCAAGGATATGGGCAATTCCCAGAAGGCAAATAGACCAATTTGTCTGAAATACAAACTTCAAACAGTGTAAAAGCCTTTAGAGTTCAGAGATACATAAAATATACTTCCTTTTTTCCAAGGCACTGGCTTTAACCAGGACTGGAAGCTTTAATCCTGGAAAGCTGTGAATGCTAGGCTAGGGAGTTTGGGCTTTATTCTGAAGGAAATGGGACATCCCCCTGGAGGTTTTTGGTTTTTTAAGGTTTTTTTGGAAGGAGCTGGGGAGGACAGCTATGATATGTTGAAACACCAGCTATAAGGTTGTTACAATAGTCTCTCCCCAGAGAATAATAATAATGGCTTGAACAAGGAGTAGAGAGAACTGATGCAAGATTTTACAAGGACAGAGTCAAAGGAGCTAAAAAGAAAAAGCAATCAAAGATAACTTGAGGGAGTCCAGTCTAGTGTCATTCACAAGATAGGTAATTATGAGTTTGGTTTTAAATTTGTACTTCAGTTGTCACCAGGATGCAGAGATCCATCCTGGTGACGTGTCTAGAAATTGTGAGTGACAACTTAGATTTGAAGGTTATCTTCCCAGGGCTGACTAGTTAACAGTTCTGGGAGGGAAAGCAATTAGCAGGGGAAGTGTAGAAAGAGAAGAGAAGAGGACCACACACACGAATAACCAAGGTCCTTAGGGGGAGTGGGGTAGAGGAAAGGTACGAGAGGATAAAGTCATGAGGCCAAGGTGGAGTCATAGGAGGTAGCAGTCATAATACCAGGTGCTGCAGGGTAGTTAAAGGGAGTAAGTACTGAGAAAAGGCCATAAGATTTAGGTACCATGAGATCTGGTGCTCTTTCAAAGACCAGTTCCACTAGAATGGAAGAAGTAGAGACAACAGCACAGTTAATGACTGAGTGAATGAGAATAAACTATACATTTGAAAATTTGGGTAACTACAAGAAAGAGAAGATAGGAACTCAAGGGGATACATTAGGTTACAGGACTATGACACAGATTTTACAATCACAAAACAAATTTTTAAAATAAAGTGCTAAATGTTACACTTCTTTGCTTACCTGGCAAAGATGAATTCATACAACTCCAAATTTCAACCTAAAATTGTAATCACCAAAAGGCTTTTATATAACCAGTTCCTAAACATGACAATTTATACAGAAATTATGTATAGCTAATTTGGTTACGTTTGTTTCTATATAGTCAGTGTTCTAAGACTACATGAGTATCAAGCAGCTATTCAGGGAAGGAAAAATAAAACTGAGATGCAAAAATATTGCTTGCTCTTTTCCCATCTTCCCATCTAAGAGCACTAACGATGAGTCTGGGTACTCAGGATGCTCACTGGAATCACTGTTTCTAAGCGCAAAGACAAAAATGTCTGTAGAGCAAGTAAAGGCAAATGCGTCAGTCAGAATTGTTTGATCAACTTATCCCCCCTCACATAATGCAAGTCACCACATCTAAAAAGTCTGTCTCGTGTAAGCTCAGAATTCCACAGCCTGGCCCACCAGTATCCCGAACACTGAGCATGGTCGAAGCACTGGAGACATTTTAAGTTACATGATTCAGACAGGCAAGCACTGTATCTACAGTACACCAAAAAAATGGGAAGACAGGAATAATGAGAAGTCACACATTTCCCCTTATCCCAAATTTAACTTTTCAAATTCAAAATAAATATAAGATAATATAAGTTATTATGGTTTTCATAAAATTATCAAAATAATGAGTAAAATTCTAAATTCCAGATAAACTATTATAATGAAATTTAAAGACTGTAATACATTTATATTTAGTATTATTTTTATCCCTACATCATAGGATAAACAATAAAAGATGAAAGATAATATTCTACCTATTTGTGTGATGATCTTTATAAAATACCTAGTTAAATCTAACATTTCAATTTGATCACAAACCCAAATCATTTTGAAAATTTTCCTGAACCTAAAAGTTAACTTATTAGATGGCTTCATTTAGACAAAAGCTTCCACAGTTAAGTTATACAAGACGTACCATTGTTTCAGGGCAATAATCTGGGGCTCGTTGTAACAGATGCTTTAGTCGGGATTCACTTTTTGAGGAGAATATCTATTTGACAAAAAAAAAAAGTTTTTGTGGCATTTTTCTGTAAGAACTAAGAAGAGGTAAAATTTGTTGTCCTCTATACTTATCAGTTGTCTAGAATATTTTCCAACTTCCTTTTATAAATGGAAAACCTTTGGAAAGATCTAAATTAAGCTGAGGTAACATCTCTTAAACGGTTGGTTAGTTTGGCAAATAATCAAGAAAGTCCATATATGCAAGTCTAGACCCTTTTCTAATGACCAAAAATGGAGAAAACCACGCTGCAAATCTGTTAGAGGACAAATGAGAGAAAGAAAGAAAACAGACAAGAAAAAAAGGTAAGTTTATTCTAAACTGTTCTACAAAATGCTTTCAGTCAAATAACAACAATGTAAAACAGATTATGTCACACCCTTGATATTAGTGAAGAACAAATCTGTGAGTAGCATTACAGCATAAACTTCCATAAAATACCATTAAATAGAGGCAAAGCCATTTTTAATAAAGATGCTGAGAAGCTGACAAGTTCATTCACCAGGCTAACTGGCTCTCTTCCAAACAGAATTTTAATTAATGCAATTACAATTTGATGTCTCAGTAAATTATAAGCCATTATATATGAGATAGAACTTCATGGTTACCTGCAAATAGTCAAGACTGTGAAATCCATGAATGCTAAGGACAATGAAAAAGGATTTATCTCCAGTTAGTTTTAGTAGCCATTTTTCTCCCAAACTACCATCTATAATTAATAAGTGATGAGAGCTAGAATATCACCATTTTGCAACCAATTGCCTTTAGGCAATTATCAATTACGACTATAATGTCAATTACAAAAAGAGACAATCAGACACAATAACGTTATGAGTAAGACCTGCTGAACAAACAAACAAAACCAAAACAAAGCAAAACCTAACCTGAATCGGATCAAGCCTCTGGACCTGTCCCAGGTTACTGTTAGCCACGTGTGGCCATCTAAATTTAAACTTAAATCAATTAAGATTAAATAAAACTTAAAATTCAGTTCCTCAAATTCTTTCTCGTTCTCCTCGGCCTCTTTAAACACATTTCAAATGTTCACTTGGCACATGTAGCTAGTGGCTGCCATACTAGATCACACAGATACAGAATATTTTCGTCACTGCAGAAAGCTCCATTGGATAGCTCTGCTTTAAATCTACCTACCGATTACTAAGAAATATAAAGGAAAGGGGAACACATTAAATGATACCAAGGAGTTGCAAATAGCATAATTCAGATTGTGAGAAACTCTACAGGATAAATGACCAGATTTATTCATCAAATAAGCAAAGTCAGGAAAGCAATCCTTCAGCTCCCTTAAGATGACACCATCTAGGAGCCATTTTTGCTTTTAAAAGCTGTTGTTTGGACAATCAATTTGCAGAAAACTTAATTTGCTGTAGTGTTTTGACATGAATTCATGTACTTAGATGAGTTGAGTCACTGTCTTGTTTTATAATTAAAGAGTATCTTGCAAAACCTTTCTAAATTCATAATATTGTTTGAGGGGTGCCTGGGTGGTTCAGTTGGTTGAGTGGCTAACTCTTGGTTTTGGCTTGGGTTGTGATCTCAGGGTTGTGTGATCCAGCCCCTAACCCCACACCGCACTCCACATTCAGCAAGGAGTCTGCTTATCCCTCCCCCACTGCCCCTCCTCTCCACCCCCGCCCTGGCCATCGTGCACACATGGGCTCTCTCTTTCTCAAATGAATAAATAAAATCTTTAAAAATAAATTCATAATATTGTTTGAGAGAACTTTTAATTCTAGTTAGGTAGCTCTCTAAATTTTAGGAAGTGACAAAAATCCACATTATTGAAAACTCTTCAAAAGATACTTGAGGCCATTTGTTCTCAAGTGCCAAGGCCCGAACTACATAACCAAGGTGACGAAAGAAAGTTAAGACTTTATGAACAGGTATTGTCTCAGTGGAACTGGTCTTAAAAGGCTCAATCAGAAAAATTCAAACCTACAGAAAAGTTTCAAGAGTAGTATAACACTCACATAGTCTTCATCTACTCATTATTAACATTTTGCAACATTTGCTTTAACTCTCTCTACATATACAGATATTATTGTTATTTTGACAAAACATTTCAGAATTCATTAAAGACATGATCATTCATTCCAAATCCCAGCATGTATCTTCCAAGAACAAGGACATTGTCCTTCGTCACTGCAATACAATCACCAAATTTAGGATCATAGCACTGATTCATTATTATTATAGTTCATGTTCAAATTTCACCAATTTATCCCAATAAGGTCCTTTATAGCAATCTTTTTTAATTCCAGGATCCAATCCAAGACTGTATATTGCATTTACTTGTCATATCTTTGTAGTTCCCTTTAATCTTCAAGTTTCTTAACCCTGACAACTTTAAAGAGTACAGGCTGTTGTTTTGAGGAATATCCCTCAATCTTGGTTTGCCCTATTGTTTCCTCATGATTCAGGTTATGCATTTTTGACAGGAATGCTACTTAAGATGCTGTGCTTCTCTTTAGTGCATTGTCAGCAGACACATATTAATTTGTTCCATTATTGGTGATGTGAACTGTGATGACTTGGTTAAGGTGCTGTACAGCAGATTTCTCCAAAACAATTATACTTAATAAACACATAACCTCAACAATTATTATGTAGGCTTACCTGTTCACATACATCATGGCACATTTGGTTATCCTTTGAATGATTACAACACAGTGCACCTAAGAGAAAAAATACCAGATGTTGCCCACTGTTAAATAAACAAGATGATGAAACTAAATCAGACGACTACACAAAATATTTATTCAACAGATTATTATTATTCATTTTAACTCAATAAGCTTTTACAAGCCAAGGACAGTGCTGTTTGAGCACATGGTCCCTGCCCTCAAGAAGCTTGCAGGCTAATAGTGGAGACTGCCATATGTCCCAGAATTTTACTAAGTTTGCTTTAAGCATTATCTCATTCAATCCTTATAATTACCCTATAGGCTATATTCTATTATTATATCTACAATGTATGACTAAGTGATTAAAAGACAGTGAATTTTGTTTTGAACATGTTAAATTTAAGGTTCCTAAAGGACATCCAAATGGAATTGCAGTAAAGTCAGAAAGCTAAGACAAGATTGCAGGTAAAGCTAAATTGAAAGATCCAAGTTGAAAGTCATCAGCATAAAGAAGGTATATGGAAATGAAAGACATTGCCTAGGGACAGTTTCTGGTGAGAAGTAATCACAGCACCAAATTCTAAAGAACACAAGATCTGAGACATGGGAAGAAACAAGACAAGACACTGAAATGAAACAGTCAGACAGGTAGGTCAGCCTTGAGAGAGCAGCATTACAGAAGAGGGTGTAGTTAGTGTCATGTACCAAAACATACAGGTTAGATTGAAGACTCAAAAAAAGGAAATGGATTACTAATTAGGAGGCCACTTAGTAACCTTCACAAGGTACTTTCTGTGGAGCTAGAAGTGGATGATATTAAGGAGTAAACCAGAGGTGAGGAAATATAAACAAACACTGGCTCTCAATAAGTCTGGCAGAAATGGGAGGGAAGAGGCACCTGGGTGGTGCAGTCAGTTAAGCATCGGACTTTGGTTTCCGCTCAGGTCATGATCTCAGGGATTGAGGCGCTGAGCAGGGCTCCAAACTCAATGGATAGTCTGCTTGGGATTCTCTCTCTTTCTTTCTCTCTCTCTCTCTCCCCCTCTGCCTTTCCCCCGTTCTCTCTCTCTGTCTCTCTTTCAAATAAATAAATAAATCTTAAAAAAAAAAAAAAAGAAGAAAAAAGAAATGGGAGGGGAAAAAAAGAGTAGCAGTTACAGGAAGATGCAGGATGGAGGGAAGGAAAAATCCTCCCTCCCCATTTGTAGTTGGCCTTTGTCCCTGATTCCTGGGAGAAAAACTCCAATCCTTGGAATTTCTAGAGTAAGAGGTGTATCTTTGTTATGCTAATGAGGTAATCCCGCGGGGGGCCCCCGCCCCCCCACCTCACCTAGATAGCTTCAGGATGAAGACTGGCATGCCAGAAAGACCAGCCACTTGATTAGAAGGTTAAAAGGTTAGGACTTTGAGCCACAGGATAGCAGCCTAACCTCTAGCAAGACCGGGAAGGAGATTGAGTTCAATCATATGGCCAATAATCCAATCAACCATGTATGTGTGATGAAATCCCAATGAACACTTAGATACGAAGCTCAGTGGACCTTTCCTAGTTGGTGAAGACATTTATGTGCCAGGAGGGTGATCACACTAATTCCATGAGGAGAAGGCACAGAAGCTCTGCATTTCCTCCCAGACCTCACCCTGTATGTCTCTTCATTTGGCTGGTCCTCCTGATTTGTATCCTTTATAATAAAACTGTAATCATAATTATAGTGCTTCCCTGAGCTCTATGCATCATTTTAGTGAATTACTGATTTTGAGGTGGTTGTGGGAAGCCTGGATTTATAGCCAGTTTTTCAAAAGTGTGGGTGGCCTGGGGACTGCCTAAGTGTGGCTGGTGTCTGGGGTAAGTGGTGTCTTTTTGGGGACCATGCCCTGTAACTTGTGAAGTCTGTTCTAACTCTGGGTGGTTAGTGCCAGATTTGAACTTCCATACACACAGTTGTGGTTGAAACAGAATATTCGAGATTGCTGGAAAGGGATATGGGTTTAAGAAAAGGCACTGAGGGGTGTCTGGGTAGCTCTGTCGGTTAAGTGTCTGCCTTTGGCTCAGGTCATGATCCTGGGGTCCTGGAACTGAGCCCCACATCAGGCTCCCTGCTCGGTGGGGAGTCTGCTTCTCCCTCACCCTTTGCCCCTCCTCGTGCTTTCTCTCTCTCTCTCAAATAAATAAAATCTTAAAAAAAAAAAAAAAAAGGAATTGAGTTTGGGGCTAGGGATGCAATAGTGAATAAATGTTATGTTCTCTGACTTTATTCAGGTTACAGTCTGATGGTAAAACAAAGTCTAGACAAGAGTCTAGGATATAACGACACTAATAAATTATGAGGGAGTTGGTGGCCTCCATTTTCTCAGTGAAACACAGATTAGATCTGAAAACAAAAAGGGATGGGATGGGGTTGGGGGTTTGAGGTGAAATTGTAGAAGTGTGGAACTGTCACTCTGGAGAACAGAGAAAGGAAGCAACTATAAATACATTTCTCAAACTTGTATTCTACTCATGAGTTGTTAATATCTATCCCTCCGGAGAAAACGTTTCATGTTCAAACAAACTGGGAAATGAAGGGGGATTTAAAAAAGTTAAAGAGAATTCCTTATTGCAGGACTTCACAAACAAAGCCTTTAATATGCTTATATATTACTAATCTCCCCAAAAAAGATCTAAGTAGACAGACTTCTCAGAGCACATGCTCTTTTTTCATGCCACTTACTAACATTTCAGAATGCCAGTGTGAGAAACATCAAATTAGAGAAAAGGAAAAACACTGCCAAGCAGCATTACAGGCTGAGAAACGCATAAATGGGCTATAGAAATAAACGGCAGGGACATATTATTATCCTACAGTGTACCTGACTGGAAAAAAATACAGCTGGATTGATCAGGGGCTGTCAAAAGGGACAAGATGGAAATATTACATTTCAGGTAGCTGGATCTGATACAATGGTTTAAAATATAAATTTGTAACATAATCTCTTCAAATGCAATCTATACAATTTCAGTACACAAGTTAGATGAAAGCAGAGCTTTTTTGATTGAAGGTAGGATTTGTACTGGGGGAAAATGAATGAATAGATGAATAAACGAAGAGCTCTTTAGATCTCACCAACAAGCCTTCTACGTTCAAAACTGGATTCTCTATAAAACAGGGTATATGGGAGGCAATCACTCGTAAGACTTTCTTAAAACACCCCTTCTCCCCTGCCATGCCACACCATGCTCCCCCCATCTTCTAAGATTCTTGTTATGTCCCCAGTCTCATTACTCATTAGAATGGGAAGGGCAGGTAGGAAAAAGAAAACAAAACAAAACCGAAAAAAGGCTCTCTTGTGTGATAATGATGTGCTCTTTTGAAGTGTTGAAGAAGTTGCCACTTTCTACTATCCTCTAACACAAAGGTCATTTCAGGGCAAAAAAATCTAGCTGATCATGAGCAAAGATAACTCAGGAAAACATATGGTCCCAATAAGCACAAGCTTAGCAAAAAGTAAACAATCCGGTAGACAAGAGTCTGATTTGGGCCTAGGGATTTTTGAAAAACAGTTTCTTGGAGCAAAGGTCTATTTAGAACAGAAACAAAATGTGTTATAATTAAAAGTTCAGTAACAATGGAAAGTTTTATTAAAAACATAAAAGTAAAAGCCCATTTTTTCCTATTTAATGTTAAGGTCAAATTTACAATGTAGTGACCCCCAAAGTTAAATTTTTAAAATAATTCTTTTTTTCATTAAGAAACCCCAAACTTTGGAAAAGAAGAAGAAAAATGATCTATATTCCCACTGTCTTGCCAGAACCTCTGTTGACACTTTGACATATTTCCTTCTAGTCTTTCCAAAAGCCTTCTGATAATTCTGACAATATGGGACTACAGAGGGCAGCCTAAAGTCTTCTGGTAATAACTCCCTTCCCCCTCCCAACGGAGCATTCCTCTCTAATAGTACATTTCCTCCCTTGGGAGAGCTGCCACACTCCAAGAACAGGCTAAGGGACCTATGTTCCATCATATTTTCCATACCCTATCCTTAACCTTAGCCATTATTATATAGGTGCACATTTTTCTTCCTTTGAAACAAAACTTTTTAGAATCTTTAACACTACATATTTTTCAAGAAATAAAAGTCTACAAATAGACATCAATTCACATGCCTTCATTAAGAATGGGGAGAAGGGATTCAAATGCAATTAATGTAGCAACTAAAGGTCTTTGTCTTTTTTAGAGCTATTAAAATGGATTAATTGGGTCATTTAACAATTAGAGTGAAAAAAAAAACTCTCCAAGGCCTAATGTTTTTATATAAGACAATTAATTCTAGAAATGCTTTGTTTTTATAATCTGGTTCTAATCTAATTTCTTGTTCTTCAAGAAAAATAGTTTAAAACTTTGCTTATTCTCAAGAAATGGAATTGAACAGACACAGGTAAATTAGTTAAAAATAAAACCTGATATTGACATGATGAAAATAAAAAGCTCAGGTGTTATCCTCATTAAAGACATAAGGATGAGTGTCATATTTTGCACCCTATTCCAAGTCTATAATTATAAAATTAATGAAAACCAAAGAGATTGCTAAAAGCCATGTATACTGCCTTTAAAAAGGTATTAGTGTAACCTAGAAATATGCAAGCAGAATTACCCAATAATTAGAAACATCAAGGTCTGGCTAACAGTTTGGGCCACATGTGTACTAAAGATAGGCAAGTAAGCAGGAAGCACATTCTCCAGCCACAAGGGAAAAATGCAACTTCTAAGACCAACCAGCACTTAAAAAAACAAATAGCCTAATCTAAAACTAAAATATTCATAGAATTATAGGATTTTTGAAGTTAAAAGGAATTTTGCCACAGAAACCTCCTAAATGCTATAATCCAATTTAGTTAATGAAAAGCCATTCTTGTTTTCTTCTCTAAAGAAAATAAAGATTCCCCCTAAATAATGTCTTCCTAAAGAATTACTAAAACAGGGGCGCCCGGGTGGCACAGTGGTTAAGCTTCTGCCTTCGGCTCAGGGCGTGATCCCGGAGTTATGGGATAGAGCCCCACATCAGGCTCCTCCGCTATGAGCCTGCTTCTTCCTCTCCCACTCCCCCTGTTTGTGTTCCCTCTCTCGCTGGCTGTCTCTATCTCTGTCAAATAAATAAATAAGATCTTTAAAAAAAAAAAAGAATTACTAAAACAGAATATATATACCCCACACTGTTGACGAGGAAAAAAACTAAATCTGAGCTGATACTGAAAAAGGTCATTCTAAATAAAAAAGACGTGTTAATAAAAAGCTGATCTTACTTTTAATCACATATTTATTTTCAAAACAGCCTAGAAATTGACACATTTAAAACATTTAAATGACAACTACATCTTCACTTAAAAGTACATTCTTGCAATTGTTACATTTATTCCTTTAAAAATACTTAAGTATTTCTGTTTCTATACAAAATATATTATCAGCGAAGGAAGAGCCAAACGATAAAGTGACTACCCATCTACCCACTACCTGGGTTCAACATTGCTAACATTTCATCATACTGCTTTATTTATCTATCTAGACATATATATATATAGAGAGAGAGAGAGAGAGAGAGAGATTTCTATATATATATTTTTTTTCTGAATCACTGGCAAGTTACAGATATCCTTCTCCATTGCTTGCCTTATATTACAGTGCCAAAACAGCCAATTATAATCATTTGAGTCTATTATTACCAATATGACTGCCAGACAGACCCTTTATGATGTCAACTCTTCTAATAAAGGGCCCATAGTAGTCTCTTGCTATTCCAATTCTAAACTTTCCAAGTCTTCTTATAACTTTACCTTCCCCGTCTATCATTTTTTAACAAGGAAAGCCTACTGTTACCTTGAACACAGCCTTCTGACTGAAATGTTAAGTGCCCTTTCCCTGCTGACCTAATCCGGAACACCTTTCAAGGCTTAAATCCATCTCAACTCTTAGTAAGACTTTCTTCTCCAATAACTCTAAGCCCTGTTGATGTTTTGGTTATTGAAGGCTCCGATATTCTAGCAGAACTGGCAACTTTAACATTTAAATCTTCTCTATTCACTTCATGTGTGTACTTACAGTATCTCCAGTTTGTAAACTTCTTGTATCCATTTAGCATGCTGCTCAGCTCAAAAAATGATATTCATTGGTTAATAAGTAATAATTTCCCAGTTATACAATGACTTTTATCAGAAAAAAGTACAAAAAGTAGTATTTCTCCCACTGGGACACTTCAGTACCACATTTCATATGGTAACTAAACCATAATTTAGCAACATCGTACGAGGTTTTGGCCTAAGTCGAAAGGTAAGTTGGACCCAATCATATATTCAGGCACAGAAGTGTGCAGCCAGGAGTTGGTGGGCCCTGAAGCCATAGAGTCAAGAGGAGCTGGGGCTGGGGAAGCTGAAGTTTTATGGTAGTCCAGAAATGATGAGTAAAAAGAGGAAGCTGATTGGTGGAGATTGGGAAATCCAAGAGATGCACAGAGAGGCTATGAAAGGTAGAGAGAGACGGCTTCTAACAGTAGTTTAAGCTCTTAGCAGCTTTCTAGTTCCCACAGCAGTCCCTGAGGTCTACTTTGCTGAATTTCCTACCTTTGGATTTCTATGTGCTTCCCTGCTAGATGTTACACACTAGCCCCCTAATCCTGAGCCACCCTGGTTTCTGTTCCCTTAGGGGGTCAAAAGAGCCATAACCTAGACATTCATCATTCTGAAACAACTACAGCAAATGAGTCCAGGCTAAAAGACACTATTTTTGGATAATTCCTTTGTCCATTCTACGCTGCAGGCCTCCCATCTAAAAAACAAGGAATCTACAAGTATAAATGTCTGGCACCCAGTGGTATATTCCATGATCAGAAAGTTTCTCTTAATACTACACTTTTCTTGACATCTTTTTCATGTTATCTGTGTGCTTTATAGCATCCATATGATGTGCTATATACTTGACTAAATCATATTTTCCCTCAGATATATTCTTCACATTTCAATATAAATGGATATGTACTAATACAACTACATAATGTTACCAATGTAGATATATATTACATATATATGGTACTTAATGTCTGAATTTCCTACTAAACAATAAACCCCATGAGAGCAGAGACCATGTCTGTTTTTGCTTATCCCTTTATACTTGGCACCTATCACAGCATCTGGCACTACTAACAGCTTAACAAATATTTGCTGAATGGATTACTGACAGGTCTGGAATGGACCTAGGCAGTTATTCCTAATATCCATCTTATACATATACTAAAACAGAACTTTTGATGCTCTTCTTGGCTCACCTGCCAACCTTCCTCCAATCTGCTCCTCCCCATCTTCCAGACTTCAGTAAATGGCATCATTTTTTACTAAACTGCTCACGGTAAAAATCTACAAGTAATCTTTAATTTCTCCTTCCCTCACTTTCCACATCCGATCCATCAGTGGTATCCTGAATCTCTCCTCTTTTACCTCCACCACCATTTCACTGTAAATCACCACTATCTCCTGCTTCGACTACTGCAGAGGCCAGTTGACCTGCTGTTACTCCTAACCCACTACAACCACTTTTTTTCATTCAGCAGCCAGAGTGATCTAAAATATAAATCAAAGCTTACATCTCTAACATAACAGTCTATTGTTTCTTTCTGCACAAGGAATAAAATCCGTAATTCTTATGTGGCTTTTTGCAAGGCTCAGTACTGTTGGCCTTAGCTCACCCTCCTGCTCGCTATGTTGCAACCATACTGGTTCCTTCTTGCCTTTGGGCCTCTGCACTTTCTGGTCTCTATCCGACTTTCTTAGACCTTCAGTCTTCAGATTTTGCTTCTGAATTTTACCTTCCCAGAGAGGCCTCTCTTGTCACCACCATGTAAAGAACCACCCCTCCCCCTCCACACATACAATAACAGCTGGTTTCCTTCACAGCACACTTATCACTATCAAAAATCATGTTATTTACCTGTTTATTATCTCTCTCTCCTCCGGTAGAATGTAAGCTCCTTGAGAGCAGCAATCCTGTACTTAGAACAGTGCCTGACGACCAGCAAGCACTCAATAAATATATATATTTTTAAATAAACAAACCTCTGTGGGATGTTCTGCTCTTTTAAAAACCACATTTAAAGTATATAAAAACCACTTTCTTGACATCGTCCCACTTTCTTCTAGAAGAGGCACACAGTGAAAAGTATGGTTACTGAGATTGCTTAAATCTATGGATATGAGACAGAACTTTTAGCAGTACACCAGAATAAACTGTCATATCTGGTCTATCACCAATCCTAGCTCTTTCCACAATGTAGGCCAAGATATGTCTTTGGAAAGAGAATCTGCTTTTTATTACTTTTCTCCAGATAGGCGTTTGCTTTTTTCTAACTTAAAATTCATTACATTCTTTTTCAGGATTCTGGGCTATTACATAATTCCTTAAATGTCAACTTATTGAAATTTAGCCCTTAATGTTTCATCTTTCCCTCTTTTGTACCCTTACAAAACAGCTTAAATAGAAACAGTGCTACTATCATATGCCATGCCACACAGATCCTGAGACCACAGCATAGGGTCCCATCCCATCCTTCAAAGAGAACATCAGAAATGGGGGGTCGGGGGGAAGGTGCTGGGATTGGAAGATACACTGGGATAGGAAGAGTGGCATTACTCCAACGCAGAAGGTGTGCCAAAACTTCACAAGAGATAATAATCACTGAGCAAGTAGTATCATTCCCTCACCCCCACCCCCCAGGAATAGCAATAAAAATCTCTAAGAACAGGTAAGACTTCTAAGTAAAGCCTTATACCAGAGGATATAGGAATACCCAGACTTGGAGAGGAAAAAGAAGGCTGTCTGATCAGGAATAAAAGCCAGGCCTTCACTGAAATACAATTTCATATTCTGTTCTCAATTTTTATTTAGGATTGAAGAACTTTTCCCACACTTTCTACAAATTCACAATGGAAGCTTTTGTCCATTGTATTACTCAATGTCCTTTATGTAAGGACCAGGCAATAAATGCTTCCTAGAACTTAGTACAAGGGACAAATCTCACTTTTAGATCAAACTTGGACTTCTTGTTTTTATCAAACAATGCAAACTGTATGTTGTCATGGATTTTAAGAGCTGGAAGGGCTTTAGAAATTATCTAGCCCAGCATTTTCTAAAGTGTCCTGTAGGTATCATGGACAAAAAAGAGTTCATAAGCAAACAAGCTTCTTTTTTCTACAATAATTTTATTGAGATAGAAATCATGTTAAATTAATTAAACAAGAAGGCCATTAGACTGAGGTGGTTTTAATGCCTTGATAGCCTACTTAAGCAAACCAAAACCTAAGCCTATAATGCCTCAAGGTTAAAAAATTGAAACCTAAGGAAAACCAATCACTAACAGCCACCTAGGCTTTCCCAATAAGGCATCCACTTAAGCTATAGCCAATCAACTAATTTCCTTGCTGTGCTTCTACCTCTTTTCTATCAAAATCTTTCCTCTAGCTCCTGTCACTTCCTGTTTGGTACTACCTGATTCAAATCAATTTTTGCTCAAATAAACTCTGAAAATGTTTAATATGCCTCAGTTTATACATTAACAATCACACACCATTGCAGTGTACAATTCAGTTGTTTTAAAGTGTACAATTCAGTTGTTTTTAAAATAAAATATTCACAGAGTTGTGCAACCATCACGACTACTTAATTTCAGAACATTTTCATTACTGTAAAATAATACCTATTCCATACTTACTAGCAGTCTTTTTCCCATACATACTAGCAGTCTTTTTCCCATACTTACTAGCAGTCTTTTTCCCATACATACTAGCAGTCTTTTTCCCATTTCCCCAGCAAACAAGTTTCTTTACTATAGGAATCCTTGGGCCCTTTATTGTGAATCTATAAGAGAAGGGTACAATGTGCAGTGTTTCCCAAACTTACTTAATAGTTAATGTTTCAGCGCTTACTATATGCTATTCTAAATTCTATACATGAATTACTTCAATTAATTCTCACATTAAAATCCACAAGGTACTATATATAATAAATGTGGATATTAACGCACAAAAAGACTAAGGCTAAGTAACTTGTTCAAATATTCTTAACTACTCCACAGAATCCAGTGGTTGTGGGCTGAGAACGGACAACTAGTATTGCATGGGCCATAACCTGGGAAGTGCTTTACATCAACTTAATCTATCTCCCGCCAGAGCCCAGCGCTACCTTGGACACACCGTGCGCCCACCGCAGATGGCAGCAGATTGGATTTAGCAGGCTCGGGCACATTCTCTTCAGAGACTTGAACCTGGTAGGCTGTGGGGCCCATCAAACGCTCGCCGCCTGAGGTCTGCCTTTCTGAACTGTGGGTCAAGTTACAATAACTGGCCAGGCGGCAGTAAGGAGGCTGCACCTCGGAAATCCCACCCAACCCTCGCGACCGTCCTGGGCAAAGGCATTTCACCACTTCTGGCAGAGACCGAACCCGCTGTGGGGGTGAGGGCCGAGACGGGGGCCAGTCCGGTGGGTGACAGGGCAAGGCCTCGAACCCGGGTCACCGTTCCCAGTGCAGCAGATGATCGGGGGGAGAGAGCGAGGGTGGAGAGGGCTCCTCGCTCGTCCCGTCTCAGCGCCCCGTCCCGCCTGCCGGGACCTCCGGACCCTGGGTCACCGGACTTGGGCCATGTCTGGGGGTCGCGCGCACCCCTGCCCCCTGCCTCGCGCCATCTTGGAGCGCTGAGGCGGCCGCCCTGGACCGCCCCGAACCGCTGCTCCAGCAGTTACTCACCCGCACTGCCCGGTGCCAGGCCCCCTGCCACCTCCGCGACCCCCGCCACGGCCAGAAGAAGCAGCAGCGCGCCTCGCGGGGAGGCCCGGACAGCCGCCATATCCGGGCCGGGGTCCGGAGCCACGGGATGCTCGGACCCAGCCTGGCAGCCGCCGCCGCTCGCGGAAGCCCCGCCCCGGCGGCCTGGACCTTTAATGATTGGCGGCGGCTCTCTCAAGCCCCGCCCCTCGGCCTCTGGGAGTATCCAAAACCTGCTGGGGGCGGGAACATTCCTGAGACCCCGGCTCTTTGTTAAGGCCCAGCTGTGCGTCGGTTTTTTGCTGTGGAGTCCGGCAGAAGGCCTTCCCCAAGTGCAGGGTCAGAAGGTATCAGAGCTGGAAGGGTCCTTACAACACCCCAACCACATCTTGAGCTTTGCAGCCGGGGTCACTGAGGCTCAGAGAGGAGACTGACCTGCCCAAGATCACACTGCAAGTTCGCCTGAGAAATAAGGGCAAAGTCCAAGTCTGAACCAAAGGGACCTCTGGCTTTCACTTTTCATTACCCTCAATAAGCCTCTTAGTATCCTTTCTGTCCAGACGCTGCCTCACACGCAAAAAAAAAGTACCCGGGTCAACTCGACTTCCCCTAAAATCTGAGGGGCAGTGCTGAAGACAAGGTCTCCTAACAGGGGACCGAGGACAGTTTCAGACCAAAGCTCTTTGGCACATGTAGCCGCTATGTGTCTTTGATGTACTGTTAAGTACTTACTCCCATTAGGAAAAGGTGCCTTTGGAATGGTTGTGTACCTAGATGTGGTGAGCCTTGAATGTCAGGTTTAGATTTTAAGAAGTAATTTGGAGGTAGGTCCACTCTACTCCTTACCCCCACAGCTCTTGTGGGGAATGTTTGAGAGGGTCCACTGGCTATCAAAGTGTCTCTCTCCCTCTCTCCGTTCCTGAATTAATCTTTTTTTTTTTTAAAGATTTTATTTATTTGAGAGAGAGAGCATGAAGTGGGGCGGGCAGAGGGATAAGCAGACTCCCCACTGAGCAGGGGCTCCCAGGACCCTGAGATCATGACCCGAGCAGAAGGCAGACACTTAACCAGAGTCCCCAGGGGGATCCCTCTCCCCTCCCTTTTAAAAAAAAGTATAAGCACAGTTACAAATTTAAAATTCCTTTATATTATTAAATATCCAATGCTTAATTTCCCCTATTATCTCATAATTTCCTTTTACAGTTTTTTAAGTTCCAAAGTCCATATATTGTAATTTCTATGTTTTAAGATCCCTTTATATCTAGTCTCTCTCTTTTAAGTTTACAAAGGGAAAACATAGATAAATTACGATAACCTTTCTGAAACATCTGCTCTGATGACAACTCTCTTTCTTCAAAGTCTGAGAGGCCACCTGTTTTCTTACAGGACAGAGTGATGTACAATTATTTAACGTGGGGCCAGAGGTTCTTAGCCCTTGGACCCTCACCTTTTCCAGCTTCATCTCTACACCCTCCCTGCACCTCTGCCACCATTCTTTCAGAACCTCTTACCTTTAGTTCCAGACCTTTGAGGTGCTTTCACCCCTCTGTTACAATAGGTATCTCCTCTGCACAGAATTTCCCAATTCCTGTGGTAACCCACTCAGCTGAGGGGACTAAGATAGTTACTCTGGGTTCACCTGTGCCCTGGAAGGACCTGCGCAGGAAGTGGGCTCTGTGTAAGGTGACCAACACATCTTGCTTTGTTTGGGACTGTCCTGATTTTAAAACTGAAAGTCTCATGTCCCAAACACTTCCTTAGTCCCAGGCAAAACAGGATAGCTGGTCTCCTTAGCTCTGTGCACCTTAGAAAATGTCATAGAGAGGCCTGTAAGGAGGTTTCCATATGGAAAAATGGGGTCATACACATAATAGATACCACTCCCAAGATAATTCAATAGGTAGACTGATTGTCATAAGCCATGCAGATGGGTCATTAGACCATTGGGTCCCTGTACGAGAGTCCTAGGCTGCCATAACAGAGTACTGCAAACTGGGTGGCTTACGCAACAGAAATGTATTGTCTTAGAGTTCTTGAAGCTAGAAGTCTAAGATCAAAGTGTTGTCAGGGTTGGTTCCTTCTGGGAGCTTTGAGGGAGAATCTGACTCACCTCTCTCCTCGCTTCTGCTGTGTTACTGGCAGGTCTTGGCACTCCTGGGCTAGTAGACACATCTCCTTGACTCTGCCTTCATTTTCACATGGAATTCACCTTGTGTGGGTGTCTGTGTCCAAATTTACCCTTTTTATAAGGACATAGTCATATTGATTCAGGGGCCCACCCTACTCCAGTGTGACCTCATCTTAACTAATAACATCTACAAAATTCCTATTGTGAGGTACTGGGGGTTAGGACTTCAACTTATGAATTGGGGGCGAGTCAGGGACACACCGCTCAACCCATAACGATTCCTAAAGGAAGGACTATCTACCCACCCCCTCAGAATCATTGACTCTGAAGGAGCTAAAGAAGGAAGAAAAGGATAAAGGACTGCTCAGTTGCCGTTCAAAGATCCTAAGTCCCCAGCCACAGGAGTGGTTGGCTGCGCCTCTGTCGACCCACAGAGGTGATACCTGGAGTCTCGTGCACAAAGAGAATGCCTGAATACGTGGAGATCTCTCAGCTCTAGAATCAGAAATGAGTTTATTTCCAGGCAATTCTTATCAGATACAGCAGTAAAGTTGCTCTGAACAAGTAAACCAATATGGTTATAATAGTGAGGTTAAGGGGACCTGGTAGTAGAGACAATTTCTCTGCTACCGAGAGTTATATTGGGGACGGACATGTTAGAAGAATGGCTGAAATCTGAGTTGTGATGATGAGCCACCAAATGGAAGCTGCTTGAGATTGTTCCACACCAAAAGATGGCTGACCAGCCACTATAGCCTGGGGGAAGTCAAGAAATAGGGACATCAAGGCCCTTCTTGGCCAAGCATTTTCTGGCCAACTACCTGGCTCATTAACCTTCCTGGGGGTGGGGGGGGGACACCCTAAAAGCATATAGGATCTAGAAACTATTGATGGTTGCCCACTGAGGCAAGTGATCTGACACTGGCCTCAGGCAGTATGCTTGAACAAGCAGCATAGCGGTTTTGGGATTACCTTACTGTATTCTGATGAAGCCAATAGCTTATTTCCTGTTTCCCTCTGATCAGACGACCAGAAGCAGTTAGGTTTCCCATGACACAGAAAGCAGCTATGTAATGTAGAGTAAAGAGCATGGGCTTAAGATACCCCTGAGTCCGAACTGCACTAACTAGCCGTTAATCACATTAGCAGTTCAGTGTGTTCAAACTAGCTCTCTGACCTTGGGCAAAGTCATTTAACTTCTCTGAGTCTCAGTTTTTTCCTTTACTTTTATCTTGGACTTCATAAGAAGAGGAAGGAAGATATTGTATTTAAAATGTCTAAGGCAGTGCTTGACAGACAGTGAATGATGTTAAACACTCTAGAACTATAATGAGAGATATGGACAACCTTCAACTTGGGTCACAGAACTGACTGGCTGGGTTTACTGCCCACCTTACTTCGCAGCTCCTCCCAGGAGAGAAGAATCAAAAGTCTCAGTTGTACTGTTTAATATGGTAGCGACTAGTCACATGTGGCTCTTGAGTACTGAAGAGATAGCAAGTCCAAACTGAAATGTGCTGACACCAGATTTTAAAGACTTAGGATGAAAATAAGAATGTAAAATATTTTTTTCCTTTTTTTTTTTTATAATGATTTTTTATTACATTATGTTAGTCACCATACAGTACATCCCCGGCTTCCGATGTAAGGCTCGATGATTCATTACTTGCGTATAACACCCAGTGCACCATGCAATACGTGCCCTCCTTACTACCCATCACCGGCCTATCCCATTCCCCCACCCCCTCCTCTGAAGCCCTCAGTTTGTTTCCCAGAGTCCATAGTCTCTCATGTTTCATTCCCCCTTCTGATTACCCCCCTTTCTTTATCCCTTTCTTCCCCTACTGATCAAGGAATGTAAAATATTATTAAAATTAATTCCACCTGTCTCTTTTTACTTATTTTGGGTTTTGTTTTTTGGGTTTTTTTTTTGGTTTTAAAGAGACTTTTTTTCTTTTGAGCAGTTTTTAGTTTGCAGCAAAATTGAGCAGAAAGTATAGAGATTTCCCATACACCCCCCACGCCAACATAGGCACAGGCTCTTCCACCATCAACACCCTGCTCTGAGTGACACATTTGTTACAATCAATGAACCTACACTGACTCATTATTGTCACCCCAAGTCCAGAGTTTACATGAGGGTTGATTCTTGGTGTTATACATTCTATGGGTTTTGACAAATATATGAAGACACACATCCGCCACTATTCTTTTTACTCTTTTTAGTGTAGCTGTTAGAAAACTTAAAATTACACATGTGGTTCACTTTGGGACTTACATAGTTCTATTCCACGGCAGTGTTGTAATTATCTTTCATTCTAAAGAAAGGTTAACGCTTAGAGGTCAGAATGGCAATTTTAAAATATTACCAATAGGGCGCCTGGGTAGCTCAGTTGTTTAAGCAGCTGCCTTTGGCTCAGGTCATGATCCCGGGGTCCTGAGATTGAACCTTGCATCAGGCTCCCTGCAGGGAGCCTGCTTCTCCCTCTCCTCTGCCTGTAGCTCGCTCCCCTTGCTTGTGTTTTCTCTCTCTCTCTCTCTGTTAAATAAATAAAATCTTTAAAAAATAAAATGAAATAAAATGTTACCAATAATTTTGTCCTGAGCTCAGAACATCTTTCTATATTTTAGATAAATAAAGCCCATAAAATCTTTTGATTCATGTTTGCGTGGTATGATTTCCCTATCATTTCATGTTTAATTCATCTGTTTCCTTATATTTAAAGTAGGTTTCTTATAGAAATTATATAGTTGGTTGCTTTTTTTCTTTTTAATTTAATCTATCTTTTATTTGGAGGGTTCAGGTAATTTATTTTATTTTTAAAATTTTTTTAATTTAAATTCAATTTAGTTAACATACAGTGTATTATTAGTTTCAGGGGTAGAGTTTAGTGATTCATCAGTTGCATGTAACACCCAGTGCTCATTACATCAAGTGCCCTCTTTAATGTCCATTAGCCCCATCCCCCCACCCCCCCTCCCCTCCAACCACCCTCAGTTTGTTCCAGTTAAGAGTCTCTTATGGTTTGCCTCCCTCTCAATTTTCATCCACTTTCTTTCTCCTTCCCTTCCCCTATGTTCATCTGTTTTGTTTCTTAAGTTCCACATATGAGTGAAATCATATGGTATTTGTCTTTCTCTGACTTATTTAGCTTTAGCATGATACCCCCTAGAGGGTCGTTTAGATTTAATATAATTTTTTTTTTTTTAAAGATTTTATTTATTTATTTGACAGAGATAGAGACAGCCAGCGAGAGAGGGAACACAAGCAGGGGGAGTGGGAGAGGAAGAAGCAGGCTCCCAGCGGAGGAACCTGATGTGGGGCTTGATCCCATAACACCGGGATCACGCCCTGAGCCGAAGGCAGACGCTTAACCGCTGTGCCACCCAGGCGCCCCAGATTTAATATAATTATTGATATGGCTGAGTTTAAATCTACCATCTTCCTATTTGTTTTCTATTTGATCTGTTTGTTCTTTTTTCCATTTTCCCATTTTTTTCTCTTTTCCTATGTTCTTTTGGAATAATAGAATGGAGTGTTGTTTTTATGATTTCATTTTATCTTCTCTATTGGCTTAGTAGCTCTCTCTCTTTATTTTTCAGTAGGTGCTCTAGGATTTATAGTGTACATTTTAACTTATTACAGCCTATCTTCAAATAATAATTATCACTTCATGTAAAATGTAAGAAGATGACAACACTATGATTCCATTTTCCCCTTCTTTTTTTTTTTTAAGATTTTATTTATTTATTTATTTGACAGAGAGAGAGACAGCCAGCGAGAGAGGGAACACAAGCAGAGGGAGTGGGAGAGGAAGAAGCAGGCTCCCAGCAGAGGAGCCTGATGTGGGGCTCGATCCCAGAACGCTGGGATCAGGCCCTGAGCGGAAGGCAGACGCTTAACGACTGAGCCACCCAGGCGCCCCTCCATTTTCCCCTTCTTATCTTTTATGCTAATGTTGTCATACACTTTGCTTCCACACACTATTATTATTTTGCTTTAAATAGCCAACTATTAAAACAAGGGATTATAAAGCAAGAAATAATGTCTTTTATATTTACCCACGTTAAGCATTTCAGATGCTCTTCATTCATTTACATAGATCCAAATTTCTCTCTGGCATCTGGAGGAGAGAAACTTTTTGATAAAGAACACAGCAGATCTTGATGATATTAATTAGCTAGGATTCCATACTTTGTTTTCAGGGATTTATGCACAGTAAATTTCTGAAATTAATATTTAAGGAAAATAATTTTTCTGGATTTGTTTAGCCTAAACACACTTTACTATCATGAATCGATCTATCTTGAAAAGGAAGAGGTCCATTTTGAATTCTTTAAGACTTGATGATATGTGGGAGCACTTGGGTGGCTCAGTCGGTTGGGCATCTGACTCTTGGTTTCAGCTCAGGTTGTGATCTCAGGGCCTTGTCAGGCTTTGTGCTCAGTGAAGAATCTGCTTGAGATTCTCTCTTTCTCTCTCTCTCCTTCCCTCGGTGTCTCCCCCATCAAAATAAATAAATAAATCTTTAAAACAAGACTTGATGATATCTGGCTTCATATGTATACAGTGGGCCAATTTTTAAAAATATTAGTATATTTATTATTTCTAGTAATTCCTTCATTAGAACTAAAACATGAGAGTAAGGCATTCATTTCTTCAGAGACGATTACTAGAGTAGAACAGTAGACAAAGAGGACAATTTCTAACTTTTTGGTTTTAAAAATAGACCTTTGAGATTCCAGGCAGAGACAGTGGTCATCGGAGTAAAAGCTTTTGAGATATCAGAATCTAGCTCCAAAGGCAGAGGGAGTAAAACATTTATATGAACAACAGACTTGGAAGAGTACTCTGAGAGACACAGTCCTGTCCCCCTGGAACTCGGGAAAGTGACATATGTCATAAAACTCCCCTGCCCTCATGTGATGTGAGTGTTGATGAGAAATGGCTGCAAGGATGCCTTGTTGCCTGGTCTCTGCTTAGAGTGCCACCGAAGAGTAGCTGAATGTTTGCTCTGCCCCTTGAGAGGGGCAAGCAGGAGTTGCAAAAGCACTGAGAGCCTGCAGAGGCCGTGGCTATCCTTTGCAAGATCTCTACAACTGGATACCACATGAGAGTGCAGGTGTCAACAGAAATTGACGATGACAACTGAGGACAAGATGTCCTGCCTTCTTTCCCAGTCCCAGCTGGTGGGTTTGGCTCTATCTAGGCCTCTGAAAGCTAGGGAGGGTGTTGAGGAGATATCCCATTGAATTGACTGAAATTAAGTTTTAGTCACTTAACAGGAGAGGGACTTGCAGAGACAACTAGCTGTCCATCAGCCCTTCTAGAAGTTGTTGCTTAGAAGCAACGGTCCATCCAGAGAAAATATTTTCTAACTGTTAATCATGTTCACTGCTGATTTAATAACTGGGAGTATGGCTTTGTAGAACAAAGGCGATCCCTGTCCCTTAAAGCAGAATCTGTGTGTATCTGACCTCCCCATTGGCCCCTGTGTTGAGATCTCACAGGAGGAAGAGAAGCCCTACGCCAAGGCACCCAATATCGACACATTATACAAGTCAGCACTGTGACCCTCAATCTGGGATGCTGGTAAAGTGCCTGCCAGCCTCTGATGAGCCCTCTAAAGACAGGAGACTGCCAACTATGGAGAGAGCCCAAATGTCCATCGAACTGATGAATGGATAAATGAATATTACTCAGCCATCCAAAAAAAAAAAAAATCTTGCCATTTTCAATGACGTGGATGGAGATAGAGTGTATTATGCAAAGTGAATAAGTCAGTCAGAGGAAGACAAATATCATACGATTTCACTCATATGCGGAATTTAAGAAAACAGATGAACATAGGGAAAGGGGGAATAGAAAAAAAGGAGAGAGGGAAACAAACCATAAGAGCCTCTTAACAATAGAGAACAAACTGAGGGTTGATGGAGGGAGGTGAGCAGGGGATGGGCTAGATGGGGGATGGGCATTAAGGAGGGCACTTGTTATGATGAACGATGGGTGTTATATGTAAGTGATGAATCACCAAATTCTACCCGAATCCCTAAATTCTACACCTGAAACCAATATTACCTTGTATGTTCATTAATTCGAATCTAAATAAAAATAAATAAAAACATGAGACTGTGAGAATGAAATTGGCCCTATTCTCTACTCTCTTTGCCTGTGTATTTCAGTAATTTTCAAACTTAAAAAATATTATTTTTATTTTTTAGCAGGGGAATCTTTTTTTCCAACAAAATCCTGTAGAGTCCTGCTATGTAAGAAAGGAGGGGGAAAGCTGAGTTTTATTGTTAATTTCTTTAATAAGTTTAAATTTATAACAATTACTTAGTTCAAAGATAATGAATGAGAATTCAAAGATAATGAGATTTTGATGAACCCAAAAACTTGAAATCTGGAATTATGGATGATAATTGCCTTCGTACCAGTTTCAGCCCCCAATTTATTTTGGTATTTTGTTTTGGTTGCCTGCTGTAGAGAAAATTCTCATTTGTACAGATGAGTAGTTTGCACAGGGTCATGGTTTTTGAAATAGCTCACCTTGCAATCTCAAACTACTTTTTATTTAAATTAAGATGGTACCTTGAAGAAGGAGTACTGAGAAATTTTTTTTCGGTATTGATTTGTGAAAGTTTATGTCGGTATTGATTTGTGAAAGTTTATGTCCATACCAAAATCTGCACATGGATGTTTACAGCAGTTTTATTTTTAACTGGCAAAACTTGGAAACAACCAAGATGCCCTTCAGTAGATAAGTGGATAAATAAACCGTGGTCCATGTAGACTGTGGAATAGTGTTCAGCACTATAAAGAAATGAGCTATCAAACTATGAAAAGACACAGAGGAAGTTTAAAAGCATGTTATTAAGTGAAAGAAGCCAATCTGAAAAGGTTATATATTGTATGATTCCCAACTATATGACATTCTGGAAGAGTAAAGAGACGAGGGGTTTTTAGGGGTTAGTGGGGAGGGAGGGATGAAGAGGCAGAGCACAGAGGCTTTTTAGGGCAATGAAGCAATTTTGCACAAAACTATAGTGCTGAACACATGTCATTATACATTTGTCCAAACCCACAGACTGTACACCAGCAAGAGTGAATCCTAATGTAAATTATGGACTCTGGGCAATGATGTGTCAGCGTAGGTTCATTGGTTGTAACAAAGGTAATCACTCTGGCGGGGGATGTTGATAATGAGGGGGATGGTACGCAGAGAGGGGGCTATATGGGAACCGTCTGCGCTTTTTGCCCAGTTTTGTTGTGAACCTGAAACTGCTTTAAAAGACAAAGTTTATTAATTAAAAAAATGCTAGTTTGACATTAAAAGTCAGAAATAATAAGATAATAAGATTGGCTAACCGCTCAATTCCTTATCTTAAATGTAGTCAGAGAAGTAGCACCCCAAATTTATGATTAATCCCATTACCAGTTATAATGTGACATTATTACCGTGGACCAGTTACACGTTCATTTGTCATTGTGCAATCGGCTATGACACCATGACGAGAACATGCACCGAGCAGATGATGCTGAACCTTGCCCGGCACTTTTTTTTTTTTTTAAGATTTTATTTTTATTTATTTGAAGAGATGGAGACAGCCAGCAAGAGAGGGAACATAAGCAGGGGGAGTGGGAGAAGCAGGCTCATAGCGGAGGAGCCTGATGTGGGGCCCGATCCCATAACGCCGGGATCACGCCCTGAACCGAAGGCAGACGCTTAACGACTGCGCCACCCAGGTGCCCCTGTCCGGCACTTAATTGAGAACGGTGCTTATGTGTACTCCCCGGTACAATTATATATACATGAGCGCATGCGCATCAGCCTAGATGAAAGATCGGTGCACAACTACACTTTTTCTAATCAAGGACACATTTAAAGAAGATAAAACAAATGCACAGAGATGGCAGGAAGAGATTTATTCTGAGGTCTTTGCAAAAGGAAGTCAACTCAATGGCATGCATACTAATGTGATCGCGGCCACTAGAGTGTAAACAAATCAAAACTTCGCAAATTTGCACGTGTCCATTGTTTTACTACCTCTTAAGAGTTACTGGGAATATATATATTTTAGAGAAATACTTGTGGAGTCTGACAAACTTCCTTTTGGGAGTAGTTTGGTACTTGTTTGATCAGACTTTATTATTCAGGATTTTTGTACAACGTATGTTTGAGCTTGTCTATTTTAATTCTGATAACTTCTTTCTTCCAACATAATGAATCACACCCCCTTCCACAGCTGGAATAAATATGTTTTTCTGTTCTTTTTTAGCTTTTTGTCGTTACGATGGTATTTTCTGTTTAATTCCGATCCATCAGAAGTGTGTGATAACGTATGGTGTGACGTGTGGATCAGAGGCAAACCTTCATTCAATTGGAAGTTGTGGCTGCCCACGATTGAAAAGTGATTTTTTTTTCTTCACACTGTGAATTTTGACCTGACATATATGTATTTAATTCTTACAGTTGGAATTTTCTGGTGCCTCTGATACCACTGATGTCACAAAACTTTAAAAAGCAATGGTATGGAGTTCCAGAAATTGCTACCTTGTAGTAAGCTCAAATCTGGTGGGAAAAATCTAACATTGTTCCCTTGAAAAAATATTTGTATTGTTCAGTTGTTCTTCACTAGCAATTTATGTAGCTCAGTGGAGCCTTGGAGGGATTTAAAAACACTAAATAACTATTTCTGAGCCCTGAGCCCATCTTTCCTATTGGCCTTACCTCTGACATAGGGGAATTGAAATATTTGGAGGTAGAGCCCGTATTAAAGAGGGTCTTCTGTTTGATACAATTTGAGAGCTTCCACCGTAGAAATTAAGGTCATTTTTATTGTATTTCTTCTCCCTTGCTTCTCCCGAGAGTGATCTCTGGTCAAAATTGTGCCTTCCCCTATACTCTCAAAACACTCTTACAATTTTTTTTTTCTTAACTCCGTCATGCCTGGAATTATGTTTGCTTCCAATTATTGGATATTTGTTGCCACTGTAAATAGCATATTATTCCTGCTTTTTTTCCTTTTGTATATTGATGGTATGTAGGAATACAATTGATTTTTGGGAAGTTATTTCTACCTCCTTAACTCTTCTGAACTCATATTACTGCTAATAGCATTCTGGTTAATTTCTGGAAATATAATAATTGTGTTTTTTGCAAAATTTGATGTTTCTTTCTCTGCTATAATTATGCCTCTTATTCTGCACCTGACCACATTTTATTTTATTTTATTTTTATTTTAAAGATTTCTTATTTATTTATTTGAGAGAGAGAGAGAGAAAGAGCACAAGCAGGGAGGAGAGGCAGAGGGAGAGGGAGAAGCAGGCTCCCCCCTGAGCAGGGAGCCTGACACAGGGCTCAATCCAAAGACCCTGAGATCATGACCTGAGCCGAAGGCAGATGCTTAACTGTTGAGCCACCCGGGTGCCCCTGACCACGTTTCATATTTGCACTTGACCGCACTTTGGAGCTATTTGAAAAGGGAATGGCTAGCTTCCGGTCTACCATGTAAGAAGCTAGGTAGTCAACACTCTACTGACAGGTAAGAAGCTGAACAAACCGATCAATCAACAGTCCTTAGATCCATAGAGAAGTGAGGTCACAGGGCAAACTGCTGCCCTGGAAACCTGCGAGACCAGAGTGGGTGGCTGACGCCAACGTACCCGGCACACGGCAGGAGACTTGCATGCGGGCGTTGCTTCCCTGCCTCTTCCTTCAGTCACTCGGTCCTGGTCCCAAGTCTTCTAGGGCTTGCTGCTCAAAGTGTGGCGTGCAGAGCAGCGCCATAGGCATCCCCTAGGAACCTGTCGGAGATGTAGGGTCCCGGGTCCCACCTCAGACGGACTGAACCCAAATCCGCCTTTTCACAACATCCACAGGTGACCCTTGAGCACGTTCGGATTCAAGCGGCACTGATCTCCGAGGCTTGCAGAACTGGCCACCAGATGGCGGGCGTGCAGCGGGCACACATAGCCAGGGCCACAAATCCGCCACCCGGGGCTCCTTCAAATCCTGCCCCAAGTGGCATTAGCAATTTGGAGCCATAGCTCATGGACTGTGGAGGGGGAGCATCCAGAAGGGACAAGTGGTGGGGTGTGAGCCGTGAATTCCTCCCTTCTGGGCTCTCCCTAGCTGTCTTCCCACGCGTTGTTTATTGAGAGGGATGGGGGGGGGGATATCTCTCATTTCACAGACAAAGAAACTGAGGCTCAGAGAGGGAAAGAAACTCAACAGTGGCAAACAGCGTTGGAAGCAGAACTGGAAGGCAGGTCTCTGGCTCCCTGGCCTGGGCTCACCATGCCTCCAGAGAGAGGTGGCAAGATGGCTCAGCCCCAGCCTGTGCCAACGGGAGCAGCCACGTGTCTACCTCCCAGTTCTCCCCGACCCAGCTGCTCTTTGAACTGCTCTCTTGTTTTCTTGGGGAGTGCTAGAAGCAGCTGTTGTAATAATTCAATTTGGAATACTAATGGACTTTCCACAATACTCCGGTTCCTGGCTTAACCCCCAGGGGAACAAAGCATCGGTCTTAATTGGGAGCAAACAGAACCAGCCCTGGTCCTCAAAGGATCCCCTGGGAATCTTAATGGTTCCTGAGTCTGCGGCCAGTACCAGCTGTGAGCCACTGACTCTTCAGTGAACTTTCATCTCAATCTGCTTAGTTTTGCTCTCTTAGTTAGAAGAACAAAGATTTACTTGCATAGGCGCACGTAAATTTTTTCTCATTTTTTCCCAAGAATTCATTTGGGTTGATGAGGGAAATCACCTAGAATTCATGAACAGAGTTTCGGTAGAGCTGAAGCTGATGGAGCCGAACATTGGTGTTCCCAGACTCTAAGGAAAAATTTTTAAATGGGGTAGGGAAGCAAAGGACTGTAATAAAGCTCAACTCCATCCCTCTTACCCGCTGTTAGTAAGACTTGCTCTGAGCACGCTGTTAACACAGCGAGTCATGAAACAAAGGAAAATGCAGAGACAGCAACAGATAGCCCCAGACCCTCCCCATATCCCCCACCCGCCTTCTCCTGGGGTAACCCACTTTCCTCTATTTGCCCAAAGCCCTGCTCACTTCTGGTGGTGAAGAGGGTTGGATTGTGGTTAATTCAACAAGAGTAGGACCCTCATTTTACAGCTTTCCAAGGAGGGAGGTTCTGACCCCTTTTCACTGACCCCAAGCCCAAAGAGAATTTTCGTAGAGACCTTCTTGGTGTTCTCTTTCCTCTCTCCTGCTAGAAGGCCCACAAGATGTCCTAAGCTTTGCAGGTTGTTTTGGTATTTTATGTACAATCCTACGTGAAAGGAACCTCTACCACCACCCAGAATCTGGGAATGAGCAGAATCTTTCAAGTACAATCGCCAGATAGCACAGACATACCTTTGGGGATGTCCGTGACAAATGACCTGAGATCCGCTCATAGAGCCTTGTATTCAGGTAAATCTAAGTACATATGTAGAAATAATTATAATCACCATCTCCTGTGTCATGTAACACATATAGTAAATCCAGGGGACTGGGAGTTGAGGAAGCAGCTCAGGACAAGGACGCTGTAGGGACCGTGATACTGGAAGGTGACTTTGACAAAGTCTCATTTCACCATCCCTAGTCTCATGCCTATGGCCGGGGTTAGAATCACCACCTTGGAAGGTCAGCCTTGAGAGGGCCTGGAGGGCATCCAGTCCCTAATGAAGCTAGAGCAGGGGAGAGACAGCAAGGCCCAGAGAAGGAGCTGTGAGGGGCTACACTCCAACAGTCCCCCCACTGCCGCCCCACTGCCATGTTTTGTCATTAGTTCATTTGGGTTTTGTTTGTTAATTCTTTTGCTTGCTTGCTGCTTTGTTCGCTTGTTGGTCTTATACGTCTGGCATCATTCCACAAAGGACTGACATAACCCAAAATACATCTGAAGCCAAAAAATTAAAAATAGACAAGTGAGAAAATGGGGCAAAGGAAAACTAAAAGTAGACAAATTATAAAATTACAAAGCCAAGGAGGAGTAAGATTCACCTTGGAAGGCAAACCATCAAGAGGACTTCTCAGCTGCAGAGTTGGAGACATGATACAAACAGACCAGGAACAGGTTTGAATCTAGGACAAAAACTCAGATGTACAAGGAATATTCTTGAATTTGTTTTCTTTAATCAAATTAAGTCTCGCAGTGAGCCGCCATTTGACCAGGCTGGGAATATTCTGCCTCCATATTCAATAAGAGACATTCTAGGGACACCGGGGTGGCTCAGTCGGTTAAGCGTCTAACTCTTGGTTTCGGCTCAGGTGGTGATCTCAGGGGTCCTGAGATCCAGCCTCTCCTGGGGCTCTGAGCTCAGTGGGGAGTCTGCTTCCCCTCCCTTTCCCCCTTCCCCTCCCCCCATTCGCACACACTCTGTCTAATAAAAAAATAAATAAAATCCTGAAAAAAAAAAAAAAGAGGCACTTTACCCTCCTAGGGATTTCACAGAGGCAGGAAGCCTCACATAGGGCCCAGAAAATGGTGGACATTTGTTGGCTGCCCTTCCGGGGTCCATTGCCCCTCTACCACTTTCTTACAACTCCAGATGTTCCTCTGGAGAGCAGCTGTAGACTTAGGTTAGCCTGACCCCACCTTTTGTTTCAGAGGAGCGTCCTGAGGGTCTAAGTCAATCTACATAATCTTATCTCACCTGCCACTGTGATAGGTTTGCAGTTTGCTTTGATGGGTCCAGTCAGAGCAAACCTCTGGTGTTCTCTGGTTGGAGGACCAGTTGTTTCTATCCCCTAAGTGAATGGGGAAACTGCAGGTCCAGGGCTACGGCAGCCATTTGTGACCATAAGAAGAGTCAGACTGAGAACAAACCCGACATTCGGAAGAGTGAAGAGTCAAGAGAATCTCAGAGCAAAGGAGCTAGAGCCTGATTAACTTTGCCTCAGGTTGGCCCTACTTTTGGATAAAACCACATCATTCTTAAACCAGGCTGAGTAAAATTCTCTCTTTTGTGCTGTCAAAGGTCTCTCACCCAATATGACCTCCATCCTCCAAGCTGTTATGGCTGCTACCCAAGAGCCCCAGCCTGTAGCCCCCCAGCCCGTCACGCATCCCAGCTGTGCCATAACCAACTCTTACTAATGGCTGATGATAGCTGTGCAATTGAGGATTATTATAACCCTTTGCTTTCCCCAAAACATTTTTTGGACTTCCTTATTGTCTGGACACCCGCATAGGAGTGTTTGATGCTGTGAGTCATGTAGTTTGTGTGGGGAACAAGAGATTGAGAGCTGCTGCCTCCCAGCCACGGATACCGCATCAGTGCGTGATTGCAGCTGGGGTGTGGGGAGGAGAGTGCAAACATCTCTGTGCCTCCTCAGAGAGTTCCACACTCAAGGTAAGAGTCCTCTTTTCCTGGTGATAAGATGTAAGGTGAATTCTTGCCACGGTGCTATCAGCCAACATGCTGTGATGGTATAGATGATATTTTTCATGTTATTCTTACTGAACACAGGCCTCTAGGATAATGCCAAAGCGTGTACAGTGATTAGCAGTTCTACATGGGGCCTCACAGTACATTCTAAGAGCCCAGGTCTACTAAAACCAGATTCTGTGTTTGTCTCTTAACGTTGCACACACCACACCAATGAGGCTTCTCGGACATGCACCAGTTTCTGGTGGCAGAGAATCTAAGATTTTGCTAGCATAAAATAGCTACGATACGATGTCGCTGTGGTTGTGCACAAAGCCAACAACTAGCTAACATTTCTAGAAATATGAAGGCTCTTTCCTTCTAGGGTCATAGACAGAAGCTTCCATTAACTATGGAACAATGGGTGGGTAGATAGAGAACCAGTTTACTTTTTAGTCTTAGTCCCATGGTCTACAGCATGGACCTTAGGAAACTCCCTTCTCTATACTGGGTCACCATTTCCCCATGAATACAATGAGGAGTTTGGAGGTCTTGCATTCTGGCAGCCTGGAAATCATTGACAGTCACTCAGGTGTTATTGACGTACCAGGTTCCTCACAGCAGCCTTCACGTCCTTGTTCCTGAGGCTGTAGATGATGGGGTTGAGCATGGGGGTCACCACCCCATAGAAGAGGGAGGTGAGCTTGTCTGAAAGGTCCTGCTTGTCTGCCCCGAGGGGGTCCTTGGATTTGGGTTTCCCATACATGAAGAGGATGGTCCCATAGAAGACGACCACCACTGTGAGGTGGGCGGAGCAGGTGGAGAAGGCTTTTTTCCTCCCCTCAGCTGAGGGGATCCTCAGGATGGTAGCAATGATGAACACATAAGAGACAGAGATGAACAGAACTGGGACCCCCAGGAAGATCACATTGGCCACGACCATGCTGATCACATTGATGGAGATGTCAGCACAGGTCAACTTCAGGACAGCCAGGATCTCACAGGTGAAGTGGTTGATGACATTGTCCCCACAGAAGGGCAGTCTCATAGCCTGGGACGTCTGAACTACAGAGTTGGTGATACCAGCTGCCCAGGAGCCGACAGCCATGGGCACGTAGGCAGCCTTGCTCATGACCACAGGGTACCTCAGGGGGTTACAGATGGCCACATAGCGATCAAATGCCATCATGCCCAGAAGCACACACTCTGTGGCTCCCATGGCAAAGGAGAGAAACATCTGCACGGCACAGGCTGAGAAGGGTATGGTTTTCCTGGGGGTCAGGAAGCTGTCAAGAATGAGGGGGACTGATGAGGTTGTGTAGCAGATGTCCAGGAAGGAGAGGTTCCCCAGAAAGAAGTACATGGGCGTGTGCAGGCGGGAGTCAAGGACGGTCACCAGGATGAGGACCCCGTTGCCCAGCAGGATCACCAGGTACACGGACAGGATGAGCACAAAGAATGTTTTCTCCAGCCTTGGGTGGGCTGAGAGTCCCAGGAGGATGAACCCCCCCACAGGGGAGGTCTGATTGGTACGGCTGTCCATGGTGCGGCTGCTCTGTCACCTGCGGGAACTCTGCTGTCAATTTCAGCATTCTCTGACTCCAAAAGTGCCTGGGCAGCAGGGCAAAAATCCCCACCCTGCTGAGCAACTGGACAATAGCTCTGACAATTTGGTCATCTCTATAGTATTCTAGGGAAAATGTAGTAGAGAATAATATTTAACTTCTGCTTCCAGTAAGAAAGAAGCGTTAAATTGGACTAACTCTCCTGCATATGACAATTAAAAAAAAAAAAACAAAACCCTACACAACCACATAAAACATGCGTATACAGCATTGGTGAGGTTGTAAGACAGTAAAGGATCATAGGGTCATGATTCTGGGAATCATGGAATTCTGGGAATCGGGAATTCAGAGAAGTCCAGCATTTGAGGCCATGAGTCAACGGAGGCACGTGCAGCATCTCGAGGTAGCTACTGAGAAGCTAGGAAGCACTGCGGACGGCCTTCTGAAGGTGGGGGACAGGGTTTGAAGTGCAAGGCTCACTGTGAAGGGCCTCTCAGTCAACTTCCTCCCTTTGGTAGGGGATCCCCAAGGGCAGCCCCAAAGAGTCAGAATCAGAAGGAGACCCTTTTTTTTACAGGCGTTGTAGATCGGCTTCTACTCTGCACAAGCCCTGAAATTGGTTTGAGGTGGTCCCCGATTTTTGGTGCTTCCCAAATCAGAAGCAAATATAAACCCATGCTGAAGGAAAGTAACGTCGCCCCAGTCTTCTAAATCACTTCCATAAAGAATTGTGCAAAGACACCATCTGGCACACATTAAAAAAAGAATAAGGCATGCAGGAGTCAAGACGGCATAAATGAAAACCAACAGAGAATCAAGCATCGCTTTTCTTGGGACCAAGGGGAGCCGACTGCCCGTCTGCCTTGGTGCCGCCTGCTGGGAGAATCCGCTCGGGCCGCAGCGCCGAGGTCCTAACAACCTGTTGATCCTCTGGTGCGTTTGGGGCAGCAAATGGGCCTCTTGTGCACCGTGGCCACACTATGGGGAATTCTGACTGAATGTCCCTTCTCCCTGAGACTGTTCACAAAGCCCCGAGTCCCACTCTGCCAGCTCTTCTTTCTGGAAAGCTTGAATCTCTCCTCAGACTTCTAAGAGCTCCCCAAACTGGGACTGATTCTGGACCAGTTAAAAAAGAACAAACTTGTAGGCAACATTGAGGGTGTTGGGCATTCCGTTTTACCTGTTCCGTATCTAAAACATTCATGAACTTTCCATCCAGCTCGCCAAGTGCTCTCAGCAATCCAGCCCCTTCCTCAGTTACGCAGGGCACATCTGCCTGGGGAGCTCTGAGACACTCTTCCATTGGTTCTTAGCATTGGAGCTGTGAGCAAGTAAGTGCCATCAAAATTCAGCTCAGGTTCACAGACGTTTATTGAGCACGTGCTCTGGGCCGGGCATCATTCTGGGGGATGGGAGCCCAACAATGAAAGGCACAGCCCATGACCTCAAAGAGCTGAAAATCTAGTGGTGAAGATAGTCATGCAAATAGTCATGCCAACGAGTAAGCACATCAGTAGTAGCGGCAACCACAATAATCACGCTAATGCTGACAGTGGGCCTTAGGATTTAGCTAGCAACGTGCCCCCTTTCCAACGCAGACAGCCCCTTCCACCTTGTCCTGGTCCTCCAGCCTGCGCCCGGCTCCCCCAGTGACGTGGGGCACTGCACCTCCTGACGAGGCTCATTCGCTTTGAAGTACTTTCACCCTGGACTGAGCTGAAATCTGCTCCTTTGCAACTTTAATCCCTCTTCCAAGTTGCAGGCCTCCAAATACCTACAAATCACTTGGCTTCAACATGAAGATAAGCAAGAGTCGATCTCCCTTTTTCTCCTAGCATCTTAAAAGCATTGATCTATCTCTTTGAGGCAAACGGACCATCCAGGAATTGACAAGGTTGCTCAGTACTGAGAATGGCCCCCAGCCTGGGGCTGGCTCCGGTGCCCAGGACACACTACTACTTGTGACGTCCGTCCTGGGGCAGTAAATCGGTCCCTGAGTTGGCCAGTCCTCTCCCAAGAACCTGGATCATGTGAAGAAAATATTCCCTTTATGCCATTATCACCAGACCCAGAAACATGGCTCATTATTATTACTGCACTTTGGATTCTTAACTACAAAAAAAAAAAAAAAAAAAAAAGAGCCCCCCCACCCCCGCCTTGGGTTTAATCAAGAAAGGACAACTGCATGTGTGGAAAAGACTATGAGCTGTGTGGTCCTGGGCAAGTCCTGCCCCCTCTGTATGAACTGGGCTGAGGCCAGATGATCTCTCTTAGAGACTGTTGCAGTTTGCTGGGTCTACGTGAGTCTATGAGAATAACACCATACCAATGAAGGGGCTTCTCCCCTTCCACTACAATCAAGTCTGACGACAGAAATGTAGCTTGCTAACGAAAATTTTGATATGATCAAAACCTGCACTTACCTGGATCAGAAACATGGTGAACACAACTGATCCATTCGTTTCCTAAGGGTTGGGAAGAGGCCACAGGTCAGAAGTAGCAACACTGGGTCTGAAGTGCCAGGGTGAGGGCTCCGAACGTGTGACAAGGAAGGTGAGGGGTCCAGCCGGTCCTCTCCCCTCCACCTGCCTCCTGTGCTCAGGGCACAGTCTCCAAAGGACTGGCCATCGCATTTAGGAGATAATTTAAATTCTAGCATGTTCTTCGGGACCATTTTAGTCCCTGAAGTCATTTAAAGTTTGGAAAGTGAGCGGTACCCAGTTTAGAAACTTTGTATCCTTCTGGGATAACATCCCCAAGATCCAATTATGCTGAAGGCACTGGAGGAAGTTTGTTGCCTGCTTGCTTCCCGCCCTCCCCCCCCCTTCTTCCCTCTGAGCACCATAATCCTGTTAAGACAGTCCTACAGCCTGCTGGGCAGTGATTCCAGGACTCATCCTGACTCCCAAGTCTTTTCTCCTGTGCTCTGGCCAAGCCCCGTCACCCCAAGTCTGTGCTTATGCAGTGGTTTTAGGAGTCTGAGTTGAAGACTTTTTTTTTTTTTTTTAAGAGATTGTATTTACTTATTAGAGAGAAAGAGAGGGAGGGAGAGAGAGTTTGCGAGCAGGGGCAGGGACAGAGGGAGAAGGAGGCTCCCCCTGAGCAGGGAGGCCCTGATGTGGGGCTTAGTCCCAGGACCCTGGGATCATGACCTGAGCCGAAGACAGACCTTAACTGACTGAGCCGCCCAGACGCCCCCTGAGTGGAAGATTTATACTTTCCGTTTAAATTTTCAACTTGTTGAATTAGGCCCTTTGAAGCAACCTGCTGCATTCTTCCTCAATCCTCACCCAGCCTCCATTTAAATCACTATCCTTTCCACTTCCTGTCATGTGTGCATGTGCTCTGAAACCTCCTGGAAGTCAATGACAGACTGTGGCCAAGAGCAGGGGTGGGTCCACAGGATGGGCACATTTTTTATTCGGCCAACAATCACGGAGTGTGAGCACGGAAGGCAGAGATGTGCCTAGCAACCGCGGTCTCCGCCTCCTGGACTGCGCCCTCTAGTGGCAAGAGGGGAACATGGAAAGAAATGGCCAAGGGAGGAAGTGCAGTAGGCGGGGAAGAGAATGCCCAGATGCTGGGAGGCCCCAGAGGGAGGCAGGGGTCAGACTCCTGGGATGAGGGGGATGATCCACAGCCCATCCTGTGCTGGAGCTGTTTGCCACTTGTGTACATTTCTTCCCAACTCCCATTCAGTGACTTTGTTGGTTGCTTGAAATTGGCCATCGTGGGAGTGTTTACACCACAGAAATCAGCAAATGCTCCAGACCAGGGCTTTTTGACCTGGAGATCCTGCTGTTAAACCTTGACCAGAACACCCCTGGAGTGCATGAGTGGCAACTGACCTGACAAAGGGGAGTGGGAATCATTCCAGGAAGAAGCAGCTGCATAAACAAAGATACAGAATGAGAAGGAGCCCCAGGGTGGCCAGCAGTGCAGTATTGCTGGGGCACAAGGGCAGGTGCTGCTGATGGGAAGGAAGGCAGGACTGGACTCTAGTTGGTCTTTGGGGGCATCCTGAGAAGTTAGGACTTACTCCTGTAAGGGCTACAGAGGCATTTAGGGAGTTTAAGTAAAGGTCTGATGTGGTCAAATTTACATCTGAGGTTGATCCTTCTGGACACTGTGTGGGGGAAGATTGGGGGCAGGAGGACAGAACTAAACAGACAGGAAAACACTAAAAGGCAAGTGAAGATAAGGACGTTAACTGAGAAGGGATGGGGGGATGAAGAGAGAGGTTCAAGAAATGTTTGGTGGATACAAAATACAATACTAGAGCTTGGATGCATATAGCAGGCAGGAAAGAAGGTAGAGTCACTATTTCCAGCTCAGATGATGGGTGGATGATGGTGACAGCACTGAAGTAGAGAAGACTGACCGAGTTGCTGGTTTTAGGAGAGAAGATGAATTCATTTTGGGGTATAGGTGTTTGGTAGAGATGGGAGAGATGTCTGCGCTGGAGACCCGCCGACTAAACATCTAGAGTGGCTGGAGCCCTGGGCTTGCTGGCACTGCTCTGCCGTCTCTGGATACAACTGCGACTGTACTACCGTAAGAGATGGTTGGCAGTCCCGGAAATGCAAATTCAGAGTAGCTACAGGATTTCCTTTACCTCTGGGCCGCTAACGTCCCACTACACTACTGTGAGAACCCTCTGAGAAAGTGAATCTCCAGGATAGAAAGACCCCAGAGAACAGTGACCCAGAGGGGGTCCGCAGGGGGTGAAGGGTCAGGAGTTAGGGGCAAACAAGCCTGAAAGAGCACTGACTCCAGAACAGAGGAATTCTAGGCAGCTGCTCTGATCGTTCACAAGAAATCCCTCCCTCCTCTTAGATTCCAATTCTAGGAAAAGTCTAGATGGACCCGTGCTGCTCAGACATTAGCATGCATCAGAATCACCCAGAGGACTTGTTAAACAGAAATTAGAAAAACACAGACCACACAAATAGAGATTTGGCACACACTGGCAGAGATTGATTCTGTAGGTCCAGGGAGGGGCCCAGGAATCTGCATCATTAACAAGTTGCCAGGTGATGCCAGTGCTGTCTGTAGTCTCACTTGAGGAGCACTGAGCTAGACCTCTTATTAACTCCGTGTGTGGGATCCCAGGGCATTGAGATTAGAAGTATTGCTGAAAATGTCTCTCTTCATTTCTCCTCACTGCCTAGGGAAGCTCTAGTCAGACCAGCCAGGGAATATTTGGGTTTTAATTGGCCAAGACAAAGCTTTGTGTGTCAGAAATACCCTTATTCCATGTGTTTGGGTGCGTGTTAATGTGAGTTTGCCAAAGATGAGTGGAGTTGACCAACGTGGTAGTCCAAATCCCAGCAACTCCAGCATTTTCTAGGGAGATATCTGCTTATTGTGGCTTCCTGGGGACAAATGTGGACATGACATCCCATGGAATTCACAAGGCTTGTGACCAGATCACTCGTCAAAACTTTTCAATCTTACTCAAAAACACTTTGAGATTCTTTCAGGAATTATTCTAGCACATTCTCTGTGAAGGCAAAAAAGAACCACCACCATTTTGAGATAAAACCAGGACCGGAATCAGGTGCTATAAGGTCAGAGAAACAGAACTTCCCCTAAAGAGGGAAAAGGGAAGAGGCAGGAGGGAGAAGTTGTCTCCATGGTAGGTGAGAGGGCCAAGGCTTTGCCTGTTCATGGAAAGAAGACCACTCATGCGGCAAGCACTAAGTGGAGATACAAGTGTATAATTTTTGAAGTCCAAATGTTGGATTATCTAAACAATATTTGTCTGATTCGCTGCTTCATGCCAGCAAGCCTCACTTACTGGATATACCCATGTTCTCCTGCCCCTCACATCCTCACATTGTTTCCATGCTTTGTACCATGGAGCACTTAGGCCTCAGGACTCACCTGACTAGACCAGGTGGACACCAGTTCTAGGGTAGTTAACGTGCGAGCTCTCTGGTGGCCTATACTAGATGACGACTAACCAAACCCTTTAGATCTGTCTCTCAGGAGCTTGAACTCAAAAGACCAGGCTGCAGTCAGCAGCTGGTGTAAGGAGGAAGGAGAGGAAGGAGAAACCACAGTAACGCAGGTGGTTAGGCCTGAGAAGAAGCCAGAGCCGTGGTAAGCTGAAGTCGAGTCAGAGGGAAGAGAGTCGGGGGCAATTAGTCCCACCTGGAGTAAGTCCAGAGTGGTTGAGTCTCCCACATGGTAGAGCCCTAGAGGTGGGGGACACAGAGCTCTGCCACAGAGGGGCCAGTGGGAGCCACCCAGATTGACATTCCAGTGCCTGTCCAACCATAAGGCCCACGTACACAAACCCTATAACATCCCCTCAGCCTAAAACCAAGAGTGAAAGAGGGACAGGCTCCCAGAAGTTCGGGGGCAGAGGTCAAAGATGTTAGACATCATGAATCCAAGGCTGGAGCCCAGCGATGGAGGGTCCCCCACCTGCTCACATCCAAGTGTCCCTCACACTTACCTCAAGGGATCTTGCGGAGCATCAGGTAAGACAAGGTTAAAGAAATAGTTATAAATTGATGGTAACTCTTCTTAATATCGACATCTCATCATCATCTCAAATATAACAAATCCAATAATCCATAAACTCCTCAATCACAGGAACTATTTCTTAGTCGCATCTTTATTACTAGTAACCAATGAGCTGGGGACAAAAGAGGTACAAAAACTGTACACTGAAATGTCGGAAATAACGCTGCAGCCACCCAATCCCTACCAGCCCGGACAGGCTCTCCTCCACGTCACTGGCCGGTTCCCAAGATCTGGGATTTGAGCCACTGTTGATTTTTCTCTCTCCTGCCTCTCTCCCAGATCGACCTCTAAATCCTATCATTTCCTCCTCCTGAATGTCTCCCTGGGCCCCTCTCTCCCCCACCCTTGTTATTTTCATCCTAGGTAAGTTCCGCATAGCCCTCCTGTGCACAGCCCCCTGGACGGCTTAGTGGCCCTCAGTCATGCCTCGCTCTCTAGATATTTCTGCTATGCCAGCATTCTCTGAAGACAAAGACCCATTCCTGGTCATCATGTCCCCCATTTCTACTCTTTGGTACTTGGCACAAGGCTTGGTACGTATGACGTGTTCATAGCAGTTGTTCAGAGTGGTTGTTGAGATAGACAGAGAGAGAGAGAGAATGAACGCCAGGTCATGGGTCACTGAGTGGAGGAGAGGAGGTGCCTGGTTGGCAGGGAATCTGTTTGGCTCAAAGTTCCTGGAATATTTGAATCACGGAGGCCCAGCTCTTCTTCCTTCCAGGCCCTCTGAGGGCAATGAGAGAGCGTCTTGGACCCATTGTTGTGATCCAAACCCAGGGAAACTCTGATTACCTGGCCAGAGAATGTTCTAAGCTGAGATTTCCTTGTAGTGAGAGGGGGGCATTGGGTAGACTTCACAACATTGCCTAATTGGGTCTGTGGGAGTGAAGTCTAAATTCTGAGCCTCTCTCCAAACTTTAAATTGCTTCTGGGATAAGGCCTGGCCCCAAAGCAACCCAGCCTTAATTCCTGAGAGAGTCATCATGGGGCCCTCTAGAGAAAGTGTGGAGCACAGAGAAGAGGGTGCTGGGCCCAGGAGCCAGGCATGGCTTGCCAACCCACCCTGGGATACAGCCTCCTCTGGGCTGAGGCTCCTGGCTGGGTCTCAGCCTTGAGAGTCAGCCTTTGTCTCCTTGTCTCACTGAACCCCAAGGTCAGGCAAAGGCACTGTGAGTAGCTGGGGCTTCTATGGGCCGTGACTTGTGGCTGCACTTTGGACCCCTCTATACCCAGGGTCATTTAGAGACCCCAGGAAGTCAGACGACAGTTAACAATGTGCCCATGTTAAGAACGTGTATCCTTGTTGCTGGAGCAGCTCTGAGAGATAAGGTCTGTATGGCCTGCTTGGTTATGGCTTTGGTAGCACCCAGATAGGCAGGTGACACCAGAGACAGTCATTTCTCCTTGCTCCTGTAAACTGGCAGCCTCCCCACTCCGGGCCTCCCTTCCTGCGAGCCGCTGATCCAGCCTAGACGTCACCCCATGCTGGGTAAGTGCCAGGGGATGTCTATGGCCAGCTCTTCGCCAGCTGGGAAGGAAGAAAAGAGGCTGATGCAGAGTGTTGTGCAGGGTGGTGGTGGGGGTGGGGTGGGGGGAGGACTGGGCTGGGGGACAAGACAACTATTTCCAAAGCTCTGTGGCCAGGGAGCAGGTCTGTTTTGCATGAGCCCAGAGGAGTCTTAGGGCCAGTGGAGGAAGGAAGAAGTGAGAAAAAGGGCAGATATCAACAGCCCAGCTTCCTGACAACAATATGTTGTTTCAGTGTTGAAGCAGAGGCAGAGAAATCACTTCCTGAAGAGAGGATCTCTGTAACAGGTGGGTTAGACAAGGGGACTGGACTGGTTTAATAGCTGAAGATTCTGCCAAGCCTCAAATTCTGTACTCCCTGGTACTAACGGAACCTTTCTCTAAAAACGATTCTCTGTCCTTTAATTCCACATATCCCGGGATAAGCTCTTCTGAGCGTTGTGTCATTACCAATTCGAAAAAGCACCCCTTCTTCAGGGCCACGTGCAATTCACAAACCTCTCTCCAGACCTCAGTTCCTCCACCTTTAAACTAAGAGGTCGGTGATTCCCGAGACTGGTGTGGATCAGAATACATGAGGAGCATTTCTTTAAAAAGCAAGCAAACAAGAAACTAATCTCTAAGATCATGTACAAATGTAGGACCCAGCAATCTGTATTTTTAACTGGCAGTCACGCCGTTCTGGGCGCCCTGCTGCAGACCCTGAAGACATCTGGTGTTCCTAATCTCGTAGAAGTAAAATTGTGATGATCTTCAGCGTGGCGTTGGAAGCTTCTGGGAAGCTGAGTAGATTTACATGTGACGAAGTCTGCAAAGCATCTAAGTGGCACTGGAAGGCCTGTGATTCAAGGCCCCACTCAACCTACCCTAAGGATGTGAATTATGAATGGCCTTTGACCATCAGGTACGATTTTATTCCTTGGGCCCAACTTCCAGAGAAGCAGAGGCGCAGACAGGTCAGCTGTGGTCACAGAGGCAACACACAAGGCCTGCTCTTCAGGCTTCTGGAGACTTCGGTGGGAGTTCCATGGGGTAGGCTCCAGAAATTCAATTTGGTCAGATTTTTCAGAGAAGAGGGCTAAGATCAGATAAACTGATTTACACTCACTAAACTCACAGAATACTGAAGTGTAAACCAGATACTGTATAAGAAATCAAACTATTCAAGATATAAGTAACTTTATGTTTTCAAGCCAGTACCTTCTCTTTCTATAAGACTGTGCTGGAAGTCCAATTATAATAGAAACTGGCCGCACAAAGAGGAACTAGATCCATAGGAATGGGCCACATGACATCAATGGCCAGTGTCACTGAGCTGTGCTAGTTTGAGGTCCCAATTATATGACAGAGACAGAGTTATTCAGAGGCCCCAGGTTCCCTGTAAAGTGTTGAAGACACACAGCATATGCAGACATACAATTTTTGCCTCAGGTATATTAATATCATTGACTAGACAGAAATGTCTTTTATTTTATTACGTTTTTTTTAGTTTTCCAGGTTCTGCATTTCATGCTTTGGACCGATACACAGCCTAACTTCAGATAGCTTGGTCTTTTAGTTGAATCCCACAGTTTAAGTTTATTTACAATTTTAGGGACATCATATTGTGATCCCTGTGTACGGACGCAAGCAAGCCATCAAAAAAACCAACACGTATTTCTGCCTTCAGTATTTTTAGGGATAAAGGAGAGAGTTTGAAATGGAAGCATCCAACCAATCTGCTGTGACAGAGTTTGTCTTGCTGGGGCTCTCAGCCCATCCAAAACTAGAGAAAACGTTCTTTGTACTCATCCTGTCCGTGTACCTGGTGATCCTGCTGGGCAACGGGGTCCTCATCCTGGTGACCATCCTTGACTCCCGCCTGCACACGCCCATGTACTTCTTCCTGGGGAACCTCTCCTTCCTGGACATCTGCTACACAACCTCCTCAGTCCCTCTAGTCCTGGATGGCTTCCTCACTCCCAGGAAAACCATCTCCTTCTCCGCCTGTGCTGTACAGATGTTTCTCTCCTTTGCCATGGGAGCCACAGAGTGTGTGCTTCTGGGCATGATGGCGTTTGATCGCTATGTGGCCATCTGTAACCCCCTGAGGTACCCTGTGGTCATGAGCAAGGCTGCCTACGTGCCCATGGCTGTCAGCTCCTGGGTGGCTGGTGGAGTCAATTCCTTGGTGCAGATCTCTCTTGCAGTACAATTACTCTTCTGTGGGGACAATGTCATCAACCACTTCATCTGTGAGATCCTGGCTGTCCTGAAGTTGGCCTGTGCTGACATTTCCATCAACGTGATCAGTATGGGGGTGGCCAATGTGATCTTCCTGGGGGTCCCAGTTCTGTTCATCTCTGTCTCCTACATCTTCATCCTCTCCACCATCTTGAAGATCCCCTCAGCTGAGGGGAGGAAGAAGGCCTTCTCCACCTGCTCTGCCCACCTCACTGTGGTGGTCATCTTCTATGGGACTATTCTGTTCATGTATGCGAAGCCGAAATCTAAGGACCCGCTGGGGGCAGACAAGCAGGATGTTTCGGACAAGCTCATCTCCCTCTTCTATGGACTTCTGACTCCCATGCTCAACCCCATCATCTACAGCCTGAGGAACAAGGATGTTAAGAGCGCTGTGAGGTACCTGGTGGCTCGGAAGCACTTCACCCAGTGACAGTGGGATATGTCGTGACCCACACTGATTCACTTGAGAAATTCAGTGCATATTAATACTAGGTGAGGGGCAAAGTGAGTTCAGAGCCATGCTGCTCACAGTGTGGTAGCTAGCATCACCTGGAGCTTTTTACACATGCAGAATCTCGGGGCCGGTTCCAGACCTACTGAATCGGAATCGACACGTTAACGAGATCCCTCAGGGGATTCATATGCACATTAAACCTTGAGAAGTATTGGTTACAGGTGTGTAGTGGATGCTGTGGTGGGTGTGTCACCCAGACCCCACTCCCACCCCACCCAGGACTGAAGCTCCTCTTTCCCCAGCTGTTGGGAGTGTTGGTAGCAGACAGAATTCAGTTGAGTTCCTGTGCTGGCTTGCCCTTGGCCCATGAGAATTATGGGCAGTTCAAGTCTGCCCTCTGAGCTCAGTCCTCCTCTTTCACCTCCACCCCATAAGAGCTCTCCCCAGTAAACATCCTGCGTGAAAATCTCCCCAACAGATTTTTCCTGGGAAAGTTTACCTGCAACAGAGAACAATTGTCACATCTCAGCACTGGCTCGTGAGCTGTGCGTGTGACTGGCCCACGTCCTTCTCAGGTGTTTCCTGCACCCTGGTTGCCAAGGATAGTAACTGGGCGAATTCCTTTTGTTCAAGGAAAAAATTATTCCCCAAAAATGATTTGCTAAGTTAAATTCCTATAAATGGATCTTAATATGTATTTACTGTACCAGTGTCTTTACTCCCGAGCAGAGTCAGCAGAGCTGTTTGACCCCCTGCGCATGAGGGTGCTGTAGTCAGCTCTATGGGGTGTTCGCCAGGTACAAAGGTGTTTGAGGTCCGGAGAACATGTTGGCTCTTAACTACAAAACCAACAAACAAAAACCCTTAAAAAATCTTAATAGTTGTTTATTTACATGCCTTAAAAGGGGAGCAATATGTCAACCTCAGTAATTGGTAAATGCTTGTATTTTAAAGATTTATTTATTTTACAGAGAAAGAGAGAGAGCAAGAGCACGGGGTGGGGGAGGGGCAGGTGGAGATGGAGAAAGAGTCCCAAGCAGACTCCATGCTGAGCCCAGAGCCTGAGGTGGGGCTCGATCTCACGACCCTGAGATTAGGACCTGAGTCAAAACCTAGAGTCAGATGCTTAACTGACCGTGCCACCCAGGCGCCCCATTATTTTAGAACAATCTGTAGTTACTTTCACTTTGCAAGAATCCCCAGAGTTTTTATGCTTATTTTTGAGAAGTCATAGAATTATAAACGGAGTCACTTGTAGGCCAAATAATTTTAAGAACAGAAGTAGAAACATCATTATAAAATACCACAAAATTATACTTCAAGTGGGATGCAGGTGCATTTTGACATGATTGGGGTGGGACCTTCTAAAGTAAGAATGTCCAGGTGAGGGGGGCAGTCTTGAGATGGACCCGATAGTTCCAGATGTATTTGTCTTCAGTGCCTAAAAATGTACTTAGCGTACAGGTGCTAAAGAAGACACACAGACGTCTCTCCCCAACTTCCTCTCAACATTCTCTTCTCCCCCCGCACTCCTTGTGCTCACAGAGATGTGGTATGTGGCTTGTAGACTTCTGGAGAAGGTCTAAGTGAGGACGTGAGGGTGAAACTTTCTCTTAAGAGAAAATCCAAACACGCCAGTCCCTAGCCTGAAGCCTGCGGTGGTCTGTGGGTTATAGAGATCCCCAGCCAGGGGGCTCCAGGGCTGCTTCTCCTCAGTCTTCGTGAAAATGACACCATTGGTGGAGAGGGGCTGAACCCACACTCTGTAATGAGATCTTTGTGCATTTCCCCCGTGGTAACATGGACCATGATGTCTACCCGGATGTTGGGGATATACAATGAACCCCGATACCAAATTCCATCTTCTTACCAAGGGAGAATTAGTACCCAAGGTCTTTCTTTCTTTCTTTTTTTTTTTTTTTTAAGATTTTATTTATTTATTTGACAGAGAGAGAGACAGCCAGCGAGAGAGGGAACACAAGCAGGGGGAGTGGGAGAGGAAGAAGCAGGCTCCTAGCGGAAGAGCCTGATGTGGGGCTCGATCCCAGAACGCTGGGATCACGCCCTGAGCTGAAGGCAGACGCTTAATGACTGCGCCACCCAGGTGCCACCCAAGGTCTTTCATTAGCAAATTCAGCCTCCAGATAAGTCTTTAGCAGTTGCTTTTGATAGATTAGGCTTCAATCCAAGGCTCCCCTACCTCCTCCCTGCCTTCCCCCTCATCAACTTCTAAGGGAAAATTCCTGTCCTCTGGCCCTGCTGAGCAGGCATTGCCAAGCTCCATGCTGCCTGACTCTCACCTCCTGGACCCCAGTTGAGGTTCCTGAAGGATTCTCCGTTCCCCATCACCAAAGATCTCTAACTAATAGAAGCTCTTAGGAAAATGCTAGTTACCTCGTTCCCTGCCTGGCCTGTGACTCCAGACCTGCTTCTAAGGCTGAATGTTGTTGTTCTCTCACCAAGCCCAGAGTTCTCTTCTGCCCTCGTGCCCTCTGCTGCAATCCGTAATCCTTGCTCCCTGAGTTACTATAGCATGGCAGGACGCAGGAAGAGTTGCTTCCTAGTTGAGACCTAAACTGCCTTGACTTCCGTCCTCTGACTCTTGTCTACTCTGGGCTCCCATACGGCTTAGAGGCACCGGGAAATCATCTCTCAGACCGTAGCTGTCACTGGGAACTTTCTGGAAATCAGAGGTGCCACCCTTTTCATTTCTGCCCTCTTTCTAGTGCCTGGTGCTGGCCTGTGGTACATGTCTGTTGCTTCCTGTCTTTGAGGGCAAGGGCTAGAGCTTGTCAGCCCTGGACGAGTGCCGAGGGACAGAAGTGGGGCTCAGCTCGTGGGGCATGAGGATGCCCGGTGTGTCTGCCAGGGCCTAGGCATAGCTTCCACCTCTTGTTTGGACAGTTAGCCTTGCAAAGACAAGCGCAGGCCCCCTCTAGCAGATACCATTGTGGTAAAAGCACAGTCAGAACTTAGTCATCTCCTCTACTTCTGGGAAGGTTGGCAAGGAGACGATGGGAATTTTCTAATCTAAGGGACATCTCTTCGTAATGAGAATTAGGATTTACATAGTGTTGTCTACAACTTCTTTAATTGGGTTCATAGGACACAGGCCCTAAACTCCTATGAGGCCTTCACCAAACTTTAAATTGCTTCTGGGATTAAACTGGCCCCAAACACCCAGAACTCTAAATTGCTCCATGGTTCTTTGACGGAGCCTATGGAGAGAGGGCAAGCGGCATAGAGCAAAGTGTGTCTGCTCCAAGCACGCAGGCTGGGCATGACTGTCAGGACCACCGGGAAACAGCAACTTGAGATGTCCTTCTTGCTATTATCTCACCGGACATGGAGAAGGCCAGGAAAGGGAACAGGGAGAGCCTCTTAGGCTATGGCCAACCCTGAATATTCTTTACCTTGCTGTGAAATTTGAAGGAACCGCTTAGCTCCAAGGCAGCTAAAGAGAACTGGCTGCACGTTTCCAGGCCCGGCCTCAACAGATAGAGCTGGACAGGGGATGGTGACGGTGGGCAATTGAAGCAATCACCTCTAAAGCCAGAAGCCTTCCAGCATCCTTCCTGCCATGAAACCTTCTGTCCAGGTAAGCTCCTGACTCCACCATGGCCTCGTCCCCATACTGGATATAGAGCGAGTTCTCTCTCTGGCCAGAACTTCTCCAAATAGGTGGGAGAGGAAAAAAGATGGTTGTGAGTGGGGACTTGGTCACAGCTCTCATGTCTATGAAGGGCTTTTATAAGGGAAGGGAGCGGGCATGTCCTGGGAGCCTAGGCCAGTGTGGTGGCGGGGCTGGGGGTATGGTGTGGGGATGACCTTAGAAGAATAAAGTTGTGCTTAATGTAAGGGAAAACTTTCCAACAATCAAGGCTGTATGACAAAGGAATGATACAACATAGCTCAGGGTGTTCAAAGCAGAAATGGGAAAATGGCATTTCACAGATGTTCATACAACGGAGGGGAAAGAGGCAAACCAGTTATGTTACAACATTCCTGCCGAGTCTGAGAGTCTCCAGCCAATGGTACTGATGTCTCTAAAAACATAACTTTTTTTTTTCCCCAAATGCTCCCAATGCCCACAGTTACTCTCTTCTGATAATTGCATGAGGCTAGCTTCAGACTGGCAGCAATAGTGTAAGAGTCACAGACACAGTGTGTGAAGTCCAGGGACACCCCCTCGCCCAAGCTCTGTACAAGGCGGATACCTTAGAGAAAGGTGTGGCATCCCTATTTTTCATGAGTGTCCTAGGAAAAGCAAGGATGACCAGGAATTCATAATGGATCTTTTGCGCCTCAGTAGACCTGCTCTGGTACAACAGGGGAGCACTTGTGAGCTTCTGTTTCCTCATGTTTAACATGAGAAGCCAAGGCTTAAGGTTTTCTCTAATGTATTGGATTTACTGGTCTACACAACTGGAGTACATCCTATGTGCAATGCCTCTTTGGAGCGACCGCTCTGCAAGGCTGCATAGAATTGTCTGCTTTTCTTTGGGGTAGAAAGCATTATTGCGGCATTGCCATGGCTTTAATGGTCAACTCAGATACAGAAGGGTTTGAGTGGGGAGTTGTAGCCTGCAGAGCAGCCTCAAAAGCATAGAGCCTGGTCACAAAGTCGCAGATGCTCACGCTGGGAGGCATGAGGGACATTTGTCCTTGGATTTTGTTCCTGCTCCCCAGCCCTGGGAGCTGGAGAACTGCAGTGCTGTGGACAAAGGCCACGGTTACAGAGGAGGGATGTGGAAGTGTTTCCATTAGGGTCTCTCTGAACTATTAGCCAGATATTCCCTATTGACAGCACAATGACTGGAGATCACCAACCAAACTCACAAGAAATGAAGTATAAACCCGACATCAAGTAACAAAGTAAACGCTAGGCAGCTCTTCATGTTCCTGGCCTCTGCCCATCACATTCTGTCCATGTAGGACTCCATGTGGAGCCAAATTATAGTCAGAAAATTATTATACAAACACAGAATTAGAGCCAGGGGAGTGAGTGAGGTGATGTCAGCGGTTAACATCACTGAGTACGACAGCTTGAAGCCCCCAAGGACACTGCAGGGACAATTATGGGCGGGCAGGGCTGGCCAGAAGAGCCAGTCAGTGCTCTGGACCCACGCGTGCAGCACACCCTCAGGGTCCCCCTTTCATGGTTCCCATATAGACCGTTCCTTCAAGTGTGTCAATACTATCGATCTGGCTAAAGTTCTGTCATATATCATGGTTTGGTTAGGTTTCCAGGGTCTGCTCTTCCTGCTTTTCATTTGATATATCCTGACTTTTAAGGTAATTTCAGTGGACAATGATTTTTATGACTTTGATGCTGCTACTACACGTTGGCATGTCAAAGGATAAACTTAACTTTAAGTTCTAGAAGGATCTCATTGTTACCCCACATATTGATTCTTATAAACATGTGTTTGCTGCCATCAGTTTTCCTAAGGGTAGAAAAGAGAATTTAAAATGGAAGTGGCCAACCAATCTATTCTGGCAGGATTTGTCTTGCTGGGGCTCTCAGATCAGCCAAAGCTTGAGAAAACGTTCTTTGTGCTCATCCTGTCCGTGTACATGGTGATTCTTCTGGGCAACGGGTTGCTCATCCTGGTGACCATTCTTGACTCCCGCCTGCACACGCCCATGTACTTCTTCCTGGGGAACCTCTCCTTCCTGGATATCTGCTACACAACCTCTTCCATCCCTCTAGTCCTGGATGGCTTCGTCACTCCCAGGACAACCATCTCCTTCTCAGCCTGTGCCGTGCAGATGTTTCTCTCCTTTGCCTTGGGAGCCACAGAGTGTGTGCTTCTGGGCATGATGGCGTTTGATCGCTATGTGGCCATCTGTAACCCCCTGAGGTACCCTGTGGTCATGAGCAAGGCTGCCTATGTGCCCATGGCTGTCAGCTCCTGGGTGGCTGGTGGAGCCAATTCCTTGGTGCAGATCTCTCTTGCAGTACAATTACCCTTCTGTGGGGACAAGGTCATCAACCACTTTACCTGTGAGATCCTGGCTGTCCTGAAGTTGGCCTGTGCTGACATCTCCATCAACGTGATCAGTATGGGGGTGGCCAATGTGATCTTCCTGGGGGTCCCAGTTCTGTTCATCTCTGTCTCCTACATCTTCATCCTCTCCACCATCTTGAAGATCCCCTCAGCTGAGGGGAGGAAGAAGGCCTTCTCCACCTGCTCTGCCCACCTCACTGTGGTGGTCATCTTCTATGGGACTATTCTGTTCATGTATGCGAAGCCGAAATCTAAGGACCCGCTGGGGGCAGACAAGCAGGATGTTTCGGACAAGCTCATCTCCCTCTTCTATGGAGTACTGACTCCCATGCTCAACCCCATCATTTATAGCCTCAGAAACAAGGATGTTAAGACCGCTGCGAAGACTCTGGTGAGTCAGAAATGCTTTGCCCAGTGAGAGTGGGAGGAAGCAGCATATCTTGTGGTTCTGTGCACACGGTTCCCATAGGAAATGGCTACTTCATAAGCATAGATTTGTTCGGTGGTCCCACACAACAGTTTCATCACAAAACTGCCCAAACAAAGCACATCAGGATGGGGCTTTCCTGAATGTCTGACAATGGAATACCAAGCCTTTCAAATGAAGAGGGGTTGTGTTAAATCACCCAGAAACGAGGATAAGTGACTATTAAATTTTATTTTTATTATGAAAAAGTAAGTAAAAACTAAAACTTTGAAAGAAAAACATACTTTCCTTGTTCATGTGCAGACCAGCTGCAGTTCGTATGTGCCATTATGTTGTTTTCTGCTCTACCGCGCAATGGGGAGGGAGGGTGGCAGTGAGGAAAAGTCACTTCTTAATTGTTGTCCAAACTGAAAGCCAACCTGCCATTTTGGAAAATCACCAACACCAAGACATCCCAAATGACACCATTTCACCCTGCAAGGAGCCCAGAGTGTTTCCTGTTTAATTATTTCCTGCTTAATATACTAGAACCAACTTTGGAAAACTCCTTCTTCTTTTACTGTACATAAAGCACATCTATTCCTACCCAAACTTGTGAAGGAGGACTTTGTCTCAACACTAATCAAACTCCAGATATTGTAGAACAAGAACAAAATTTCTAGCACTCTCGAGTTCATTATTACTACAATGCAAAGTTTATATTCTGAGTCCTTTTATTTCCCTGGAATTGATGTTTGCAACCATCCAGACCCCAATGGTCAAACTCAGTTTCCTCTCTGTCTTCAGGATTTGGACTGGATACTGGCACCAACTGCTAAAAATCTACTTGTAATTACCCTGGTGGTTAAGAGCATGGACTTTGGAGCCTGACTGATGTGAAGGTGCCTCTGCCTGTGTAATTTCAGGTATATTAAAAAAAAAACTACTTAATCTTGTAGACTCTTCGTTTTCTAATTTGCAAAATGGAGATAATTAAGCTAACCCCATAGAGTTGTTGTGAGGATTAAATTAAAATAAAGTGTGCGCGCACACACACGCACGCGCGCACACACGCACGCGCGCGCACGCGCGCACACACACACACACGCACGCGCACACACGCGCACACACACGCGCGCACACACATGCGCGCGCACACGCGCACACACACGCATGCACGCACACACATATAAAATGCACAATGGCTAACAAAGAATATCTTCCCAATTGATAAACGAACATTATTCTTATTACAGAAATATGTTAAATAACTCCTCTGTGGAAGCCTTATGACGTTTGAAGACAAAGTTCAATTCCGCCTTCTGTCTAACTGAATCAATTCTAATTTATTATTATAGCACATTTCTGTTTGGCTTTCTAGCTTATGAGCCAACAATCCCATTTCTCTGGGCATTTTTCCCAGTCACCTCTCTTCTTTATCCACATAGATGAGGTACTCATGTCTGTGCTGTGTGACACTGACCTTGCCTAAACCAATCAGATTCTTTCCGCCAGGTTTTGGGGATTGTTGTGAGTAGCCAGGGAGTGAGTCACTGGATCCATAACAGACAAACTTAGGGGTTTTGGGGTCATGTGTTTGCCCATGTGTACTGGGGTGGTAAAGAGAAACCAGGTCTGCAAAGAGCCAAGATGATGAGGGCATCCTCATATGTCCCCAGTTCTTGGTTTCCAATTTTCCCCAGGCTTGGCGCATATTCCTGCACTTTCGCTTCTAAAGGACACTCCTCTATATACTAGATTCTATTTTTCACAAATCTAGATTAAGTTACTTTCTTTGAAGGAGGGCAACAAAAGTTATATCTAATATGATTACTAACTTGTGTAAAGTAGATATTCTCTATAGTGTGCCTTGTGCAAAAAGAGTGCCAGGCTATAATGCACAGCAGAAATCTTATAGAACTCAGTTTTAAAACAACTGTTGTTAGCTCAATATGTAATGCTTCTTGTAATCAATTACTCCCTTTCTGCCACAATGGCTTTTCCCTCTGTGGATCCTATCACCTGCAAATTTGGAACATGTCCAGAAGGTCTAGGTTCAAATCCCTGCCCTCCCACATAGAGCTGAGAGACCAAGAGTGCATTCTCTGCTCTTGAAGAATTTCCGGTATATTCTTCCATACAATGAAGTGGGAGTACTAAATCTCAGGTGACACCCACCTGTGGATTTCCCTCGATCTGTGATTCCATTCTTTGGTGGAAGAATCCCTCTCCGTCTTATAACAGTATTTCAGTATTTGGAACTGAGTCCGGTTTCTCTCACTTCTTTAGCTCTTCATGTGCTAGGAGCATCTTCAGAACCTCCTTCTCTCCACTAGGCTCAACAACCAAACAGAACTCGGGGACTCAGGGAGCTGATGTCATCCAACCCCTGTCATTGGTACAATGAACAGAGCAGCCATGATTGCAGGAGGCCATTTGCTAAACAGCAGGGTCTCATTCACAAAGGCTGACGTAGACCAACCCTCATTCCAAGAGACTAATCAGCCACTTGGTGGTAAGAAGATTGCATTAGGCCATTTCCATTCTGAAAGGGCAGTGATTCGTCTTGATTAAAATCAACACGTCTTCTGAGTATGGGTTACCTTTCCTCTCTGTAGGGCATCAGCCAACACCACCATCTGAAAACTCACAGAGGATTTGATTTAATGACAGGGGATCCTGCATAATATCTCTCTTGGCCAAGACTCACTTAGTAAAGTTGGTATAGCTGTGAGATCATGATTATGCGCTCCACTGATCCTTCCGTACACTGCACCATCCAGAAGTAGCTGGCCCAAGAGAGTGACATAATGGCCTTATGAAAGCACAGCTAAGGCACCAGCTTAGAGATAATACTCTTCAAGAATGGGGCACCACCCTCCAGAATGTAGGCTGAACCCTAAATCAATGACCGTTTTATTGTACTGTGTTCCCAACAGGCAAAATACATGGTCCAGGAATCAAGGGTAGTAGCAAGAATAGCCCTGGTTACGTCACCTCCAGTTACCTACTGAGGGAATTTGTGCTTTCAGTCACTGTAACTCTAGGCTTTATAGGTCTAAGGATCCTAGTTCCTAACGGAGGGTTGCTTCCACCAGGGGACACAGAAAGAGCCTCATTAAATATTTGTAGCACTTAATTGAATTATAACTTATATACCATAAAATTCACCTACTGTAAGGTATAGTTCAATGATTTTTGATAAATCTTTACAGTTGTGCAATTATCGCTACAAACCAATTTTAGAATATATACATCATTCAAAAAGTCTCTCATGCCCATTTGCAGTCAATCCCCAACTCCAGCCCCAGGTACCTACTAATCAACTCATTTCTGGAAAGATTTGCCTTTTCTAGAAATTTCGATAAGCGGAACCATACAATATGTAGACTTTTGTGTCTGGCGTCTTTCATTTAGCATGTTTTTGAGACTCGTCCAGTCATAACACGTATCAGCCGTCTCCTTTTTGCTGCAAACAAGTGTTACACATGGGTCTACCACATTGTGTTTATCCATTCATCGATGGACACTTGGATTTTTCCGGTTTTTGGCTATCGTGAATAATGCTACTATGAACATTCAAGTACAGAACTTTGTTTGGAATTGGTGGGTCACACGGTACAAATGTGTTTAAGAAACCGCTAAACTATTTTCCGAAGTGGCTGTATCATTTTAAATGACCACAATGTACGACATGTCTAGTTTCTCTACGTCCTTACCAACCCTTGGTGTTAAAGTCTTTTCAATGCAGCTCTTGTAGTGGATGTGTCTTAGTATCTCAGTGTAGTTGTAATTTGCATTTCCCTGATGGCTACTAATGTTGAACATCTTTTCATGTGCTAATTAGTCATTCACATACCTTTCTGGTGAAGATATTTTAAATTGGGCTGTTTGTCTTTTTATTATTGAGTCATATGTAGGAGTTTTATTCTTTTAAAGATTTGTTTGAAAGAGAGCGCATGAGCGGGGGAGGGGCAGAGGGAGAGAGAGAATCCTCAAGCAGACTCCCCACTTAGTATGGAACCTGACATGGGGCTCAATCCCAGGACCCCGAGATCATGACCTGAGCTGAAATCAAGAGTTGGGCACGTGGGGCGCCTGGGTGGCACAGCGGTTAAGCGCCTGCCTTCGGCTCAGGGCGTGATCCCGGTGTTATGGGATCGAGCCCCACATCAGGCTCCTCTGCTGGGAGCCTGCTTCTTCCTCTCCCACTCCCCCTGCTTGTGTTCCCTCTCTCGCTGGCTGTCTCTATCTCTGTCAAATAAATAAATAAAGTCTTTAAAAAAAAAAAAAAGAGTTGGGCACTTAACTGACTGAGCCACCCAGGCACCGAGTCATATGTATGAGTTTTTTGTGTAACCTGGACATAAGTCCTTTAATATATATATAATTTGTGAATATTTTTAGCCTTTTTTGTCTTTTCATTTTTATGGTGTCATTTGAAAAACAAAAGTTTTTAATTTTGTAGTACAATACTCAATTTTTAAAAATAAATTTTGGTGTCTTATTTAAGAAACCTTTACTTAACCCAAGGTCACAAAGATTTTCTCTCATGAGAAACTTCTTCTAGAAGTTATATAGTTTTAAATCTTACATTTAGGTCTGTGATCCATTTTGAGTTAACTTTTTGTATGGTGTGAAATAAGTGCCTTACTTTTTTTTTTTTTTTTTTTACATATGAATATCCAATTGTTCCAGACCACTTGCTGAAAAGATTATCTTTCCCCCCATGGATTGCCTTGGCACCTTTGTTGAAAGGCAATTGACCATAAATATAAGGACCAATTTCTATAAGGACTTTCTATTTTGTTATATCTACTAAACTTACAGCTGTGACTATCCCCCAGTCATGATGAGCTTCTCATGTCAAGGGACCAGCAGTTATAATTACATATAACTGATCCTAGTCATCAGGAGGAGATAGGGCTGTTTTTACACAGTGAGGGCTGCTATGGACTAAATGTCTGTGTCCCACTAAAATTCGTATGTTGAATTCCTCAGAGTCTATTACCTGGGAAACTCAACCTATGACTAGTATGTATCCAACAGTAGGGCCATATCTCAGAAATTCAGAATCAGGTTGTCTGGATTTCAAGAGAGCTATCATTTCAGTACAGAAGTTATTCCATTGTAAGCACAACACAGCTGTGGAGATAGAAGACAACATTTCACCGAAAAATAAAATAAATGTGGCATTGCATGGAGCAAAAGCATTGTGCATCTTCCATTTAGAGGGGCTAGGTAAGCATCAGGTTTCAGAATGATGCAGAAAGCCAAGCAACTGCTAGTACAACAGAAGATTGGTTGTGTGGTTGTGGCCAATTGGGGACAGTATGCACAACAGGAGCAAACAAAACTACCCGAGTTGACTGAAGACGATCATGGTATGGTGGATTCCAAGAAGTGAGGGACATCATCAAATAGTGATGCTGATGTGCCTAATATTTGCACTGTTACTACAGATTGTCAATTACTGAGGACAGCACTTCCTAAACTTTAATGTGTATATGAATCATCTGGGGATTTTGTTAAAATGCAGATTATGGTTCAGTAAATCTGAAATGGGACTAGAGATTCTGCAGTTCTAACACGATCTCAAGTGATGGCACTACTGGTCTTAGACTGACTACAATTTGAATAGCAAGTACCTAGAATATTCTGGCAGAAGTAGTCTGTCACTGGGATTGATTTATTAATTTCTTTTCCTGATTGATTTATATATTCTTGTTTGAGTAATAATTTTGAGAAAGCTAAAAGATTCAGATGTATATAGTAATTTCTAGAGCAATGACTAGAAAAATAAGGCAAGGAGATATAGCCAAAAAGCCAATAGATAAATTAAAATGGAATTAGTTCTAAGAACTATTCAATTAACCCAGGAGATTGCAGGAAAGGAAGAACAGAGGAACAAAAAATAGATGAGATAAATGGAAAACAATAAGAAAATAGTAAATCTAAACCCAACCAATGAATGATTACGTTAAATAGAAATAGATTAAACATATTAATTAAAATACAGAGACTATCAGCCTGGGCAACAAAAATAAACCCAAAATGAATGAAAGACCTAAATGTGAGACAAGAATCCATCAAAATCCTAGAGCAGAACACAGGCAGCAACCTCTTTGACCTTGGCTGCAGCAACTTCTTCCTAGATAAGTCTCCAAAGGCAAGGGAAACAAAAGCAAATATGAATTATTGGGATTTCATCAAGATAAAAAGCTTTTGCAGAGCAAAGGAAACAGTCAACAAAACTAAAAGGCAACCTCCAGAATGGGAGAAGGAATTTGCAAATGTCATATCAGATAAAGGGATAGTATCTGGAATCTATAAAGAACTTATCAAACTCAACAACCAAAAACCAAAAGATCCAGTCAAGAAATGGGAAGATGACATGAACAAACATTTCTCCAAAGAAGACATACAAATGGCCAACAGACACATGAAGAAATGCTCCACATCACTCGGCATCAGGGAAATACAGATCAAACCCACAGTGAGATACCACCTCACACCAGTCAGAATGGCTAAAATTAACAACTCAGGAAACAACAGATGTTGGCAAGGATGCAGAGAAAGAGGAACCCTCTTACAGTGTTGGTGGGAATGCAAGCTGGTGCAGCCACTCTGGAAAACAGTATGGAGATTCCTCAAAAAGTTAAGAATAGAGCTGCCCTATGACCCAGCAATTGCACTACCAGGTATTTATCCAAAGGATACAGACATAGTGATTCAAAGGGGCACCTGTAACCAGTGTTTATAGCAGCAATGTCCACAATAGCCAAAATATGGGACGAGCCCAGATGTCCATCAAGAGATGAATGGAAGATGTGGTATATACACACAACAGAATATTACTCAGCTATCAAAAAGAATGAACTCTGGCCGTTTGCAATGATGTGGATGGAACTAGAGGGTATTATGCTAAGTGAAACAAATCAATCAGAGAAAGACAAATACCATATGATTTCACTCATATGTGGAATTTAAGAATCAAAACAGGTGAACATAGGGGAAGGGAAGGAGAAAGAAAATAAGATGCAAATTGAGAGGGAGGCAAACCATAAGAGATGCTGAACTCTAGGAAGCAAACTTGAGTTGCTGGAGGGGAGGTTGCTGGGGGGAGGTGGGTGGGGGAAGGGATAATTGGGTGATGGGCATTAAGGAGGGCACTTGATGTAAGGAGCACTGGGTGTTATAAGCAACTGATGAATCACTAAATTCTACCTCTGAAACTAATAAAAAATGGAAAAAAATACAGAAACTATCAGACTGTGTAAAAAAGAAAGACAACTCAATTCTGCCTAAAAGAAGCATTTTAAATATAAGGACACATACAGGTTCAAAGTGAAAGGATGTAAAAATGTATCAATCAAACAGTTAGCTGGAGGGTTATATTAATATCAGATAGGGTAGACTTGAAGAAAAGAGTATTACCAGAGATAAAAAGAGACATTTCATAATGACAAGGTGTCAGTCAGGAAGACATAAAGATTATAAATGTATTTCACCTAGTAAAAAAGCCAGAAAATAATATGAAACAAAAAATGGACATAATTAAAGGAACAGGAGAGAATGAGAGATTCTCTTTCTTTCTTTCTTTCGGTAAGATTTTATTTATTTATTTAACAGAGAGTGAGATAGCAGGAGAGGGAACACAAGCAGGGGGATTGTGAGAGGGAGAAGCAGGCTTCCCGCCAAGCAGGGAGCCTGACACGGGGCTCAGTCACAGGACCCTGGGATCGTGACCTGAGCTGAAGGCAGACACTTAACGGCTGTGCCACCCAGGCACCGCAGGAGATTTTCATACCCTTTTCTCAGTAATTGATAGAACAACTAAACAAAAAATTAAAAATTAAAAATTAGTTTCACTATGGATCATAGGTCTAAATATAAAAGCTAAAACTATAAAGGTTTTTATAATAAAACTTTAAAAAATATCTTTGTGTCTGGGGGTAGGCAAAATTTTCTTTGATAGGCTGTGGAAAGTTATAACTAAATAAGAAAAAAATGATAAAATTCATCAAAATTTAAAACATCTGCTCAGCAGAAGACACTATTAAGAAAATGAATATGGAAGCCACATACACTGGGAGAATATTCACAATACATATATCTGACAAAGGATTTGTATTTAAAATAAATAAGGACTCCTATAAACCATTGTTTTCAAAAACAACAAAAAAGTATGCTAAAGGGCAAAATAAACAGATAATTGGCAAAGATTTATAAATGACCAATGGGCACATGAAAAAGTGCTTGATGTCATTAGTTATCAGGAAAATGCAAATAAAAAACACAATGAGACCACTACACATCAATCAGGCAGGCTAAAACACCACTGACAAGAATGTGATGCAATGAGAAATCTCGTACATTATTGACAGGAATGTAAAATGGTGAGTCTTGGCAAAGGATCTGTTTATTATAAAACTATGTGTATACCTATGTTATGAGCCAGCAATCCCATATTCAGGTATTTAGCTAAGAGAAGTTGAAATACATGTCTACAAAAAGACTTGTATGAAAGGATACAAAAGTGCTGATTCGAAGGGACACATGCACCCCAATGTTTGTAGCAGCACTATCAACAATAGCCAAACTATGGAAAGAGCCCAAATGTCCATCAACTGATGAGTGGATAAAGATGATATGGTGTGTGTGTATATATATATGTAATGGAATATTACTTAGCCATCAAAAAGAATGAAATCTTGCCATTTGCAACAACACGGATGGAACTAGAGTGCATTATGCTAAGTGAAATAAGTCAGCCAGAGAAAGACAAATATCATGATTTCATTCATATGTGTAATTTAAGAAACAAAACAGATGAACATAGGGGAAGGGAAGGAAAAATAAAATAAGATAAAAACAGAGAGGCAAACCGTAAGAGACTCTATAGTTAAGAGAACAAACTGAGGGTTCCTGGAGGGGAGGTGGGTGGGGAGATGGGCTAAATGGGTGATGGGTATTAAAGAGGGCACTTGTCACTCTGGAAAACAGTATCGAGATTCCTCAAGACGTTAAAAATAGAGCTACCCTATGACCCAGCAATTGCACTACTAGGTATTCATTCCAAAGATACAGAGATAGTGAAAAGAAAGGGCACATGCACCCCAATGTTCATAGCAGCAATGTCCACAGTAGCCAAACTGTGAAAGGAGCTGAGATGCCCTTCAATAGATGAATGAATAAAGAAGATGTGGTTCATATATACAATGGAATATGACTCAGCCATCAAAAGGATGAATACCCACCATTTGCATCGACATGGATGGAACTGGAGGGGATTATGCTAAGTGAAATAAGTCAAGCGGAGAAAGACAATTATCATATGGTTTTACTCATATGTGGAACATAAGGACTAGCATAGAGGACCACAGGGGAAGGGAGGGAAATCTGAAGGGGGAGCAATCAGAGAGGGAGACGAACCATGGGAGACTCTGGACTCTGGGAAACAAACTGACAGTTACAGAAGGGGGGGTGGGAGGATGGGGTAACCAGGTGATGGGTATTAAGGAGGGCACATATTGTGATGAGCACTGGGTGTTATGCGGAACTAATGAATCATTGAACACTACATCAAAAACTAATGATGTACTGTATGTTGGCTAACTGAACATAATAAAAAATAATAAAACAAAGAAGGCACTTGTTGGAATGAACACTGAGTATTATATGTAAGCGATGAAACTAAATTCTTCTCCTGAAACCAATACTACAGTATATGTTAACTGACTTGAATTTAAATAAATTAAAAAAAAAGACTTGTATGGGAATGTTTTTTTGTTTGTTTTTGTAAGTAGCTCCATGCTGGGAGTGGGGCTCAAACTCACAACTCCGCGATCAGGACCTGACCTGAGATCGAGAGTCAGATGCTTAATTGACTGAGCCACACAGGGCACCCCATTGTATGAGAATGTTAATAATGACTTTATTCATAACAGCCCAAACTAGAAACAGCCCAGATGTTCATCAACAAGGAGAATGGATAAACAAACTCGGATGGTCATAATGGAACACTATTCAGTAATAAAAAAGGACAAACCACTAACTCATTTAATAACATAGACGAATCTTGATAATATCATTCTGAATAAAGACTTAGACAAAAGAATACTTACTGCATGATTCTATGCATATGATGTTTTTAAAAAGGTCAAAAATATCAGAACAATGGAGGTTGCTCTGGGAGGGTGGTACTGGGGACTGACTGGGAAGGGGCATAAGAAACTCATTGCAGTGTTGGAAATATTCTCTCTCTTTTTTTTTAAAGATTTTATTTATTTATGTGACAGACAGCCAGTGAGAGAGAGAACACAGCAGGGGGGGTGGGAGAGGAAGAAGCAGGCTCCCAGCGGAGGAGCCTGATGTCGGACTCGATCCTGGAACGCCGGGATCACGCTCTGAGCTGAAGGCAGACGCTTAACGACTGCGCTACCCAGGCGCCCCTGGAAATATTCTCTAACTTGACTGGATTTGGGTTGCATGGGTGTGCACATCTGTCAAAACTCACTGGATGATCCACTTAAGATGTATACATTTCACTGTAAGTGAATTTTACCAAAAAAAGGTGAACAGCTTATCAGTCTGCCTAAATGTATGGACTTGTTATAATGACTGCTATTGGCAAGGCACAGATTTGTCTAATGGACTTCCTAGTAGCCTCAACACCATAGGAAGGTGTGTTCTACTGGGAGCTTGTTACTGTATTTGTTACCATTTCTTTGCTCTTAATCATGTGAAAAGTTCCTCTCACAAGCAGGTCATTTGAGGGCCCAAGATTCCTTCTGCCATGGGGTCTGATGCTAGGGACTGGCTTCCCAGGATGGTTCTCAGTCATGATTTCATCATATGTTTATTGAGTTATTGTTTAGTTACTGTTAGTTACCTGCAAAATTATTGTGGAAGGAATGTTGTGCTTAGTTCAGGCTCACATCTTCAGTGTAACTGATCATGTCTACAATGACTCACTTTTTTTTTTGGAAAGGCTGATACACAAGAGGGAGCAACCGTGTCCTACGTGTCCCCCAAGAGCTAAGCAAGGACCCAGGTAGACAGATAAGCAAACTTTGGTCCAGAATGAGGAAAATCCTTCTGATCACCAATGTTCTCTGGCAGTGAGACAGACTTTTGGGAAAGTAGAGGGTCCCATTCACTGAATGACTTTTTCCTAGATGTGTCACCTCTTTCTTTTCCTAGCTTCTTCCTCACAGCTCATAACCATACTCCATGAGTCAGTTATTTACTGATTAGAAGAAATACGTGTATTGTTTCATAGTTTCTGTAGGTCGAAAACCTGAACACAGATTAGCTGGGTCTTCCCCTTCAGGGTCTTTCACAAGACTGCAGTCAAGATGTTGACTAGAGCTGAGATCTCTTCTGGGGTTTTCACTGGGGATGAGAGAAGAGCTTTATTTCCAAGCTCATTTACATGGTTGTTGGCCATGTAACTTGAGGGTAGTTGGTCTGAGGACCTCAGTTTTACACTGCCTGTCAGCCAGAGACTTCCCTCAGTTCCTTGCCACAAGTCCTCTCCAATATGACAGTTTGCTTCATCAAACCCAGAAAGACAGTGTAGCCTTTTGGTCAGAAGCAAGCCACTAAAAGGAAGGGAATTACACAAGGCCATGAATAATAGGAGGATAGAATCAGCAAGGGGAATCCTAGAGGCTGCCACCACATTCCGGATTCCACCAGCATAGAATATCTCCCCTGGACTTTGTTCTATACCTCCTGTTTCATGATGCTTTTCAAACAAATGACTTGTTGAGGCTATGGAAGAAATACTCAAGCCCAAGACCTGCCAAGCTCTGTCCCCAAGATAGTTTTCCCTTTCTCCCACCTCTTTCCTATCTCTTCATGTGTAAATTCCCCTCCATTGTTCAAGTCCTGGCCACAAATCTCCTGCTCCTTGAAGTCTTCTCAGGGTTCTCGGTGGAAGTCCCCCCAAGTGTCCACTGCCATGCCTTGAGCACTTGGCTTAGAAGCACTGTGCCCACAGCTGCTGGTTCCATAATGCCATGAACATAGAATGTTTGTAAATAATGCCTCTGGCTGCTTTTTTCAGAATTTTAAGCCTTTTGAAGTTTGTAGAAATTCAAGCAGGACATGGAAATGCCTCCCTTGATGTCCTTCAGTGGCTTAAGAGTGGGAAGTTCCAGCAGGAATGAAGGAAAGAGAAAAAGAAGTCCTCTTAGAGTGTTTTCAGCATGATTAGATCCTGGGGACATTGTCCCAGAAGTATAAAAAGTTTTCTTACTTTGTTTGATTCCATTTCCAAACTTTTAATCACTTCAGGGAACACAACAGTCCCAATTACTCCACTGATTTCAAATTGCCTTCTGCATGTACTGGCTGTTCCTCTGGAGAGTTTGCCTACAACACACAGTCAAGACAGATGGGAAGAACTGGTTTTCACCCCTTCTTCAAATCCGAGGTGGACATCTCAGCTTGGGCCTTTCACACTAGTGTTGCCATTTCTGGCCCATGCACTATTCCCAAACTGTAGGGATCCTTTCTCAGTAGGTTCCTGATAAAGGTAAGTGAGGGTTCTTATCAGAGTAATCCTCAACCATTTGTTAGCACAGTAACATTTCCAGCTTCTAACTTGATTTTTCAAAGGGGTTGGAGCTTGAAAAGAGAAGAGATGAAGCAATTTCAGTCTCACAAAGACTGAGGGCAACACAAACCCCTTCTTCCTGGATTAGAAAAACCTAGATGGCGAGAAGCCTATGAAACTTATCAGCCTCATTTAATGGACTCATCTAACTTTAGAGACACTCTCAGAAATGAGATGGGCCCATGGTTTCAGAGCCCCTTCTTGTATAACTCTGGGGAGCATCATTCACATAGTAGCCATGGAAAAGCTGGAGTTGTCCCAGAGTTAGGCTCTAGAGGGCGCCATTTAAACTGCCTGCAATGCCTTGAAGGCGCCTCACTGGCCGGATAGCCCAGACTTTCCCAGCCCTCTTTCCCTATTTCAACAAGAGCACCTCTGCTTTATATTCGGGGTTCTAAATTTAAGAAAATGAAAGTTCTCTTTCCTAAATAGTTTGAACATCCTTGATCTCTTATAATCCCAATACAGAATAGGGTAAGCTGAGGATGTAAGAGAGGGAAGGAAGTACTGAAGTCTACAAATCTCTGCCTTACAGACCTGATGACTTTCCACAGATTCAACGCAGTTCCAGAAGGAAGCTGACTACCATCATATGAATAAGGAACTCTTAGAAAATTGCCTGCTTGGTTCAACATGAAGAAACATTTTCTAATACTCGAGAGCCTGCAAATAATGCAGTATGCTGTTTGGGAATATAGTGAGCTCTTCGTTTTTAAAAGATAGTAAGGAGGGCACGTATTGCATGGTGCACTGGGTGTTATACGCAACTAATGAATCATGGAACTTTACATTGAAAACCAGGGATGTACTGTATGGTGACTAACATAATATAATAAAAAAATATTATTATAAAAAAATAAAAGCAAACTGAAACTGAAAGCCGTGCATCAGTGCAGTGCAGAAAATGATCTAGAGTGGGAGAGAGGACTGGACTAGATTACTTGGGGAGCATAATCAGTGACAGAATATTAGTCTGGGTGACATATCTAGCAGCTGCGTCAAAAGGCTCAAGGACTACTAATGTCCATTGATTCCTATAAGGGTGCTCATTCAGAGGAAGGGGGACCCAGGAGAATAAGAAAAAAAGCATTGCTTTAGTTATCTAAGAGACCTAGATTTCCAGAAGCTGTGATCCACTGTGCATTTTTAGAGCCAGTCCTCTATCTCCATGGAACATTAGATTCAACTATTGGGACATACCAGCATTTCCAGAGCATGAAGTTACTTTGGAGACCCCCTCCCACCAAACACACACAACTTCTATTTCCAGCTCTGCATGCCCAGTCTCTTTTTGTCCTTGAAAGCCCAGCTGGATTCTGTATCATCAAAGAAGACTTCTGTAAATCTATTCCCATCAATACCCTGGATGCCCTTTCAGATACTCTAGCCTCTCCTGAATCCTTCTGCTTCCCTTTCCTGCTAAGTTGTGAGCATACTTAAGTCTGGACTATGGGGCACCCCTGTTTCCCATAGGTACTGTCATACCCACATACTAGTTGATCAACAAATATTTTAGTGGAAGGATGTTCAGACACTAATGGATGAGTGGATGGGTGGGTGCGTGGGTGGATGGGTGGATGGATGAATGAAAATACAGATGGATGGAAGGTCCTGGAGCAGGTGGGGCCCATGAGAAAGGAAATCTTAGGAACAACAAGAGTATGGTTTCTGTGAGAATGATCTGGAGAGAAGAAAGAAAGTATGCAGCCACAACTAATCATTTCACTAGTAACTGGCACAAAGTTGGAGAACATGAGGCAAACTTAACGTCACTTTCCTGATCGAAGTTGAATGAGATGAACTGCCATATGGACATAGAATCATAAAAATGAATGTGTTATATGTCTTATCTCTGATGAAATGCATTAAATTATCAGAATCACCATTTTAAATATTGTAAATTTGATGTTCTATGGGCCCAAAGTAATTCATGATTTTATCGCTTCTTTTTCTTGGAAGAAATAGAGACTGTGGGCTTTCAAGATTATTTTCTAATCACTCAGCCTAACCGGAACTCCAGACCAGGTGCCCTGGACCTAAGCAAGGCAAAGAATATTGAGTTTGGATCTCTGAGTGTTTTCCTCTGTTGAAAGAAGAGACATACCATGGAAAGTGCCAACCAGACCGTCTCTGTGACAGAGTTTATTCTCCTGGGACTCTCAGCCCACCCACGGCTGGAGAAAACGTTCTTTGTGCTCATCCTCCTGATGTATCTAGTGATCCTGCTGGGCAATGGGGTCCTCATCCTGGTGACTCTGTCTGTTTCCCGCCTGCACACACCCATGTACTTCTTCCTGGGGAACCTGTCCTTCCTGGACATCTGCTACACAACCTCCTCGGTCCCCCTCATTCTCGACAGCTTCCTGACCCCCAGAAAAACCATACCCTTCTCTGCCTGTGCTGTGCAGATGTTTCTCTCCTTTGCCATGGGAGCCACAGAGTGTGTGCTTCTGGGCATGATGGCATTTGATCGCTATGTGGCCATCTGTAACCCCCTGAGGTACCCTGTGGTCATGAGCAAGACTGTCTATGTGCCCATGGCTGTCAGCTCCTGGGCAGCTGGAAGTGCTGCCTCTACGGTTCAAACATCCCTTGCAATGAAGCTTCCCTTCTGTGGGAACAACATCATCAACCACTTTACCTGTGAGATCCTGGCTGTCCTGAAGTTGGCCTGTGCTGACATCTCCATCAATGTGATTAGTATGGGAGTGACAAATGTGATTTTTCTGGGGGTCCCAGTTCTGTTCATCTTTGTCTCCTACATCTTCATCCTCTCCACCATCCTGAGGATCCCCTCAGCCGAGGGGAGGAAGAAGGCCTTCTCCACCTGCTCCGCCCACCTCACAGTGGTGGTCGTCTTCTATGGAACCATCCTCTTCATGTATGGGAAACCCAAATCCAAGGACCCGCTGGGGGCAGACAAGCAGGATGTTTCAGACAAGCTCACCTCCCTCTTCTATGGAGTGGTCACCCCCATGCTCAACCCCATCATTTATAGCCTCAGGAACAAGGATGTGAAGGCTGCTGTGAGGAACCTGGTGAGTCAGAAATGCTTTACCTAGTCATATCTGGAGGACAATTGTCCCTATAGTTCTGTGCTCTTGGCTCTCGCACCCATGAATCTCAGAAGAACATGCCCCCAAAGAAGAGATATGTGAAGAATGATTACCAGAAAATATAATCACATACATAATGGAGAACTTTGGCTATTACTGGACCCAAATTCTAAAAAGGATGAAACCTAAAACCTGACGGGGTGGGACTTGAGGGGATGGAGTGGGTGCTGCTGAAAAAACAAGTAGTGATTTTCTGGTTTCCTTCTGGGCACATCTGAATTCACCCTTGTGAGCAGTTGCTTCATTGTTTTGGGAAAAACAGCTTAGTGTTCTTTTGAGTTACATTAAGATCCACGATCCTTTTGTGCAAAGAAGACGTGGAAGACAGTGTGGGGCAAAACTTCATGACATAACAGTATAAAAAACTGTTCACATTGGAGATGAAATGGCACATCTTTCAATGTTGTTTTTCTTAGTGGCAGGGCTGAGATTGGGGATGAGAACAAAGTTGGCTCTTTCTTTCCCCTGATACTCAGAGGAGCTGGGATCATGTAGATTCCATGTAGAGTATTTCCTTTGAGGGCAAGAAAGCTGGTCTTACAAATGCATGTGGAAGATCTTAGCCCAGGAGCACTCATAGCTGGTATCTGGTTTTAAGCTTCCTTTTCCTGCCCTCAGTAAGTCTTACATATTTAAGTACATAGTCTGGCCCTGTAGTCCGGAGAGTTAGAGGGGGGACCTATGGGCAAGAGCAGAGCAGGAGCACCACAGGACCAGCAGAAGATGGGGCAAGGTGGCTGACCGAGGGGAAGTGGAATGATAAAACTGAAAGGCAGAACCAGTTCACGGAGCACCTGAGAAGGGGTCCACAGGTGTAATGTGGATCTCAGGATCTCAGTTACTAGAGACATAAAAAGGGACAAAGATTCTGTGAGGCAGTGAACTCTGAATGTCTCTCTTCCCTTGAGGTAACTGGACGTCTATTTTTTCCTGAGAATCAAAATTTCCTGATAAAAACAAATGCTCCCTGCTTGCCTTGCTTGGGTGTCCTGGACTTCTCCCATCTGAGATGTGGCCAGCCACCCCCTTCAGCCCTACAGCACTCTCCTGTCCACACTGGGCAGAAACGTGGTTGCTGGTCACTGCCTGTGTGGGCCCTTAAACAGTCTCTTTGGCTATTCCTGTCTCACCATTTCAAACCCAGTATTATCTGTCCCACTCTGGTGTGAATTTGCCTTTCCCTGTTGAGCACAGAGCCCATTTATGTCCTCTTAGCTCACTGCAGAGAGGATAACATCAATTCAGGATCAGTTCCATCCTTTATAAGTCAAGAATTGACTTAAAAAATGAAACATACTTGCAGAGCAAAATTCTTTTTCAACATACTTCATTTTGCTGGTTTTGACTTAGAGAACTGTAACTAGTTTCCACCCAGATCTTTCTACAGGACTCTCTACAGGACTTCTTCAGCTGATGGAAGTGTTACCCTCGGAAAGCCTTCAGTTGTCACTCTCCTTCAGGAATTAGCTAAAGAGTGCTCTTAGCTGAAGAGAGTTGACTCCCCCAAGGTCATGCCCCCTTCCTTAGGGAAGCTCATATCCAATGATTGACTGATGAAGAGATATAAACATCTTGCCCCTACTCGGGATACTTCTGAAGGGTGATCCTACTGCTAGAGGTCCCCATGAGGTTGACTGCGGCCTTTTTTGAGACCACATCATGGGCCAACTCCTCCGTCTCCCCATTCCTGCTTTCTTATCCTCCCTTCCACCAGTGTTGATCCCAAGAGCACTCCCTAATAAACATGATGCGCTGCGATATCCATACCAGAGTCTGCTTCCTGGCAAACTCAAACTGTGACATCATGCAAGCTCCATTGCTCACATAATGCATATATTCTCTTTTCAGAATCCATGGAGACTGGCAGTCCTCACAAGTACCATGTACAATACTGTGTTAGCACCAGAAGCTTTGAAACCAGACCTTGGTTAGGTTCTAGTTCTTCTATTTATCAACTTACTTTGAAGTTTGTTTTACACTATAGTTAAGGTCTCTGAAATCTCCCTACTACCTCCTTATTCAGTGTTTCCCATTCCCATTTTTTGCCATGAACCACATAGAAAATAATGGGATTTGTATGGGCACCCTGGGATAGGTAGATGGTGAAGGAAATTCACCTGGGGGATTAGATCACAACATGTCCTGCTTAATGACCCCAGGGGGACTCTAAGCTTGGCATATCTGGACCTTGTAGCAAACTAACTAGAAAGTTCTGCCAGAGGTAAGATGTTTCCTCCTTAGTAGCTGATGAGAGGACAGTAGTGCCCCTTCCCCTGGGCACAGATGATCGGACTATTGGCCAAAACAGCGTTAATCATATTTTCTCTCCAGGGAATATGAATGTGGATATAGAGACTCTTATTAGTTGGCATAGGGCTCTTGAGCTGAGAGGCTACATAAATGCAGGACGAATGTGGCTATGTGCCCTGCCAGAAAGAGAAAGGTGGTCTGCAGAGAAATGACAAATCAAAAGAGAACCGTACAATATATTACCCAAGACATGGAGAATTTCTCTCTCATTTTATGGAAAAATTTAAATCTACAGAAAAGTAGAAAAGATAATAAAATGAATCCTTAGGTATTCATGTCCCAGATCCAAAAATGAGCCATTCATGATGTATCTTTTTTTAAAAAATAATTTTTTATTATGTTATGTTAGTCACCCTACAGTACATCCTTAGTTTTTGATGTAGTGTTCCATGATTCATTGTTTGCGTATAACACCCAGTGCTCCATGCAATATGTGACCTCCTTAATACCCATCATCGGCCTATCCCACTCCCCCACCTCCTCCCTCTGAAGCCCTCAGTTTGTTTCCCAGAGTCCACAGTCTCTCGTGGTTCATTCCCCCTTCTGTTTACCCCCCCTTCATTCTTCCCTTCCTTCTCCTACCAATCTCCCTGCTATTTCTTATGTTCCATAAATGAGTGAAACCCTATGATAATTGTCTTTCTCTGCTTGACTTATTTCACTTAGCATAATCTCCTCCAGTCCCGTCCATGTTGCTGCAAATGTTGGGTACTCATTCTTTCTGATGGCTGAGTAATATTCCATTTATATATGGACCACATCTTCTTTATCCATTTGTCTGTTGATGGGCATCTCAGCTCCTTCCACAATTTAGGTGCATATGGCCCTTCTCTTCACTACGTCTGTATCTTTGGGGTAAATATCCAGGAGTGCAATTGCTGGATCATAGGGTAGCTCTATTTTTAACTTTTTAAGGGACCTCCACACTGTTTTCCAAAGTGGCTGTACCAACTTGCATTCCCACCAACTGTGTAAGAAGGATCCCCTTTCTCCACATCCTCTCCAACAATTGTTGTTTCTTGCCTTGTCAATTTTTGCCATTCTAACTGGCGTAAAGTGGTATCTCAATGTGGTTTTGATTTGAATTTCCCTGATGGTTAATGATTTTGAACATTTTTTCATGTGTCTGTTAGCCATTTGTATGTCTTCATTGGAGAAGTGTCTGTTCATATCCTTTGCCCATTTTTTGATTTGATTATTTGTTTCTCATGTATTGAGTTTGAGAAGTTCTTTGTAGATCTTGGATACCAGTCTTTTATCTGTAGTGTCATTTGCCAATATCTTCTCCCATTCTGTGGGCTGCCTCTTAGTTTTTTTGACTGTTTCCTTGACTGTGCAGAAGCTTTTTATCTTGAAGAATCTTGTTCATCTATAACTCCAAGGATTATTTCTCTCTCTCCTGAATTATTTTGAAACAAATCCCAGATAGTCAAAGCATATCATCCTTAAATATTTCTGTTTTTACCTCTAAAAATGACTAGCACTCTTGTAAAATATAAATAAGTAACCATTATCCTACCTAAAACTCACACTAATTCCTTGAAATCATCAATTATCCAGCATTTTCTATTTCCCCAAATGTCTTATAAATGCTGTAATTATTTCAATTTGTTTGAGCCAAAATCCAAATAAGACTATACATTATGATTAGTGTATTTTACTCTGCAAGTCCCTTTCCCCTCTCCCATTCCCCTCCTGTTCCACCCCCCACCCACTCCTTAATTTCCTCTTTATTTGCTAGAGCAGCTTCCAGAACTGAGAGAAGCATTTTACTTATTAGACCACTGGTTTATTATAAAAGGATGTAATTCAAGGATAGCCAGATGGAAGAGATGCATAGCGCAAGGTATGGGTAAGGGTGCAGAGCTTCCATGCCCTCTCCACTCTCCCCCATGTTCCCTGTTCACCAACCCGGAGGTTCCCTGAATCCCGACCTTTTTCATTTTTTTGGAAGATTCACTACATAGGCACAATTGACTAAATCATTGGCCATTAGTGGTTGTTCAATTTCCAGTTCCTTTCCCTGCCCTGGAAACTGGGGATGGGGATAGAGAAGGTGGGACTGAAAGTTCCAACACTCTATTCAAGGTTGGTCTCCCTGACAAACAGCCTCCATTCTTATATGCTTTCCAAAAGTCACCTCATTAACATAAACTCTGGTGTCTCTGAAAGGGGCTTGTAATAAATAATGAGACACCATTTCACCTTTATGGCTCTGAAGTGTTTCTCAGGAACTGAGGACAAGAGACCAGACATTATAACAAAGGTGCTCCCATTGCTCTTGTTCTGGAAATTCCGGAGGTTTTGGGAGCTGTGAACCAGGAATTCTTGACAAAGACCAAATATATATATGAGAAATATATTTTGGTCATCTGAATGAACAAATATATACCTCTTATCTGTTTCACATTACTACAATCTACTTTTTTTTTTAATAATGATTTTTTATTATATTATGTTAGTCACCATACAGTACATCCCCGGTTTTCGATGTAAGCCTCGATGATTCATTAGTACATTACTACAATCTACTGATTACTGTTCTGTAGTGTCTGTCCCTGTATTTCCTATAAGTTGATGATTAGGTCTAGATACTTGAAAGGTTTATGTTTTAGTGCAGTTATGAGCTCATGGCTCCTGAGTTCTTCTGATATGACCCTAGTATCTTTGATGGCTTCCTTGCTTTCTGGTAAAGATATTATAGGCTCAACATTTGTAGTTCCTTTACAGACATGGAAATAATTATTTTCTCTAAGGAGTTCTTGTTTCCTTTACTGGGGACTGGTATTTAGAAACCACAATCTGGGTGCCAAGGGTGCTATTGAGTTTATCATAGTTTCTAGGCCTTTCAGTGGAAAGAGGAAATATATGTAAATATAAAATATTTATACATATATAAAATTTATACCTACAATTTCTACAGAATTTTTACTTAACCTATTGATTAAGGTTATCTCTTCCCACATACAATCTCATTCCAGGAAAGTATGGAGAGGGCTTAAAGTTGTTAGAGGCAGTTAGTTAGGTTCTGACAGGATGCCTGGAAGCCAGCAAAGAGAAAGTCACAGCTAACTAAAGTCAGGGGTCTATCCTGACAGCACTCCAAAACAAAACCACAGGAAACCATATTAAACCAGACAGGCCCAAGATGGCTGACAAAGTCTCCTCCCTAAGGGTGCCATGACAGAAAACCACTGACCAAGTAAGGAAGAAAAGGCACATAACCCATATTCCTGGAAGAGACCACCTGCTTTGAAGAAAACTTCCACCTTTGAGTAAAGAATATTCCACCTCTTTGTTAAAAACTGTCGATTACAGATAGAAATCCAAACCCCTATGGGTGCAGCACTCCCTTGAGCTCGCCCACTCTCACATCTAGAGAGTGAATAATGAGACTTAATAAACTCTCCTGTTTGTACTGCTCATCAGCTGTGTTGTGTCTGTCCTTGAATTCTTTCTCATGATAAGACCAAGAGCCCCCCACAATATCTTTTAGATGGGCTGTGTCAAGGCCTTGGAGCTCAAGGTATCCCCAGTTCACCCAGCAACAAAGTCACACCAACGTAATAAGATGTTAAGAGCGAATGTGGGCAAAGCTCCTGTAAAGAGCAGAAGTGAATCAGGTTGTCACTATGATATGTGTCCCGATTCCTGTGTGCCTGGCAGTACTGGGGCCAATCCTAAGAGCTTAGGCAATGGTGTGGGCCCTCCCACTTGTTCCTGAGCTTTCCACAGGTGACCGAAGCTCATGAGTGGAATACTGAGGGGTGACAGACTGTAGAAGAGTTGCAGGAGAAACCGAAGTTAGGAGAGAGAGAGACTCCAAACTAGACCCTCAAGGCATCTCGAAGCTCAGAGGTGACTTTCGAAAACAGGAGCACCCACCCCTGTTCACCATGGATGGCCTCCAACAAAGAAATGTACATGGTACAGACAAGTGAGATGGCAGATTCTCTTTCAAAAGGGCCAAAAGTCCTGAGTTCTGCGAGCTTGTTCTACTCAAGGTAGATGTTTCCAGTATTTAAGAGCCACTTAGAAAAGAGAGATTTGTTACATATCTGAAAGGCTGGAGCCATAGCCAGAAGCTAGGTCTGGGGACAATGGTCCCCTAGGTTTTAAAGCCATGCTTCCTTTCAGTTTACACTGTCTGGTTATTTATTTATAAAATGCATAAATGTTCTACTGTACCAATATGTTATATACGTTATAAAATGTTTATAAAATAAAACTTTAAAAAGATGGAATAAAAGTAAAAATACAAAAAGAAGAGCTTCCACAGAGCAAAGAAGAAAACAAGAGTAGGTCACAAATTCATTTATTGATTTATTCAGCAACTCTTCATTGAATGCTTCCTGTAAACAAGGTCCAGTTTTTATACTTAGGGTACATTTATAAACAATGTAGAAAAAAGTCCTTGCTTTTGTGAAACTTGCATTCTAGCAGATGGAAACAGACAAGAAACAATTGACTAACACATATAAGAAAATAATAGGGGATGTTAGAAACTGCACAGAATCAGGACTGAGGCATACAGGAGGACTGAACACATGCACCTAAATTTGCTCGCTCCCGAAACACACAAAAACTACAGTTTTTTTTGTTTTGTTTCATTTTTTTAAAAATGGCAAACCGCAAGCTTAAGAAGAAGGGGGACATCAGAGTGATAACGTTTTGAAGGCTGGAAAGTGGATAAACTAGTGGTCATGGCTAAGGCAGATCTGACAGAGCTAAATCCTGAGCCAGAAACGGGGAGAGTGCTGTGCTGCAGTCAGATCTCCAGCATTGAGAAGCCGCTGTACCAGGTCCCTCTAGGTCCCAGGGTGAAGGGCTGCTGCTAAAACAAGGAAGATTAGGCCAAAAAAAAAAAAAAAGTATAAGAAACAGAGTCCCCACACCCCCTTGCTCAACCCATGACATTGGCTAACTGTCTCCTAGCCATCCCCCAAAAAAGTTTATTCTCTGGAAAGGATAAAACAAATAAGCATAAGAAAGACTTCAAACAGCAGGACATCACTTTTGCAATCAACTGGCTTTTTTCAAGTCCACAGCTTCTATACCTGTGAAACTCTCATGGCAAGAGCTAGAACCAGATTCATTTATGACTCTCCCAATGCCTTATAAAGGCCTGGCCTATGGCAGGAGCTCCGAATCTATATGGTGGGACACAGACAAGAAGGAATTTTCTAGGTCACTTGCCTCTTTCCAACCCCAACATCCTGAATTTGGAAATGCCAGTGATACTGAGCTGTAAGGATTTGTCCTGTGCAGTGAGTTTCACACTCTCCTAGAACTATCATGGACTCTACTGAGTATTCTCATTGACTGGGGGTTTATGTTAATTCTGGCAGGACCAGAATGACCCTTCCTTTCTAATGCTTTCCAATAGCTCAACAGGTTGGGTATAAAGGGAGGAAGGGAGAAGAAAGTATTTCTGGAAGGACTTCAAAATAATTGGATCATGGGGACATAATCCCAGATGTATAAAGTTTCTAAACTTTGTCAGTTTACTTTCAAAACTTTAAATCACTTCTGGGACTGGAATAATCCCAATAGCAGGGTGGAATTTAACTGGCTTCATATAGGCAATGCATGGTCCTTTGTGGATTTTACCTAAACATACAACAAAGACCAGAGAACTTAGCTCTCATCCATTTTAGGGGCTAACTCCTCTGGCTGCTACTTTCAGATCAGATTGGCTAATTTCAGACTCTGGACATTTCCCGGACCTCAGACAAGTGGTTTTCGTCATTGCCCTATTTACAGAAAAGGTAAGAGAGAACTTGTATAAGAGAATGTAAACTCTGTGGGCCCAGCCAAATTCCTGGCTTCATTCCTTGTGACTATGTGGCACGGGGTGAACTGGAAGGAAAGAGAGAAGGACATCTCAGTGGTAGGACAGAAAGTCCTAGAATGAGAAATTCATGAGATCAGTTAGTCCCTGGATAGAATATCTCAAAATATAATCCATTCCAAAATGAGTATTAGGGAAACAGAGCCCAGAGAGGAAAAGGGACTTGATAATCTCCATACATTGAATTATTGGTGAAAGTCAGTTCTTTGGTAAGTGCTCCAAGGAGTTTGGAAGGTGAGTGAAGAAATGAATGAATGAATATCCCAAGGGTCTGTGGACTGTGAGAGAGAACTATAAAAGAGGAGGGAAGTCATATCCAAAATTACTTGGAGAGGAAAATGATCAGGAATTGAGAATTAAGATCAGTTATTTCCACCAGTCTTATTTCCCAAAAGAAAAAAAAAATTCATACAAATGGAGTATAACAATTCTCATAAAATTGATTAGAATGAATCAGCCACATATGGTATAAGCTGAGGTAAATGTGTGATGGTAATTGTAAATGTGCTTAGGAAAATTAAATCCAATTTTGTGAAATGTCAAACACCTCTATGGGTGGCCAAATATCACAAAGTAGATTTTGACCAATTTCTCTGCATTTAATTAGATCAATGTAAAGAGCCCCCAGATTGCCAGAGCTGTTCTCCAGCTGCTTAGCAACGAAAGTATCCTCAATGGCTTTCTGGCCACTTTAGGTATCAAAGAATCCTGAAGTTGGCTTCCTGAGTTCCCACAGGTGACAGGGAAGATATACCATGGACAGGTCCAACTGGACCTCTCCTGTGGCGGGGTTCATCCTCCTGGGACTCTCAGCCTACCCGAGGCTGGAGAAAATATTCTTTGTGCTCATCCTCCTGATGTACCTGGTGATCCTGCTGGGCAACGGCGTCCTCATCCTGGTGACCATTCTTGACTCCTGCCTGCACACGCCCATGTACTTCTTCCTGGGGAACCTGTCCTTCCTGGACATCTGCTACACAACCTCCTCAGTCCCCCTCATTCTTGACAGCTTCCTGACCCCCAAGAAAACCATACCCTTCTCTGCCTGTGCTGTGCAGATGTTTCTTTCCTTTGCTATGGGAGCCACAGAGTGTGTGCTTCTGGGTATGATGGCATTTGATCGCTATGTGGCCATCTGTAACCCCCTGAGGTACCCTGTGGTCATGAGCAAGGCTGCCTACGTGCCCATGGCTGTCAGCTCCTGGGCAGCTGGAAGCATGACTGCATTGGTGCAAACATCCTTAGCGATGCAACTGCCCTTCTGTGGGGACAACGTCATCAACCACTTTACCTGTGAGATCCTGGCTGTCCTGAAGTTGGCCTGTGCTGACATCTCCATCAATGTGATCAGTATGGCAGTGGCCAATGTGATCTTCCTGGGCATTCCAGTTCTGTTCATTTTAGTCTCCTATGTGTTTATCATTGCTACCATCCTGAGGATCCCCTCAGCTGAGGGGAGGAAAAGGGCCTTCTCCACCTGCTCCGCCCACCTCACAGTGGTGGTCGTCTTCTATGGAACCATCCTCTTCATGTATGGGAAACCCAAATCCAAGGACCCGCTGGGGGCAGACAAGCAGGATGTTTCAGACAAGCTCACCTCCCTCTTCTATGGGGTGGTCACCCCCATGCTCAACCCCATCATCTACAGCCTCAGGAACAAGGACGTGAAGGCTGCTGTGAGGAACCTGGTACTTCGCAAACACTTCATCCAGTGATGGTGCGGGGTCCTGAGAGATCTCTATTCCCTAGTTTCTCTCACCTGAGGGTCTCAGAGGATAAGATAAAGGGCCAATTTCATCAAAGATGCATAGGCAAACTTGATCACACGAAAGGCTTTATGTGAATAGGAAGCATTTAATGGGACGTCTCAGCCCCGTTCTAGAAGCACTTCTGCGAAAGTATATACCACTGGTCAAGCCTTAGAGTTGTCTATTTTTGGGATGCATACTGAACTAATTGATGTCCAGGAAAAATAACACTTCAAGTTTTATTTTTAACTTACAAAAAGCGCTAGTCTATAGATCTGTAATTCAATCGCTCCTTGGCCTCTATCTTTGAACATATTTGGATGGGTCCTTGATTCATGTTACCTTTCAACATGTCCTATTCCATATTAAACAATAGTAATATTTTTATCTTTATGCTCATTGTTTCTTTCACTTTTTTTTCATATTAATTCCTAAAACTGTTTCTTGAATTGTTCTCTACCTATGTCTCCATAATTAACCTCTTTTTCTGTCCTCAATCATGGTCCCCACCAGAAAATCATTCACACCTTTGAAGCAGAGAGGAGAGTGAGTAGGTTGTGGCAAAACTGATGTAAGGGTCAAACACTCAGGCCTTTTTTCTTTCCCGTTTTTGAAGATGTTATTCACCCCTGGCTTCTGTCCCTGGATAGCTGAGGCTTCCCATAGGTCATCAGAGTGATGTGGAAGCTGAGATGTATTTAAGAGAATCAAATGAATTCTCTTAACTTCCTGACATGGCTTGACCAAGCATGTAGCCAAGTGGTGACTGTCAGTTGCTTTTCTACCTAAGAACACCCAACCTTACATGGCAGTCAGAGGGAGAAGGAGGTGATGTTCACCAGCAGACATCTAAGAATCACCCCCATGACTGGTGAGGAATTCCAAGCCAGCTCCCAATTGTTAGCAATCTAGACGTCCAGTTAAAAGAATGAGCGGGACAGAAAGCCTCTGAGAGCTGAAATGAACTTTTAACACAACAGGGAGGAAATAAATAAAGTAACCATGAAAACAAACAGCCTCTCCTGAAAAAGACTCATTGCAGGAAGATGGTGAGACAGTAAAGAGAAGCCTCAGTGGTATGGTCTGTGGAATTCAGGAGGTTGTTGAACCAATAAAGCAAAAGCAGTCTATCAAAGACAAGCTAGGAGAAAAGGTGACTGGGAGATAAAAATTTGTCTTAGGGGAAAAAATTGACATTGTTGATCAAATAAAATCCAGTAGAAAGTATTTAAAAGTAGATAAAACAATGCATAAAAATGAATTTTTAAATTGAAAAGAACTTAAGTTTCTCTCCCAGGCTTAGAGGGAAAAAGAGAGAGAGAGAGAGAGAGAGATAATTTGGTTATTTGAGAACAGGTGAGAGACATAAAAAGTAGACCAGGGGAATACATTATGTAATTCAGGAGGAGAAAACAGAACAGATGAAAGACAAACTATAAAGGAGGAGAAAAACATTTCACTGAACAGAAATTCTGCATATTTATTCATAAAAGGTTCATCAATCACCAGATAAGAATTGTAGCAAAAGACATACCTATGTACAGTTGATCCAAGGATAAGTTTGATTTTCATATATGCCAAAATAATTCTATAGACTTTTCCACAGCATAAAAGCGTATTTCCCAGCTTTGTAATATAGTTTGAAACGTGATGCCCCCAGCTTTGTGTTTCTTTTTTAACATTTCCTTGGAGATTCGGGATCTTTTCTGGCTCCATACAAATTTTGGGATTGTTTGTTTCAGCTCTTTGAAAAATGCCATTGGTATTTTGATTGGGATGGCGTTGAAAGTATAGATTGCTCTGGGCAGCAAGACATTTTAACAATGTAGTCTTCCAATCCATGAGCATGGAATGTTTTTCCATCTTTTTCTGTCTTAATTTCTTTCATAAGTGTTCTGTAGTTTCTAGAGTATAGATCCTTTCCCTCTTTGGTTAGGTTTATTCCAAGGTATCTTATGGTTTTTGGTGCTATGGTAAATGGAATTGATTCCCTAATTTCTCTTTCTACAGTTACATTGTTAGTAAGTGTAGAAGACATACGAATGGCAACTGATTTCTGTGCACTGATTTTGTATCCTGCCACATTACTGAATTGCTGTATGAGTTCCAGTAATTTGGGGGTGGAGTCTTTCGGGTTTTCCACATAAAGTATCATGTCATCTGTGAAGAGAGTTTGAATTCTTCTTGGCCAATATGAATACCTTTTATTTCTTTTTGTTGTTTTGTTGCCTGATTTCAAGCTATATTACAAAGCTGTGATCACCAAGACAGCATGGTACTCGCACAAAAACAGACACATAGATCAATGCAACAGAAAAGAGAGCCCAGATATGGACCCTCAACTCTATGGTCAACTACTCTTCGACAAAGCAGGGAAGAAATATCCAATGGAAAAAAAAAACCAGTCTCTTCAATATATGGTGCTGGAAAAATTCAACAGCTATATACAGAAGAATGAAACTCGGCCATTCTCTTAACACCATACACAAAGATAAATTCTAAGTGGATGAAAGACCTCAATGTGAGACAGGAATCCATCAAAATCCTAGAGGAGGACATAGGCAGTAACCTCTTTGGCATTGGCCACAGCAACTTCTTCAAGGCACGTCCCCAAAGGCAAGGGAAATAAAAGTGAAAATGAACTTTTGGGACCTCATCAAGATAAAAAGCTTTTGCATAGCAAAGGAAACAGTCAACAAAACAAAGAGGCAACCCATGGAGTGGGAGATGATATTTGCAAATGACACTACAGATAAAGGACTGGTATCCAAGATGTATAAAGAATTTCTCAAACTCAAAACCCAAAAAGCAAATAATCAAGTCAAAACATGGGCAGAAGACATGAATAGATACTTCTCCAAAGAAGACATACTGATGGCTAACAGACACATGAAAAAATGTTCAACATCATTAGCCATCAGGGAAATTCAAATCAAAACCACATTGAGATACCACCTTATACCAGTTGGAATGGCAAAAAATAACAAGGCAGGAAACAACAAATATTGGAGAGAATGTAGAGAAAGGGGAACCCTGTTACACTGTTGGTGGAAATGCAAGGTGGTACAGCCACTTTGGAAAACAGTATAGAAGTTCCTCAAAAAGTTAAAAATAGAGCTACTCTACAACCCAGAAATTGCACTACTGCATATTTACCCCAAAGATACAGATGTGGTGAAAAGAACGGGCACATGCACCCCAGTGTTCCTAGCAGCAATGTCCACAATAGCCAAACTGTGGAGGGAGACGAGATGACCTTCAATGGATGAATGGATAAAGAAGATATGTCCTTATATACAATGGAATATTACTCAGCCATCGGAAGATAGAATACCCACCATTTGCATTGATATGGATGGAACTGGAGGGGATTATGCTAAGTGAAATAAGTCAAGCAGAGAAAGACAATTATCATATGGTTTCACTTACATGTGGAACATAAGGAATAGCATGGAGGACATTAGAAGAAGGAAGGGAAAAATGAAGGGGAGGAAATCAGAGGGGGAGATGAACCATGAGAGACTGTGAACTCTGGGAAACAAACTGAGGGTTTCAGAGGGGAGGAGGAGGGGGGGATGGGTTAGCCCTGTGACGGGTATTAAGGAGGGCAGGTATAGCATGGAGCACTATGCAAACAATGAATCATGGAACACTACATCAAAAACTAATGAAGTACTGTATGGTGACTAACGTAACATAGGAACAAGAATCTGACTGCCATTGGCCTGCTGCTCTGCTGCCCTAAATGTAGATGACAGTGGAAAAAGACTGACCCAGTTCTGAGGGAAAGGGGCTGTGAGTTCCAAATTCTGCACATCCTCACCATTGCATAAATATGACAGTTGAAAAGACATTGTTGGCACGTGCAAACACAGACAGCACATACCCCTGTAATCTCTTTTGCAGAAAGAAATTTTATTTATAAAATTTTCCCAACAAATAGTTAAAAATAAATAATGGAAGGACTGGGACAGATATGGTATGTAACACACAGTGGAGAATGGTCAAATGTCCGAAGACCGATGAAGTCTAATGAACGCTTGATACCAAATGTGCAAAGACAAATATATGAAGGAATTATTAGGAAATGCAATGAGGTAAACAGTGACAACAAGGCAATGGCATAACTCCAGTTATAATTCTAGATGACTTTATTAAGCTGAAAAATTTAGAAAAAGAAGTATAGTTACATCCCATTTATGGTCTCGTCTTATGAAGGATGTGGTGGGAAGGGGCATCTTATGAGTATAATACATGAGTGTAATGCATTGATACTGAAATAACAAAAGTATTAATATGCTTGTTGAGGGGTGTCTGGGCGGCTCAGTCAGTTAGCAGCCGCCTTCAGCTCAGGTCACGATCCCATGGTCCTAGGATGGAGCCAAGCGTTGGGCTCCCTGCTCAAAAGCTCAACTTGGAGCCTATTTTTCCCTCTTCTCCCCCCTCCCCTGCTTGTTATCTCTCTCTCTCCCTCTCTCTCTCTCTCTCTCACTCTAGGATGGATAAAAATCTTTTTAAAAATAGATGCTTGTGGAAATTTTAAGAGAAAATACCAGCAGACAAGTATTAGCATGAAGACTTTTGAAAGAATAAGAGCATGATGAATGAGCAAATTAAGTTGATCAAATGAAAAAAGTCATCTACTGAACCTCAGTAGATTTAAATCATTGTATATTAAATGATACAAAGTATCATTTAAACCCAGTTTCTTAAGGAGCTTCAAAATTTCTAACTTAGGAAAGATTAGGAGATCTATTGCAACCATTTTATTAATAGATTCAGGAAGAAAAGTGATCCATCAACAGATGTTCACAAGTCACTTGATAAAATTTCACATTGATTTCTGACTTTTTTAAAGTAGCACACTTCAATAGAGGAAACTACTCTTGACATGAAAGAAAGTATCAGAACATCAGCAAACAGCATGCCTACAACTTGGATTAGGTCACCAGCTTTCAACGTCTACATCATGTTGCAGTCTAGCTAATTAGATGAGATGAGGAAAATAAAGAACATAAATATTGAAAAGAAGGAAAAAAAGAAAACTATTCGCAAAAGGTTGTTTAACTAGAAAAAAATTTTACTCAAATGCCAAAACTATGAGACATAGTAACAAAGTATCCTAGAGTGCTTGTATATAATTCAGAGCAGTCCCAAAAACTTTACAATACCTGTGGAAAATATATAAGAACTACAAGAGACCTCTATCAGTATCATATATTTACAATGATCATATAGTAACAGGAGAAATAATAAGATATTTTCTTTTGAAGAAGGAAAAGCCCTGAATGTAAGCCCTGGGATATTTAACTACCCTCCAAGTGCCCTCATTCCAAGCCTTTCTCCCTCTTGCCAACAGGTTGGGATGAGCCCAGCTCCACCCACTTTCCCATCCCTAGAGAAGGCCCATCCTCTTAGTTGGGAAGGAAGGCCCAAGCCCTGAGGCAAACACGAAGACTCCCTCCTCTAAAGATCTCAGGAGCACAGAAAATCAACCTTCAACTTAGTCCATGCTTTTGGAGGTAACCGAAGACTCTAGAACAGCCCACTGACAAATGGAGGCTTTCAGAGCTCTGCTTACGTGCTGATTACTTTCCACCTCATTACAACTAGTGACCATTTATCTCAGGTTAGGATGATCCCTAAAATCTTGAAGAGATTACAGTCTCCAATGAAAGTCTTTACCAACAGGACCAAATCAAACATGCCAGATGGTCACAGACAACAGGGCAAGAATGTATTCACCCAAATAGGTTAAATCAGAGCATTTTAGATGCTGGACTGTGGGAAAGGACCAGAAGCAGGAGCTGACTGCCTCTTCCAGCAGATAAGCTTCCTGGATTCCAGTCAACTGATGCCAGGAAGGAATGTGGGAGTGGGGGAGGGGATGCAGAGCAGCTGTCCCAGCTGCAGGTTCCATGTTTACCTCTGGTATCACGGTAAGTATTATGAGGGCCACACAGTATTTGTTCCATAGCCAGATTTGGCTAGAGGCTGCCGAATTGCAACGTCTGCCCTTAGCACTCACAACTCACAGCTGGACTCCCTAGGAATGCCATCACAGGAGTCAGCTACATCCTGCACAGTACACCTACTGTTTTGGCGGGGAATCTGCTCCCTCTCACTCTTATGTCATTCAGTGCAGCTACCAATCATAGAACACCAACTCTTGGCACAGCAATCGGTCTAATGGAAGGCATGTAACCTAAGCCAAACTCAACAGAGCGATTCCTCAGGACACTTGTAATTGGAGCAAGCAGAGAAAAGGGTCCTTATTAGCTTTCTGTGCTGCTCAGCAGATCACCACCAACTTATTAGCTTCAAGCAGCACACACTTATCATCTTGCAGTTTCTGTAAGTCAGGAGTTTGACCAAGTCCTCCACAAGGCTGCAGTCTAGGTGTTGGCCAGGGCTCGGTTCTCATCTGGAGACTCCAAGAGAAGAACCCGAATCAGGCTGCCGACAACCCTCTTACCTCCCAGGGAAGACTGAGGAAGTCTGCCCACCAGAGTGTAAAATGAAGCCAGGAAAAGACAATAGAGAGAAGAAACAGATGAAAAGACCCAAGTCCTAATGACATGTTGAGTCCCTAATTCCAGCTGAGCCTGGGACTGAATCCACCCTTGAGCGTAGTTGCATGAACATCACAATCCATTGTGGGTTTAAGCTGGTTGGAGTAAGTTCTCTATCTAGCAGCCTAGGGAATCCTGACAATGACAAAACCCAAAGTAGAAGCATCATTATCTGCTCTCCCTCTCTTGCTGACCAGCATTCTCCACCTGCAATTTCACGTACATGGCAGACCATTCTCAGTTGACATACAAGAAACTGCAAACCAGTCTTGGTCAAATGCCAGGCTCTTTTTCTAATAAAAGAAAAGCAATAAACTCTCTTCAGGTCTACACTGCCCATGAACACTGACGCAAAAGTCCTAAATCGAATGTGGCATCAGAGGAGGCTGAGCAGGGAGGTGGGACTTTTATCTCCACTGCACGGTAACAAATCTCCACTCAGGTGTCAGTGGAGACCAGGTGGGAAGCCTGCACTTTCACCCTCTACTTTGTGTAATGAGGTGCCCCCGCTCCTTCCCAATTGGGTGGTATCAGAGAGGGTCTAAAGGAGAGTCAGGACTGTGCCTGTGGCAGTGAGGCCACTCTTCCCATGATGTCAGCAGAGGACATGGCAGTAGTAAAAATGTACCCCTGCCCTTGCCGGTCAGCAGGGAATCAGCAGAGCCCTAGTGTGGAGCTGAAACTCCTGCTCTCCGGCAGCAAGGAGGCTCTCCTTCACTCAGAATGACAGGCTGGTTCAACAGCCAAAGAGCAGTCAGTACAATCAGCACATTAACAGGCTAAATAAGAAAAATCACATGATTACATCAAGAGAAGCAGGAAAAGCTTTTCAAAAAACAGCACCCATTCAGATAAAACAAAACAAAATAGAAAAAGCTCAGCATTGAACTGGAGGTCCCGCCAGTGCAGTAGGGCCAGAAAAGAGGCAAGTCTGTCAATTTTGAAGGAAGATGAAAGTTGTTATTATTTACTGCTGTTATTACTGCCTACTATATACAAAATCTAAGATAACTGAGAGGTATATTTAACAGAGTGTTCCTCAACACTAAATCAATGTATAAAAAGTCTACTGTATTTCTATATTCCAGCATCAGGTTATGAAATATTTTAAAACATACCAAGAAATATAACCATACATATTTATATATTTAAATATAAAAGTCTAATACGTTCCTATTAAAATATAAATATCATCATATAGGGGGAAATCTGGCAAAAGATCTCCATGGCCTTCATGCATAAAATTTTTAATTATAACATGTCTTGAATGATAGTAAAACAGAGAAATGTTTCCCAATCATGGGTCAGAAAATTTGTTATGGAGATATTAGTTCTCCACTAATTGATATATAGATTCAAAGTAGTAACAATTTTTAAATCCCCAAAATAATTATTGTACAATTTAAAAAGTTGGTTCCATAATTACAGAGATGAACAAACGACTAAAAACAGCCATGACACATTTGAAGATGTACTAGATGGGGATAAAAGGACTTACCCTACAAGATATCAAAGTATACTGTAAAGCTTAATGACTGGAACAGCATAGCATTGACACATGAACAGAAAAATTAATGAACTGCGTGTTATATGCAACTAATGAATCATCGAACTTTACATCAAAAACCAGGGATGTACTGTATGGTGACTAACATAATATAATAAACAATATTATTATAAAAAAAATAAAGTACCAAATGAATACCAAAAAAATAAAATAAAATAAATGAATGGAAAAGAATAGAGATCCCAGAAATGGACCCATTCATGTTTGGAGATTTGATATATAACACATTTGATGTATTACACATCACTGAGAAAGGATGGGTCATAAATGCAAGCACCACAATTGGAAAAACGTGTACCAAGGAAAAATGTACAAAATATTTACAGCAGCTCTCCACTAGGAGGCAATCCGATCGTCCATCAAAGTAGAATGTGTAAATAAGCTGGGCTGCATTCATATAATGGAACTTAGCGATACAAATTAATGAATTTAGCTAAACTCATAAACATGAATAAAGCTCACGAACATTGAAGAAACAAGTCAAAAAGAATACTTATAAGGGCTCAATTTATGCTGTTTAAATTTTTCCTTTATTAGAGAGAGAGAGAGAGAGAGAGAGCACGAGCAGTGAAAGGGGCAGAGAGAGAGGGAGAGAGACAGGGAGAAGCCGACTCCCTGCCGAGCAAGGAGACCAACAATGTGCTGGATTACAGGACCCCAGGATCACCCCAGGAGCCTAAGGTATTCAGACAACCAACTGAGCCACCCAGGCACCATGTATATAAGTTTAAAAAGGTGAAAGCCTGAACTATAGTGTTTAAGAATGTATATACAGAGATAACATTCAGGAAAACAAATAAAATCAGGAATGTGGTTATCTCTGGGAGGAGAGGGAGAGGATTGACAGGGAAGGAATACCCATGGAGCTCCCAAGGTACTGGCAATGTTCTACTCCTCAAAGTAGGAGATTATTACTTTATTATTCTTTAAATTAAAAATATGTGTTTAATGTATTTTCATATGCATGCTTTTTTTCACATTTTAAATAATTTTAAATTCCTAAAGTATTAAACACTACAACGTGATATCACTTCTCATCTTTCAGACTGGCAAAGACCAAAAAGAGTACCCGAGAGACTAAAATAGTATGTAAGCAGAGTGTGGAAAACACATATGCTTATACGCTGATGATAGGAATGTATAAATTTGGCAATAACTCTCAAAATTACAAACGTACGTAAACAGGTATGTTTTTCCCACATGCAACATTATGAATATGCAAGGATATTTGTTGTACCATTGATTGTAACAGAATGAGATTGGAAAATACTGGAATATCTATATGTCCATTAATATTAGACAGGTTAAAGAAATGATGACACATCCTTACAATGGAATAAATGCAGTCATTTCAAAGAATGAGACAGTATTACACATTTTTCCCAGATACATCCAAGGTATATTGTTCAGTGAGAAAATCAAGGTATTAAAACAGTGCATTGTTGTGCAAAATTTGTCACTGTCCTAATAACTTGATTTTCTCACTTAACAATATCCATAGAATATGTCTGAAAAAAAAAAAGCATGAGGACATTGTTAACATTGGTTGCCTCAAGAGTACTTAACTAGATGACAAGATAAAGGCTTAATTTTTATTCTATATTCTTCTATAACTTTTAAATATTTTTTCACATACAAGTAACACCTACTAATGGGATGAAAATCCCATTAGGTCAAGGAGGAGGATGAAATCAATGATGATAAAGAGAATCAGATGCATTGAGACTGAAATTCCTGCTCTGCCATTCACAAAAGATGTGGTGTTTGGTAAACTGTTTAACCTTTCAAAGTCTATTGCCTGGAATAAGAAACTAGGGAGATAATACATTTCAAGCTATACGACAAACTATTGTAATCAAAACCGTTTGATGCTGACACAAAAATAGACACACAGACCAATGGAACAGGATAGAGTGCCCAGAAATGAACTGATGCTTATCTCATCAATTAATCTACAACAAAGGAGACAAGAATACACAATTGGGAAAGGACAGTCTCTTCAATAAATGTTATCCAGAGAACTAGAGATCTATATGCAGAAGAATGAAACAGTACTACTTTCTTATATCATACGAAATGTAAAATTAAAATGGAGTAAAGACCTAATAGTAAGACCTGACCATAAAACTCCTAAAAGAGAACATAGGCAACAATCTCTTGCAAATTTGCCTCAATAACATTATTCAGGATATGTTCCTCAGACAAGCAAAATAAAGGCAACAAAAACTCTTGGACTTCACTGAAATAAAAAGCTTTTGTACAGCAAAGGAAACCACCACCTAATTGAAAAGGCAACATACTGAATGGGAGAAGATATTTGCAAAAAATATATTTGATAATACATTTGGATACAATCCAAAATATGAAAAGAATGCATAACTCAAAAGCAAGAAAACAAATGATTTGATTAAAAATGGGCAGAAGACATGAATAGACGTTTCTCCAAAGATGACCTGCAGATGGCTAACAGACACATGAGAGGATGCTCAACATCACTGGCATCAGGGAAATGCAGATCAAACCCACAGTGAGATACCACTTCACACAGTCAGAAAGCCAAGAACCAAAATGACAAGAAATAACCTGTGCTCGCGAGGAAGTGGAGAAATGTTTAAATGAATGTTTGTGAAGTGTTTGGTACAGTGACTGGCACATGGGAGCGCCTCACTGAATGGAGCCAATCCTAACGTTGCTGTTGTTAGACATTCATTCTGCCTCCCCATTCTGGATGTCTAGGACTCAGCGAGCGGACAACATACTCTGGCCCCGAATTGAGCACTGGCTTCTCTGGGAGCCCGGGGAAAGCTCAGGAGGAAGCCACCATCTGCTATACACTCTTCTCCATCTCCACTTGACCGTGTCCCACTCGTTACCTCTAATTGGGACAGGGAGATGGTCCCTGGAGGCCACAGGTATGCCTAGGGCCCGTACCCTGTGCACACTTGACATTCCAAACTTTAAATTGCTTCTGGGATTAACAGGGTCCCTGTAGGAGTTCACAGCTGCTGCTAGAGGACTCCTCTCACTGCTGGGGAAAATGTACCCTTGGGATTTCTGGGCCTCAGACCAGGGTGACAGGTCCTCTCCATGAAGACTCTGTGGCTGAGGCACCCACTCAACCTGCACGTCTAGGAGGAAGGATGTGAGAGAAACCCCACCAGAATCTAACGTTGCCACAGGGAGGCAACTTTTGGGGAAGAAGGAGAAAGAGGGTCTCAGAGGTAAAGGAAGTCAAGCAGGGGAGTGTCTGGGGTCCTTGTCTGGCATCCAGGGTCTGGCCCAGGGCACAGTGAGGAGCTGAGAAATGTGTCTGGGATCAGGAGACTCAGAGAAGAGGCTGCAAGCAGGATGCAGGTGGGAGGGCTGCGCTGTGGTGGGGACAGGGGTGGTGGCCATGACTTCTGCAGAGCATTTTCCAAAGATGGATTTTCCTCCTCACCCTGCCTCTGCTCCAAGCACCTTCCAGCTGCAACCGACTGTGAGGAGCTGATGCTGGAGCAGGAGGAATAGCAGAGGCTAAGCCCAGGCAGTCCCTCCTGCTCTACGGAGCTCACCAGTGACCCAGCCCCTGCCCTGACATTGTTGTTCTGTCTTCCCCGGGAGGAGCCCAGAGCCCTGGGAGGAAGGCAGCCAGATTTCCACCCCCAACTTGCTGAAATTTCCCAGAGATTGAGCCTTCCTCAGGGTCAGAAGGTGAGCAGACAGGCAAGCTAGGACCCATCTCTGTTTGTGATTCCCAGTCTGTGACTAGTTCTCTCTGTTTTCCTCACTTTCTTTCTACCCCTTATTCACAGGGGATACTCCCCAAGACCCCCCAGTGGATGCCTGAAACCACAGATAGTACTGGACTCTTTGTATCCTGTTTCTTCCTATACACATGTACCTATGATAAAGTTTCATTTATAAATCTGACGCAGTGAGAGGTACAACATAGCATATAAAGTTAGGTGAATGTGGTCTCTCCCTCAAGGTGTCTTATTGTGTTGGACTCCCCCATCCACCTGTGATGATGCAAGATGATGAAATGGCCACACGATGAGCTGATGAGGTGAGTGACTTAGGTACTGAGATGCAACATAAGGCTATTCTTGACCTTGTCACCATATATCAGAAAGGCTATCTTCTGCTCCAACCCACAGCTGGAGGTGATGGCAGGGCAGGAATGGAAGCTTTGGAAACAACATGTGAGTGAGGATGGTTATTATACTGAGAATGTTTTTCCCTGAATACAAAGAAATTTTTGCCCATTGTATTAGAAAATCTGATAATATTGGGGCATCTGGGGGCTCCATTGGTTAAGCTTCCTGCTCTTGATACCAGCTTGGTCATGATCTCATGGATGTGAGACGGAGCCCGCTTCGCGCTCTGAGGTCAGTGAGGAGTCTGCTTGAAATTGGTCTGCCCGTCCACTCCCCCAGTACTGCTCCCACAACTGCTCTCTCTCTCTCAAAATAAATAAATTAAAAGTTTTAAATAAAGGAAAATTATAATATTGAGGAGGTACGAAGTGGAATCCCTACATCTATTGATTTTGCTAAAACTTCTTTTCAGTCACTCTTATCCAGATACATTGTTTACCTAATTGAGATCACAATAGTGTGTATAATTTTGTATTCTCTCTTCTATTATTGAAGTGTAATGATGCAGTTGTGTAAAAACTATAAATATAACTTCAATGTCTAATATTCCATTATATGAAATGCACCATTAGGCATTTAATGGTAGACAGTTATTTTGTCTCCTATGTTCATTCACAAATACGGCTGTGATCAATACTTTTAGTGAGAGACACCAGCCTTCACTCTCATTGTTCCTTTAGAATTCTTTCCCAGAGGTGGAATTACTGAGTTATACGGGTTTTTCAGGTTTACATTTTTCTATTCAAGCTGCTCTCCAGAGAGGCTGTATGACAATGCATAGGACTCTGGACTGCATCGTGTTCCCTTCCATTTCTTTTTAAAATATTTATTTTAGAACCAAGGAGCAGGTGCTACTGGCAGCAGGTGGGCAGAGGCAGGGATGGTGCTAAACATCCTTTGATGCACAGGGCAGCCCCGCACAACAAAGAATTCTCCAGCCCCAAGCTCACTGGTGCCAAGGCTGACAGAGTCTGGGTTCAATTTAGAGCAGGAGTTACTCTGCCTGACAAGGTACCTGACATAAACTCTGAACGTGACGGAAGCAAGAGCGCGCTGCACGATGAGACAGATCAGAGAAACGCAGAGCTGGTACTGGAGACAGACTCTCCTAAACATCTGTGCAGGAAAGTGAGGCAGCCATTGGGTGGAAAGAACTCAGATTTGGGGCCTGTGATCCAACCCCAGCTCTGTCCTTCAATCTTAAGAACCAAATCGTTGGCTCCACTGAGCTTTGGTTACTTTTATCTATAAAACTTGAATGATGATATTTTCTCCGTGGGGTGTTTCAAAGAAAATGGCACAGAATAGATGCTCCTTAATACCAACCATTCATCCTCTACCCTCCACCCACTACACACACACACACACACACACACATGCACGAGCACACATGCCTGTACACACACCACTGCATTAAGAATGTGCTACAGATGTGTAACAAATGAGAATTAGGGAATGTAGAGTCTGGGCAACGTAGCTGCTAGACTGGAAATCCTCTCCACAAAGGCATGTAAGTCTCCCGTAAGCTAGCTGCTTGTGTGGCACACAATAATGGAGCCAGAGAGCCGGTTATTATGCAAAATAAAAGATAAACATAAGAGGACAAAGAAAAAACAGCCCTTATTCACCCCTGGCTAAGATTTCTCCATATTCTAATGAACTGGAATTAGATGTTAATGCCATGTATCCTGATGTCCGGTAATTAGACTCAGCCTGGTTATTAAGAACTGAGTTAACAGGTCAGTAAGCTGCGTGGCTGTCATCCACAGTGTGGGTCCACTCACTCCAATTACTCCTTCTGTGGACTCATAAAGTTCCTCCCCAAGGGGGAACCTCCCTCACACATTGTGTTTAATATGTATTCAAACAGGCAGATCCCAATTCTGACAGCAGTCAGGTCTGTGCTGCTGAGGGTGGGCAGACTAAGGACGTGTCCCTCATACGTTGAACGTTTACCTAGGCTATGCTGCCTGCATGTGAATTAACACTTTTAAACAGGTACCTTCCAAATGTAATCAAAGTCTAAAGAGCCTTGAAACGTTGGTAGTTTCAAGGATCAGCTTGGGGATTCTCCTCTCTGAGAATCTAAGAAAGCCCAGACTAAATGAAATTTCTATGCATTTACATCAAAAAGAAATAATTTACAGCATTTTCCCATGCTCATCATAAAGCAGAGTAAAAGCCCTCCTTGACTGGAGATTAGCTCTGTTGGGCTAGTTCCTGTCTCTTTCTCCACCTTGCTCAGAAGACTTGGACAGGTCACTTCCCCTCTCTGGACCTCATATCTGTAAGCTCTGTTGCAGCCCTGACCTTCTCTCATTGAACAGCTAAGCACACTCCCACCTATTGCCTCTTTCAGTCACTTATCTCTTATACACATATGCTCTCCTATTATGTAGCTCGGAGTGACGGTATACCAGATGGCTGAGACTCTTCTCAAAAATACCTGCCATCCTGCCTTTGTACTTTGCTGATGACAGAACCGATAGCACATGGAAAAAGCCAATTGGTCCTCCCCTATGGCAGGGTTCATTATCCTGGGACTCTCAGCCTACCCGAGGCTGGAGAAAATATTCTTTGTGCTCATCCTCCTGATGTACCTGGTGATCCTGCTGGGCAATGGGGTCCTCATCCTGGTGACCATTCTTGACTCCCGCCTGCACACGCCCATGTACTTCTTCCTGGGGAACCTCTCCTTCCTGGACATCTGCTACACAACCTCATCAGTCCCTCTAATCCTGGATGGCTTCCTCACTCCCAGGAAAACCATCTCCTTCTCAGCCTGTGCCGTACAGATGTTTCTCTCCTTTGCCATGGGAGCCACAGAGTGTGTGCTTCTGGGCATGATGGCATTTGATCGCTATGTGGCCATCTGTAACCCCCTGAGGTACCCTGTGGTCATGAGCAAGGCTGCCTATGTGCCCATGGCTGTCAGCTCCTGGGCTCTTGGTGGGACTGCCTCTGTGGTACACACATCCTTGACAATTCAGCTGCCTTTCTGTGGGGACAATGTCGTCAACCACCTTGCCTGTGAACTCCTGGCTGTCTTGAAGTTGGCCTGTACTGACATCTCCATCAATGTCATCAGCATGGGGGTGACCAATGTGATCTTCCTGGGGGTCCCAGTTCTGTTCATCTCTGTCTCTTATGTGTTCATCATTGCCACCATCCTGAGGATCCCCTCAGCTGAGGGGAGGAAGAAGGCCTTCTCCACCTGCTCTGCCCACTTCACTGTGGTGGTCATATTCTACGGGACCTTACTTTTCATGTATAGGAAACCCAAGTCTAAGGCTCTCCTGGGGGACAACAAAGAGGACCTTTCAGACAAGCTCATCCCCGTCTTCTACGGGGTGGTGATCCCCATGCTCAACCCCATCATCTACAGCCTCAGGAACAAGGATGTGAAGGCTGCTGTGAGGAACCTGGTGCCTCAGAAATGCTTCACCTGTTGATATAGGATGTCTTTTCTGTGGTCTCACCGCATGGGAGACAGACTTTTGATCATTATAACTACCTTTGAAAAGACAAATCCAGTTATCCAGATTGGTCTCCTGGCATTCAGTGCACTTTCAGGGAATGTTAACTTTTCAGAGTTTATTGTTTGTTTTTTTTTTTAAGATTATTTATTTGACACAGAGAGAGAGAGAGTGCACACACAAACAGGGGGAGGGGCAGAGGGAGAAGAAGAAGCAGACTCCCCACTAGCAGGGAGCCTGACTCAGTGCTCAGTCCCATGACCCTGGGATCATGAACTGAGCCAAAGGCAGATGTTTAACCAACTGAGCCACCCAGATGCCCCCAGAGTATATCTTCTGAGATTTGGCCATATATCTGAGAGTTTCGACAGATCCTGTAAAATAAATATCTAATTGAATACACAAGACATTCTGAACACATGTTAGACCTGAGGAGAGAAGAACCACGACAGCACGCTGAATGGCCGTGCTGTGTCTAAGCTACACAGTCAGTACCCGGAGGAGAGAGGGCGCTCCCAGCACCGTGGCCATCCCTCTTGGATTCCCCAGGAGAGTCACAGGAACAAGGAGGAAGTGGAAATGTTCATTTTGGATTTTTTAATTAAATTCAGTTTGCCTGAAGTACTAAGAAGAGACAAAGACAATTTCTCCACATAGAGAGCTTTTGGCTGGGAACAATCTATTCCGATACACTAAATTGAGGTTCTTTTTTCTCAATGCACTTCACATTATGAAACATGCTAGTAAGTTAACTGCAAAAAGAGTATAGAGCTTGAATTTGATACTCATCATTTACAGGAATTCCCACCAGAAAAGCTAGTATTTGGTGAGATAATAACTCACATTCTGAAAAAAGAAAGGTGATAGAGAAATAGACAGACAGAGGCTAAACATATTTGAAGAATTTGGGGGCTAGCATTTGACATGTTTCTTTGTTCCAGGACTTCTCAACATCTTTCATATGCTACTGTACCCTGTGACTGTCCAAGTCATGGAAACTCGGGAGCACTTCCTGAGACTCCGTAGCTCAGCAGAACAAAAATTGGGAAGCATTTCCTTCCCTGTGACCTCGGGTGGGCTGCTTAACCTTTCCCAGTCTATTTCTTCATATTTTACACCTAACCACTTGATTTTACACGAATTAGTTATTATAGATAAGTATTTTATAAATGGCAGCACAATGAAACGATTAGATACTAGTAGTAGTGATATCATGAATGTTGCACAGTGCTGGGTGCCGTGTGGAACAGAGTAAGACATGGTCCCTATATAGAGCAATAGACACACAAGGTAAATGAGAGACTCAAGAGATGTTAGCAGATGAATAGAAGGATTTTTATGGCAAGTTCTATGAAATGCCTTGATCATTGGCTGACTTATTTAAAAAGCGTATGTAGCAGGGGATCGGTAGGAGAAGGAAGGGAAGAATGAAGGGGGGTAAACAGAAGGGGGAATCAACCATGAGAGACTATGGACTCTGGGAAAGAAACTGAGGGTTTCAGAGGAGGGGGGGGGGATGGCCTAGCCTGGTGAAGGGTATTAAGGAGGGCAGGTATTGCATGGAGCACTGGGTGTTATACAAAAACAATGAATCATGGAACACTACATCAAAAATGAATGATGTACTGTATGGTGACACATCATATCATAATAAAAAAAAGAAAAAATTTAAATCATAAAGAACTTTTAAAAAAGAAAAAAAAGCGAAAATAGAAAGTGAGTCCAATTTTAAGAATAGATCTTAGAGGGGCGCCTGGGTGGCTCTGTCATTGAGCATCTGCCTTCGGCTCGGGACGTGATCTCAGAGTCCTGGGATCGAGCCCCCCATCTGGCTCCCTGTTCCTCTGGAAGCCTGCTTCTTCCTCTCCCACTCCCCCTGCTTGTGTTCCCTCTCTCACTGGCTGTATCTCTCAAATAAAATAAATAAAATCTAAAAAAAAAATGAATAGATCTTAGAAGTTGGAAGGTTCTGCTTCAAGCAATATTTACATTTTCTTGTATTTATTAAGAATGAATTGCCTAAGGATGCATATTTTGTTAATAAAATTTCACATCCTTATGTTAGTCCTGTTCCTGATTTCTACTTGGCACCAGTAGGGGAACAATCTCGCTATTGTAAATCCACAAATGACATCTAGTAGCCATTTAAACAAACTTCAGACATTTAGGGGAGCCATGCAATATCATTGTTAGAAGAGGCTTCGGGGGGTTTTCTTGTTCAATCCTATGGACAGGACGCATGCAGTTCCTCTCCAATGCCCCTCACCCCAGTCAATGCGCAATCGCTGAACACCTCCAGTGACAAAGAATTCAATACATCAGATTCTAGATTTTTCACTCAGCCCTAACAAATTTTTCCTTGAATTATGCTTAACCATACCCTCAAGTAGCTTCTACCTTCACTCCTAATTCAGCTTCATGCCACAGCAGACGATGCACCCAAACTCTTCTTCTGAGTCCCCTCCAGCCAAGGGACCCAGTATTTCCTCCTATGCCAATTCTTCTTTCTGCTCATTCTCTCAGTGTATGTAGTGATCCTGCTGGGCAATGCCGTCCTCATCCTGGTCACCTGTCTACCACCTACCAGTGCACGCCCATGTACTTCTTCCTGGGGAAGCCCTCACTCCTGGAGATTTGGTACACAACCCTCTCAGTCCCGCAGATTCCTGACATCTTCCTAAGACCCAAGAAAAGCATGCCCTTCTCATCCTGTGCCAAGTAGATGCTTCTCTCTTTTCCACGAAGTCATGGAGTGTGTGCTTCTGGGCGTGATGGCATTTCATCTCTATGTGGCCATCTGTAACCCCCTTAGGTATCCTGTAGTCACGAGGAAGCCTGCCTACGTGCCCATGGCTGTCAGCTCCTGGGAAGCTGGAAGCATGACTGCCATGGTGCAAACATCCTTAGCGATGCAACTGCCCTTCTGTGGGGACAATGTCATCAACCACTTTACCTGTGAGATCCTGGCTGTCCTGAAGATGACCTGACATCTCCATCAGTGCGATCAATATGGCACTGGCTAATGTGATCTTCTTGAGCATTCCATTTCTGTTCATTTTTGTCTCCTGTGTGCTCATCATTGCACCATCCTGAGGGTCTCCTCAGCTGAGTGGAGAAAAAGGCCTTCTCCACCTGCTCCGCCTACCTCACATTCGTGGTCATCTACTACAGAACGATGCTCTTTGCGTATGGAAAGCCCAAATCCAGAGACCCCCTGGGGGCAGACAAGCAGGATGTTTCAGTCAAGCTCACCTACCTTTTCTATGGAGTTGTCACCCCCATGCTCAACCCCATCATCTACAGCCTCAGGAACAAGGATGTGAAGGCTGCTGTGAGGAACCTGGTACTTCGCAACCACTTCATCCAGGGATGGTGGAGGGGTCCTGATAGATCTCTATTCCCTAGTTTCACTCACCTGAGGGTCTCAGAGGGCAAGATAAAGGGCCAATTTCATCAAAGGTACATAGGCAAATCTGATCACACAGAAGGCTTTATGCGAATAGGAAGTATTTAATGGGACGTCTCTGCCCCATTCTAGAAGCACTTCTGCAAAAGTATATACCACTGGTCAAGCCTTAGAGTTGTCTATCTTTCCGGTGAATACTAAACTACTTGACGTCCAGGAAAAATAACATGTTGAGTTTTAGTTTTGACTTACAAAAAGTTCTAGCCCACAGAGGAGTGCGATTCCCAAATTCTGCTACCCTGACCATTGCACCAATACGAGAGTTGAAAAGACATTGTTGGCACGTGCAAACACAGACAGCACATGCCCATGTAATCTCTTTCTCAAAAAGATATTCTATTTTTAATGTTCTCCCAACAAATAATTAAAAATAAGTAATGGAAGGACTGGGACAGATATGGAGAATATCTGTATGGGACAGTGGAGAAAGGTCAAATGTCTGAAGACAAATAAAATCTAATGAATGCTTGATACCAAATGTGCAAAGGGAAATATATGAAGGAATTATTAGCAAATGCTATGAGGTAAACAGTGACAAGAAGACAATGGTGTAACTCCAGTTACAATTCTAGATGACTTTATTAAGCTGAGAAATTTAGAAAAAGAAGTATAGTTCCTCTTTTGATGGTCTCATCTCATGAAGGTTGTGGCAGGAAGGGGAAACTTATGACTATAATTCATTGAATTGATACTGAAATAACAAAAGTATTAATATGCTTGTTGAGGGGAACCTGGGTGACTCAGTTAGTGGCTGCCTTAGGCTCAGGTCATGATCCTAGGGTCCTGGGATAGAGCCAAGCTTCAGGCTCCCTGCTCAACTACTCAATGTGGAGTTTCCTTCTTCCTGCCCCTCTGCCCTCCCCCACTTGCTCTCCTTCTCTCTCTCTCTGATAAATAAAATCTTTAAAAAAAATAGAACTTTGTGGAAATTGTAAGAGAATATACCAGCTGACAAGTATTAGCATGAAGACTTTTGAAAGAATAAGAGGAGGATGAATGAGCAAATTAAGTTGATCAAATGAAAAAAACTCATTTACTGAACCTCAGATTTAAATCATTGTATATTAAACACATGATACACATTACCCAGTTTTTTAAGGGGCTTCATGGTTTCCATCACTAGTAAAGATTAGGAGGTCTATTGCAATCATTTCATGAACAGATTCAAGAAGAAAAAGTGATCCCTTCAACAGCTGTTGAGAAATCACTTGATAAAATTTAACATTGATTTCTCACTTTTTAATTTTTTTAAAGATATATTTATTTATTTGTCGGAGAGAGAGAGCACAATCAGGGGGAGCAGCAGGCAGAGGGAGAAGTAGTCACCCCGCAGAAAAGGGAGCCCAATGCGGGACTAGATCTCATTGTCCTGGGATCATGACCTGAGCCGAAGGCAGACGCTTAACCAACTGAGTCACCCAGGCATCCCTTTTTCTGACTCTTTTAAATAGCAGACCTGAATAGAGGAAACTACCCTTGACCTGACAGAAAGAATCAGAACATCAGCAAGCAGCATGCCTACAACTTGGATTATGTCACCAGATTTCAACATCTACATCATGTTGCAGTTTAGCTAATTAGATGAGATGAGGAAAATAAAGAACATAAATATTGAAAAGAAGGGAAAAAAAGAAAACTATTCACAAAAGTTGTTTAAAAATTTTACTCAAATGCCAAAACTATAAGTAGTAAGAAAAAACACTTGGAGTGCTGTATATAATTCACAGCAGTCACAAAAACGTTACAATATCTATGGAAATACATAAGAACTACAAGAGACCTCTATCAGTATCATATATGTATAATGATCATATAGTAACGGGAGAAATAATAAGATATTTTCTTTTGAAGAAGGAAAAGCTCTGAATGTAAGCCCTGGGACATTTAACTACCCTCCAAGTGCCCTCATACCAAGACTTTCTCCCTCTTGCCAACAGGTTGGGATGAGCCCAGCTCCACCCACTTTCCCAACCCTAGAGAAGACCCATCCTCTTAGTTGGGAAGGAAGGCCCAAGCCCTGAGGCAAACACGGAGACTCCCTCATCTAAAGATCTCGGAAGCACAGAAAATCAACCTTCAACTCAGTCCATGCTTTTGGAGGTAACCAAAGACTCTAGAATAGCCCACTGACAAATGGAGGCTTTCAGAGCTCTGCTTACCTGCTGATTATTTCCACCTCATTACAACTAGTGACCATTTATCTCAGGTTAGGATGATCCCTAAAATCTTGAAGAGATTACAGTCTCCAATGAAAGTCTTTACCAACAGGACTAAATCAAACATCCCAGATGGTCACAGACAACAGGGCAAGAATGTAGTCACCCAAATAGGTTAAATCAGAGCATTTTAGATGCCGGACTGTGGGAAAGGACCAGGTGTGAAGCAGGAGCTGACTGCCTCTTCCAGCAGATAACCTTCCTGGATCCCAGTCAAGTACTGCCAGGAAGGAATGTGGGAGTGGGGGAGGGGATGCAGAGCAGCTGTCCCAGCTGCAGGTTCCATGTTTACCTCTGGTATCACGGTAAGTTTTATGAGGGCCACACAATATTTGTTCCATAGCCAGATTTGGCTAGAGGCTGCCGAATTGCAACGTCTGCCATTAGCACTCACAACTCACAGCTGGACTCCCTAGGAATGCCATCACAGGAGTCAGCTACATCCTGCACAGTACACCTACTGTTTTTTTTGGGGGGGGAGGAATCTGCTCCCTCTCACTCTTATGTCATTCAGTGCAGCTACCAATCATAGAACACCAACTCTTGGCACAGCAATCGGTCTAATGGAAGGCATGTAACCTAATCAAACTAAGTAGAGCGATTCCTCAGGACACTTGTAATTGGAGCAAGCAGAGAACAGGGTCCTTATTAGCTTTCTGTGCTGCTCAGCAGATCACCGCCAACTTATTAGCTTCAAGCAGCACACACTTATCATCTTGCAGTTTCTGTAAGTCAGGAGTTTGACCAAGTCCTCCACAAGGCTGCAGTCTAGGTGTTAGCCAGGGCTCGGTTCTCATCTGGAGACTCCAACAGAAGAACCTGAATCAGGTTGCCGACAACCCCCTTCCCTCCCAGGGAAGACTGAGGAAGTCTGCCCACCAGAGTGTAAAATGAAGCCAGGAAAAGACAATAGAGAGAAGAAACAGATGAAAAGACCCAAGTCCTAATGACATGTTGAGTCCCTAATTCCAGCTGAGCCTGGGACTGTATCCACCCTTGAACATAGTTGCATGAACATCACAATCCATTGTGGGTTTAAGCTGGTTGGAGTAAGTTCTCTATCTAGCAGCCTAGGGAATCCTGACAATGACAAAACCCAAAGTAGAAGCATCATTATCTGCTCTCCCTCTCTTGCTGACCAGCATTCTCCACCTGCAATTTCTCTTACATGGTAGATCATTCTCAGTTGACATACAAGAAACTGCAAACCAGTCTTGGTCAAATGCCAGGCTCTTTTTCTAATAAAAGAAAAGCAATAAACTCTCTTCAGGTCTACACTGCCCATGAACACTGACGCAAAAGTCCTAAATCGAATGTGGCATCAGAGGAGGCTGAGCAGGGAGGTGGGACTTTTATCTCCACTGCACGGTAACAAATCTCCACTCAGGTGTCAGTGGAGACCAGGTGGGAAGCCTGCACTTTCACCCTCTACCTTGTGTAATGAGGTGCCCCTGCTCCTTCCCACTTGGGTGGTATCAGAAACGGTCTAAAGGAGAGTCAGGACTGTGCCTGTGGCAGTGAGGCTACTCTTCCCATGATGTCAGCAGAGGACATGGCAGTAGTAAAAATGTCCCCCTGCCATTGCCAGTCAGCAGGGAATCAGCAGAGCCCTAGTGGGGAGCTGAAACTCCTGCTCTCCGGCAGCAAGGAGGCTCTCTTTTACTCAGGAATGACAAGCTGGTTCAATAGCCAAAGATCAGTCAATGCAATCAGCACATTAACAGGTTAAATAAGAAAAATCACATGATTATATCAAGAGAAGCAGGCAAAACTTTTCAAAAAACAGCACCCATTCAGATAAAACAAAACAAAACGAAAAAAGCTCAGCATTGAACTGGAGGTCCTGTCAGTGCAGTAGAGCCAGAAAAGAGACAAGTCTATCAATTTTAAAGGAAGATGAAAGTTGTCATTTTCACTGGTGTTATTATTGCCTACTAAATACAAAATCTAAAAAAGCTTTGAGATATATTATATTTGATAGAGTGTTCCTCAACACTAAATGCATGTACAAAAAAAATCTATTTCATTTCTATATTCCAGCAACAGGTTATGAAATATTTAAAGCATATCAAGAAATAGAAATATTTAAGTTTAAAAATGATGATTAAATATTTAAATATTTATAAATTTAAATATAAACATGCATGTTTACCTATTTAAATATAAAATTGTGATATATTCATATTAAAATGTAAATATAAATATCATCATGCAGAGGTAAATCTAGCAAAAGATCTCCAAGACCTTTATGTGTGAATTTTTAATAAGAACATGTTTTGAATAATGGTAAAACAGAGGAGTATTTCCTATTCATGGGCAAGAAACTTCACTATGGACATAATAGTTCTCCTCAAGTTGATCTACATATTCAATGTAATGCCAATTTTTAAATCCCCAAAATAATTATTCTATAATTTAAGAAGTTGGCTCCATAAAAAATAGAGAAAAAAATGGACTAAAAACAGCCATAACACCTGTGACGGTGTATTGCGTGGGGATAAAAAGGACTTACTCTACAAGATACCAAACTATACTATAAAGCAATATTGATTCGGGCAGCATAACATCAACACGGCAACAGGCAAATAAACCAATGGAAAAGAATAGAGATCCCATACATCGCATTAAGAAGAGAAAGGACAACAACATATGATCCTCTCAACTGATGCAGAAAAAGCATTTGACAAAATATAGCATCCTTTCTTGATTAAAACTCTCTACAGTGTAGGGATAGAAGGAACACACCTCAATATCATGAAAGTCATACACGAAAAGCCCACAGTGAATATCATTCCCAATGGGGAAAAACTGAGAGCTTTTCCCCTAAGGTCAGGAACATGACAGCGCTGTCCACCCTCACCACTGTTGTTCAACACAGTATTAGAAGGCCTAGCCTCAGCAATCAGGCAACAAAAAGAAAGAAAAGGCTTCCGAATAACCAAAGAAGAAGTCAAACTCTCACTCTTTGCAGATGACATGATACTCTATGTGGACAACCCAAAAGACTCTACCCAAAAATTGCTAGATCTCATACAGGAATTCAGCAAAGTGGAGGGTATAAAATCAATGCACAGAGATCAGTTGCTTTTCTGTACAGTAACAAAGAGACAGAAGAAAGAGAAATTAAGGAATCGATCCCATTTACAACTGCACCAAAAACCTTAAGATACATAGAAATAAACCTAACCAAACAGGCAAAGGATCCGTACTCTGAAAACTATAGAACACTTATGAAAGAAATTGAGAAAGGCACATAGAAATGGAAAAACATTCCATGCTCGTGGATGGGAAGAACAAATATTGTTAAAATGTCTATGCTACCCAGAGCGATCTACACATTCAATGCAATCCCTATCAAAATACCATCAACACTTTCCACAGAGCTGGAACAAATAATCCTAAAATTTCTATGGAAAGACACTGAATAGCCAGAAGGATGTTGAAAAAAAAAAAAACCAAAGCTGGTGGCATCACAGTTCTGGACCTCAAGCTATATAATAATGCTTTAACCCTCAAGACAGTACGGTACTGGCACAGAAACGGACACATAGATCAATGGAACAGAATAGAGAACCCAGAAATGGACCCTCAATTCTATGGTCAACTAATCTTCAACAAAGCAGGAAAGAATATCCAATGGAAAAAAGACAGTCTCTTCAACAAATGGTGCTGGGAAAATAGGACAGCCACATGTAGAAAAACGAAACTGGACCATTTTCTAATACCATACACAAAAATAAACTCAAAATGGACGAAAGACTTAAATGTGAGACAAGAACACATCAAAATCCTAGAGGAGAACACAGGCAGCAACCTCTTCAACCTCGACCGCAGCAACTTCTTGCTAGAAATGTCTCCAAAGGCAAAGGAAACAAAAACAAAAATGAAGTATTGAGACTTCATCAAGACAAAAAGCTTTTGCATAGCAAAGCAAACAGTCAAAACCCAAAAGACAACCTGCAGAATGGGAGAGGTATTTGCAAATGTCGTATCAGTTAAAGGGCTAGTATCCAAGATCTATGAAGAACTTATCAAAGTCAACACCCAGAGAACAAATAATCCAGTCAAGAAATGGGCAGAAGACATGAACAGACATTTCTCCAAAGAAGACATACAAATGGCCAACAGACACACGAAAAACTGCTCAACATCACTCGGCATCAGGGAAGTACGGATCAAAATCACAATGAGATACCACCTCACACTGGTCAGAATGGCTAAAATTAACAAGTCGGGAAATGACAGATGTTGGTGAAGATGAGAGAAAAGGGAACCCTCTTACATTGTTGGTGGGAATACAACCTAGTACAGCCACTCTGGAAAACAGTTTGAAGATTCCTCAAAAAGTTCATAATAGAGCTATCCTATGCCCCACAATTGCACTACCAGGTATTTGCCCAACGATACAAACCTGCACTCCAATATTTTTAGCAGCAATGTCCACAATAGCCAAACTATGGAAAGTGCCCAGACATCCCTCAACAGATGAATGGAAAAGAAGAGGTGGTATATATATACAAGGGAATATTACTCAGCCTTCAAGAAAAAAGAAATCTTACCATTTGCAATGATATGGATAGAACTAGAGGGTATTATGCTAAGCAAAATAAGTCAATCAGAGAAAGACAATTATCCTGTGATTTCACTCATATGTGGATTGCAAGACACAAAATAGAGGATCATAGGGGAAGGGAGGGAAAAACAAAATTAGACAAAAACAGAGAGGGAGACAAACCATAAGATACTGTTAACTGTAGGAAACAAACTGAAGGTTGTGGGAGGGGAGATGGGTGGGGGGAATGGGGTTACTGCGTGATTGGCATTAAGGAGGGCACCTGATGTAATGAGCACTGGGTATTATATGCAACTGATGAATCCCTGAACTCTACCTCTGAAACTAATAATACACTCTATGTTATTAATCAAATTTAAATAAAATAAAAAAATTTTTAAAAGAATACAGATCTCAGAAATGGACCCATGCATGTTTAGAGATTTGATATATAACAGATTTGTACAGATCACTGGAGAAAGGGTAGGTCACAAATGGAAGCAGGACAACTAGACATATCTGTACCAAGGAGAAATGTATAAAATATTTAGAGCAGCATTCAGCTAGGAGGCAACTCAATTACCCATCAAAGTAGTAATCTATCATTACATAAGCTGTGCTACATTCATATAATGGAATTTAGCAATACGAATTAATGCATTTAGCTATACTCATAAATATGAATGAATCTCACATAATATTGACTAAGGAAACAAGTCAAAAAGAATACCTATAAGGATTCAATTTATATTGAGTTTAGAGAGAGGAAAGCCTAAACTAGACTATTTAAGGATATATGCATAGGTCATAAAACTCAAGAAAAACAAGGAAATGATTAACTAAAATCAGGAATGTGGTTATCTCTGGGAGCACAGGGAGAGGACAGACTGGGAAGGAATACCCAGGGAGCTTCCAAGGTACTGGCAATGTTGTACTCCTTAAATTAGGAGATTATTACTTTGTTATTCTTTAAGTTAAATGTATGAGTTCAATGTACTCTCATATGCTTTTACATATCTGTGCTATTTTTCACATGTTCAATTCCTTAAGTATTAAATACTAAGACATGATATCACTTCTACTCTTTCAGATTGACAAAGACCAAAAAGAGTTCTTAAGAGACTAAAATAGTATGTTAGCAGAGTGTAGAAACAGACATGTTCATATGCTAATGACAGGAATGTGTAAATTTGGCAATACCTATCAAAATTACAAACTACATAAACAGTTATATTTTTTCTATGTGCTAAATTATGAATTCGTGAGGAAATGTGTTGTAGCATTGATTTAAATAGCGTAAGATTGGAAAAGTCTGGAAGATCTAAATGTCCATCAGTATTACGCTGGTTAATTAAATGATGGCACAAACATACAATGGAACATAGGCAGCCATTAAAAAGAATAAGGCCGTCTATTGTCTTGCTCAGTGGGTTAAGCATATGCCTTGGGCTCAAGTCATGACCTCAGGGTCCTGGGAACATGCCCCAAATGGGGCTCCCTGCTCATCAGGGATTCTGCTTCTCCCTCTCCCTCTGCCCATCCCCACACTCAAGCTCTCTCTATATAATAAATAAAATATTAAAAAAAAATAGAGGCAGTATTGCATATTTTTTCCAGATACATATACCCAAGATATATTTTTCAGTGAGAAAATCAAGATATTAAAATAGGACATTGTTGTGCAAAATTTATCACTGTCTTAATATCTTGATTTTTTTCATTGAACAATATCCATAGAATATCTCTGAAAAAAAAAAGCATAAGGACATCGCTAACATTGGTTGCCTCAAGGGAACATACTTATGACAAGATAGGGGATTAATTTTTAATCTGTATTTGTTTATACCTTTTAAATTTTTCTTCAGGTACAAATAAGACCTCCTAATGGGGTGACAATCATGATGATGAGGTCGAGAAGGAGGATGCAATCAATGATGATAAAGAGAATCAGAGGTATTGAGACTGGAATTCCTGCTCTGCCATTCAAAACAGATGTAGTCTTTGGTAAATTGTTTAACTTTTTAACGTCTGTTCCCTGGAATAAGAAACTAGGGAGATAATACCACATTTCAAGCTATACTACAAAGCTGCACTAATCAAAACAATATGGAACAAAAATACACACACAGGTCAATGGAACAGAATAGAGTGCCCAGAAATGAGCTAATGCTCATTTCATCAATTGTCTACAACAAAGAAGACAATAATACACAACAGAGAAAGACAGTCTCTTCAATAAATGGTGTTGACAGGCACCTGGATGGCTTAGCATCTGCCTTGAGCTCAGGCCACAATCCCAGGGACCTGGGATGGAGACCTGCATCGGGTACCCTGATCAGCACAGAGCCTACTTCTCCTTCTCACTCTACCATTCCCCCCAGTTCTGCTCTCTGCCTCCATCTCTCTGTTAAATAAATAAAGAAAATCATTTAAACAAATAAAAGAAAATAAATGGTGTTGTGAAAACTGGAGAGCTACGTGCAAAAGAATAAACTGGACTACTTTCTTATAGCATAAAAAAATCTGAAATAAAAGTAGATTAAAGACATAAAGGTAAGACCTGACCGTAAAACTCCTAAAAGAAAACATAGGCAACAATCTCTTACACATCTGCCTCAACAACATTTCTCAGATTTTATTTCCTCAAAGAAAACAAAGACAACAAAAAATCTTGGACTTCATCCAACTAAAAAACTTTTGTACAATGAAGGAAACCATGGCTAAACGAAAAGGCAACCTACAGAATGGGAGAAGATATTTGCAAACAATATAACGGGATACTATCCAAAATATATAAAGAATGCACAACTCAACACCAAGAAAACAAATGATTTGATTAAAAACGGGCAGAAGACATGAATAGACGTTTCTCCAAAGATGACGTGCAGATGGCTACAGACACATGAGAGGATGCTCAACATCACTAGCATCAGGGAAATGCAGATCAGACCCACAGTGAGATACCACTTCACACAGTCAGATGCCAAGAACCAAAATGACAAGAAATAACCTGTGCTCGCGAGGAAGTGGAGAAATGTTTAAATGAATGTTTGTGAAGTGTTTGGCACAGTGACTGGCACATGGGAGCGCCTCACTGAATGGAGCCAATCCTAATGTTGCTGTTGTTAGACATTCGTCCTGCCTCCCCATTCTGGATGTCTAGGACTCAGCGAGCGGACAACATACTCTGGCCCCGAATTGAGCACTGGCTTCTCTGGGAGCCCGGGGAAAGCTCAGGAGGAAGCCGCCATCTGCTATACACTCTTCTCCATTTCCACTTGACCGTGTCCCACTCGTTACCTCTAATTGGGACAGGGAGATGATCCCTGGAGGTCCCAGGTATGCCTAGGGCCCGTACCCTGTGCACATTTGACATTCCAAACTTTAAATTGCTTCTGGGACTATCAGGGTCCCTGTAGGAGTTCACAGCTGCTGCTAGAGGACTCCTCTCACTGCTGGGGAAAATGTACCCTTGGGATTTCTGGGCCTCAGACCAGGGTGACAGGTCCTCTCCATGAAGACTCTGTGGCTGAGGCACCCACTCAACCTGCACGTCTAGGAGGAAGGATGTGAGAGAACCCCCCCCCCCCCCCGGAATCTAACGTTGCCACAGGGAGGTAACTTTTGGGGAAGAAGGAGAAAGAGAGTCTCGGAGGTAAAGGAAGTCCAGCAGGGGAGTGTCTGGGGTCCTTCTCTGGCATCCAGGGTCTGGCCCAGGGCACAGTGAGGAGCTGAGAAATGTGTCTGGGATCAGGAGACTCAGAGAAGAGGCCGCAAGCAGGATGCAGGTGGGGAGGGCTGCACTGTGGTGGGGACAGGGGTGGTGGCCATGACTTCTGCAGAGCATTTCCAAAGATGGACTTTCCTCCTCACCCTGTCTCTGCTCCAAGCACCTTCCAGCTGCAACCGACTGTGAGCAGCTGATGCTGGAGCAGGAGGAACAGCTGAGGCTAAGCCCAGGCAGTCCCTCCTGCTCTACGGAGCTCACCAGTGACCAAGTCCCTGCCCTGACATTGTTGTTCTGTCTTCCCCGGGAGGAGCCCAGAGCCCTGGGAGGAAGGCAGCCGATTTCCAGCCCCAACTTGCTGAAATTTCCCAGAGATTGAGCCTTCCTCAGGGTCAGAGGGTGAGCAGACAGACAAGCTGGGACCCATCTCTGTTTGTGATTCCCAGTCTGTGACTAGTTCTCTCTGTTTTCCTCACTTTCTTTCTACCCCTTATTCACAGGGGATACTCCCCCAAGACCCCAGTGGTTGCCTGAAACCACAGATAGTACTGGACTCTTTGTATCCTGTTTCTTCCTATACACATGTACCTATGATAAAGTTTCATTTATAAATCTGACGCAGTGAGAGGTACAACATAGCATATAAAGTTAGGTGAATGTGGTCTCTCCCTCAAGGTGTCTTATTGTGCTGGACTCCCGAATTCTCCTCTGACGATGCAAGATGATAAAATGGCCACACGATGAGCTGATGAGGTGAGTGACTTAGGCACTGAGATGCAACATAAGGCTACTCTTGACCTTGTGACCTAAAGGCTATCTTCTGCTCCAACCCACAGATGGAGGTGATGGCAGGGCAGGAATGGAAGCTTTGGAAAGAAAATGTGAGTGAGGGCGGTTATTGTACTGACATGTTTCTCCCTGAATACAAAGAAATTTCTGCCCATTGTATTAGAAAATCTGATAATATTGGGGCATCTGGGGGCTCCATTGGTTAAGCTTCCTGCTCTTGATATCAGCTTGGTCATGATCTCATGGTTGTGAGACGGAGCCCCGCTTCGGCTCTGAGGTCAGTGAGGAGTCTGCTTGAAATTGGTCTGCCCGTCCACTCCCCCAGTACTGCTCCCTCAACTGCTCTCTCTCTCTCAAAATAAATAAAAGTTTTTTAAAAAAGAAGTTTAATAATGTTGAAGAGGTACAAAGAGGAATCCCTTCCTCTGTTGATTTTGCTAAAACTTCTTTTCAGTCACTCTTATCCAGATACATTGTTTACCTAATTGAGATCACAACAGTGTGTACAATTTTGTATTCTCTCTTCTATTATTGAAGTGTAAGAGGCAGTTGTGTAAAAACTATATATATAACTTCAATGTCTAACATTCCATAGTATGAAATGCACCATTAAGCATTTAATGGTAGACAGTTATTTTGTCTCCTATGTTCGTTCACAAATACGGCTGTGATGAATACTTTTAGTGAGAGACTCTGGCCCTCCACTCTCATTGATCCTTTAGAATTTTTTCCCCAGAGGTGGAATTACCGAGTTATTTCGATGTTTTTGTTTACGTTTTTCTATGCGCACTGCTCTCCAGAGAGGCTGTATGACCATGTATGGGGCTCTGGACTGCATCGTGTTCCCTTCCTCTTCTTTTCTTTTCTTTTTTTTCTTTAAAGATTTTATGTATTTATTTGACAGAGAGAGAGACAGCCAGCGAGAGAGGGAACACAAGCAGGGGGAGTGGGAGAGGAAGAAGCAGGCTCTCAGCGGAGGACCCTGATGTGGGCTCAATCCCAGAACGCCTTGATCACGCCCTGAGCTGAAGGAAGACGCTTAATGACTGAGCCACCCAGGCGCCCCTAAAAATTTCCCTTTGTCCCCAGCTGTCACAGACTGACTCCTGTCCACCTGGGACTGTAGGTGCCAGAGCTCCTTGTTTTCTTCCATCCCGAGTCTCCTCCAAGACCTGACACAGCACTATTTTCTACTCACCATATCTTGATGGGAAACCAACCATTCAGATCACACTTTCACACACACACACACACACACACACACACACACACACACACACACACACACAGGAGGGGGCTGTCTCCTTCACCCAGGACTGCTCCCTGCCTGGTGAGGACAGTGCTGGGCAGAACACCACAGAGCTGGGATGCCCTGGGAAGCACCTGTTCAGCCTTTTCATGATGCACATGGGGAAACTGAGGCCTGGGGACTTGCTCAGGCTACACAGAATATCCACGTCACGGGCAGGGGCAGGTACCACAGCTCTGGGCTCAGTGAGAAAGATCTTCAAGCCATTCGGTTCATATCCATTGAACCAGCTCTCATTCAGCAACTTTTACATGGCGGGGCACTAAGGACTTCCAAGGCTGCAGCTCTCACGTGGGGCAAATCCTAGGCATCACTCATGCCAACAGCTCATTGTTCAGGGGAAGAAGCTTCTGTGTGCACAGCTCTGTCTCACGGGAGTGGACAGGATGGCTTCTCTAACAGAAGCCACTCTCCTTGGCCTCTCCGTTCATAGCATATCTTTGTCACTATTGAATCCTGCTTGTGGCACTGACTGCAATGTTTACTTTGCCTTTTCTGGGACAAGGGAGGGGCTGGGAGAGCCACTGGGAGGAATGGGAGATAAGCTGGGGCAGAATTTCATGATGGGGCAACCAGAGTGGACCTGCACTGAGCAGATGGGAACACCCTCATGAGCTGAATTCAGGGATAAGGGAAGGGTCATAGGCTCGCACAGAAAATACAATGAAACCCATGGTGGCATTACGGGGGAGACCTCTCCTGGCTTAGATCAATGCTTCTCTGCAGGGCATAACCTGTACACCCTTCTCCTCCCAGAAACATTTGGCAATGTCTGGAGACATATTTGGTGGTTACAACTCAAGGAGCAAGTGCTACTGGCAGCAGGTGGGCAGAGGCAGGGATGGTGCTAAACATTCTTTGATGCACAGGGCAGCCCCGCACAACAAAGAATTCTCCAGCCCCAAGCTCACTGGTGCCAAGGCTGACAGAGTCTGGGTTCAATTTAGAGCAGGAGTTACTCTGCCTGACAAGGTACCTGACATAAACTCTGAACATGACGGAAGCAAGAGCGCGCTGCACGATGAGACAGATCAGAGAAACGCAGAGCTGGTACTGGAGACAGACTCTCTTCAACATCTGTGCAGGAAAGTGAGGCAGCCATTGGGTGGAAAGAACTCAGATTTGGGGCCTGTGATCCAACCCCAGCTCTGTCCTTCAATCTTAAGAACCAAATCTTTGGCTCAACTGAGCTTTGGTTACTTTTATCTATAAAACTTGAATGATGATATTTTCTCCGTGGGGTGTTTCAAAGAAAATGGCACAGAATAGATGCTCCTTAATACTAACCATTTATCCTCTACCCTCCACGCACTCCTACACACACACACACACACACACACACACACACACACACATGCACGAGCACACATGCATGTACACACACCACTGCATTAAGAATGTGCTACAGATGTGTAACAAATGAGAATTCTGAATGTAGAGTCTGGGCAACTGTAGCTGAGACACTGGAAATCCTCTCCACAAAGGCATGTAAGTCTCCCGTAAGCTAGCTGCTTGTGTGGCACACAATAATGGAGCCAGAGAGCCAGAATATTATGTAAAATAAAAGATAAACATAAGAGGAGAAAGAAAAAACAGTCCTTATTCACCCCTGGCTATCATTTCACCAATATTCTAATGAGCTGGAATTAAATGTTAATGCCATGTATCCTGATGTCCGATAACTAGACTCAGCCTGGTTATTAAGAATTGAGTTAACTGGTCAGTAAGCTGCGTGGCTGTCATCCACAGTGTGGGTCCACTCACTCCAATTACTCCTTCTGTGGACGTCATAACGTTCTTCCCCACGGGGGAACCTCCCTCACACATTGCGTTTAATATGTATTCAAACAGGCAGATCCCAATTCTGACAGCAGTCAGGTCTGTGCTGCTGAGGGTGGGCAGACTAAGGACGTGTCCCTCATACGTTGAACGTTTACCTAGGCTATGCTGCCTGCATGTGGATTAACACTTTTAAACAGGTACCTTCCAAATGTAATCAAAGTCTAAAGAGCCTTGAAACGTTGGTAGTTTCAAGGATCAGCTTGGGGATTCTCCTCTCTGAGAATCTAAGAAAGCCCAACTAAATGAAATTTCTATGCATTTACATCAAAAAGAAATAATTTACAGCATTTTCCCATGCTCATCATAAAGCACAGTAAAAGCCCTCCTTGACTGGGGATTAGCTCTGATGGGCTAGTTCCTGTCTCTTTCTCCACCTTGCTCAGAAGACTTGGACAGGTCACTTCCCCACTCTGGACCTCAGTGCAATATCTGTAAGCTCTGTTGCAGCCCTGACCTTCTCTCATCGAACAGCTAAGCAGACTCCCACCTACTGCCTCTTTCAGTCACTTATCTCTTATACACATATGCTCTCCTAGTATGTAGCTCGGAGTGACGGTATACCAGATGGCTGAGACTCTTCTCAAAAATACCTGCCATCCTGCCTTTGTACTTTGCTGATGACAGAACCGATAGCACATGGAAAAAGCCAATTGGTCCTCCCCTGTGGAAGGGTTCATTATCCTGGGACTCTCAGCCTACCCGAGGCTGGAGAAAATATTCTTTGTGCTCATCCTCCTGATGTACCTGGTGATCCTGCTGGGCAACGGCGTCCTCATCCTGGTGACTGTCCTTGACCCCCGCCTGCACACGCCCATGTACTTCTTCCTGGGGAACCTCTCCTTCCTGGACATCTGCTACACAACCTCATCAGTCCCTCTAATCCTGGATGGCTTCCTCACTCCCAGGAAAACCATCTCCTTCTCAGCCTGTGCCGTGCAGATGTTTCTCTCCTTTGCCATGGGAGCCACAGAGTGTGTGCTTCTGGGCATGATGGCGTTTGATCGCTATGTGGCCATCTGTAACCCCCTGAGGTACCCTGTGGTCATGAGCAAGGCTGCCTATGTGCCCATGGCTGTCAGCTCCTGGGCTCTTGGTGGGACTGCTTCTGTGGTACACACATCCTTGACAATTCAGCTGCCTTTCTGTGGGGACAATATCGTCAACCACCTTGCCTGTGAGCTCTTGGCTGTCTTGAAGTTGGCCTGCAGTGACATCTCCATCAATGTCATCAGCATGGGGGTGGCCAATGTGATCTTCCTGGGGGTCCCAATTCTGATCATCTCTATCTCTTATATGTTCATCATTGCTACCATCCTGAGGATCCCCTCAGCTGACGGGAGGAAGAAGGCCTTCTCCACCTGCTCTGCCCACTTCACTGTGGTGGTCATCTTCTATGGGACCTTATTTTTCATGTATACAAAGCCCAAGTCTAAGGATGCCCTGGGGGCAGACAAAGAAGACCTTTTAGACAAGCTCATCCCCCTCTTCTATGGGGTGGTGACCCCCATGCTCAACCCCATCATCTACAGCCTCAGGAACAAGGATGTGAAGGCTGCTGTGAGGAACCTGGTGCCTCAGAAATGTTTCACTCATTGATGGAGGGCTTCTCTGTGGATCACCATATGGGAGAAAGACTTTTGATCATTATAGCTGCTATTCAAAAGACAAGTCAAGTTATTCAAAATGCTCTCTTGCCCTTCTGTCCATTTTCAGGGAGTGTGTAACTTTTCAAGGTATATCTTCTGAGTTTTGGCCATAGATCTGAGAGTTTTGACAGGTCCCGGACAATAAATCTCTAATTGAATACACAAAGACATTCTGAACACATGCTAGACCTGAGGAGAGAAGAACCATGACAGCACGCTGAATGGCCTGTGCTATGTCGAAGCTACACAGTCAGTACACAGAGGAGAGAGGGCGCTCCCAGCACCGTGGCCATCCCTCCTGGATTCCCCAGGAGAGTCACGGGAACAAGGAGGAAGTGGAAATGTTCATTTTGGACTTTTTTATTAAATTCAGTTTGCCCAAAGTACTAAGAAGAGACAAAGACAAGTTCTCCACGTAGAGAGCTTTTAGTTGGGAACAATCTATTCCGATACACTAAACTGAGGCTATTTTTTCTCAATGCACTTCACATTATGAAACATGCTAGTAAGTTAACTGCAAAAAGAGTATAGAGCTTGAATTTGATACTCATCATTTACAGGAATTCCCACGAGAAAAGCTAGTATTTGGTGAGATAATAACTCACATTCTGAAAAAAGAAAGGTGATAGAGAAATAGACAGAGGCTAAACATATTTGAAGACTTTGGGGGCTAGCATTTGACATGTTTCTTTGTTCCAGGACTTCTCAACGTCTTTCATATGCTACTGTACCCTGTGACTGTCCAAGACATGGAGACTCGGGAGCACTTCCTGAGACTCCGTAGCTCAGCAGGACAAAAACTGGGAAGCATTTCCTTCCCTGTGACCTTGGGTGGGCTGCTTAACCTTTCCCAGTCTATTTCTTCATATTTTACACCTAACCACTTGATTTTACAGGAATTAGTTACTATAGATAAGTACTGTATAAATGGCAGCACAATGGAACGATGTGATACTAGTAGTGGTGGTATCATGAATGCTGCACAGTGCTGTGCGCCGTGTGGAACAGAGTAAGACATGGTCCCTATATAGAGCAATAGACACACAAGGTAAATGAGAGACTCAGAGATGTTAGCAGATGAATAGGAGCATTTTATGGCAAATTATGAAATGCTTTGATTATTGGCTGACTTATTTAAAAAAGAGAATTTAGAAAGTGAAACAATTTTGAGAATAGATATTGGAAGGTTGTGCTACAGGTGGTATTTACATTTTCATATATTTATTAAGAATGAATTGCCTAAGGATGCATATTTTGTTAATAAAATTTCACATCCTTATGTTAGTCCTGTTCCTGATTTCTACTTGCCCCAGTAGGGGAACAATCTCGCTATTGCAAGTACACAAATGACATCTAGTGGCCATTTAAACAAACTTTAGACACTTAGTGGAGCCATGCAATATCATTTTTAGAAGAGGCTTCGGGGGGTTTTCTTGTTCAACCCTATGTACAGGATGCATGCAGTTCTTCTCCAATGTCCTTGACCCGATTCAACCAGCATTTTCTTGGACTTCCCCAGTGACAAAGAATTCAGTAATTCCAGATTTCAGCTTTTTTGTTCAGCTCTTGCAAATTCTTCTTCAAATTATGCTTAACTATACTCCCTAGTAGCTTCTACCTTCACTCCTATTGGGTTTAGTGCCTCTTCATGAGATGTATCCAATCTCTTTCCTTCTGGAATATGAAGCTACTTTGGTCTCTTAAGTCACCTGCATTACAAACAACCCCAGTGCTTCCTCCTATGCCAAATGGTCTTTGTGCTTATCCTCATGATCTATCTAGTGCTCCTGCTGGGCAGCGGGGTCCTCATCCTGGTGACTGTGTGTCTACTTCCACCAGCACAAGTTCATGTACTTCTTCCCTGGGAATCCCTCCTTCCTGGAGATCTGCTACACAACCTGCTCAGTCACCCTCATTCTCAACAGCTTCCTAATCTCCGTGAAAACCATACCCTCCTCTGCCTGTGCTGTACAGATGTTTCTCTTATTTGCCATGGGAGCCACAGAGTGTGTGCTTCTAGGCCATCTGTAGATCAAATGATGGCATTTGATCGCTATCTGGCCATCTGTAACCGTCTCAGGTACCCAGTGGTCATGAGCACAGCTGCCTATGTGCCAATGGCTGTCAGCTCCTGGGCAGCTGGAAGCATGACTGCCATGGTGCAAACATCTTTAGTGATATGATTACCCTCCTGTGAGGACAACGTCATCAATCACTTTACCTGTGAGATCCTGGCTGTCCTGAAGTTGCCTGGGCTGACACCTCCATCAATGTGATCAGTATGGTCGTGGCCAATGTGATCTTCCTGGGCATTCCAGCTCACTACACTTTCATCTCCTATGTATTTATCATTGCTACCATCCTGAGGGTCCCCTCAGCTGAGTGGAGAAAAAGGCCTTCTCCACCTGCTCCGCCTACCTCACATTCGTGGTCATCTTCTACAGAACGATGCTCTTTGTGTATGGAAAGCCCAAATCCAGAGACCCCCTGGGGGCAGACAAGCAGGATGTTTCAGTCAAGCTCACCTCCCTGTTCTATGGAGTGGTCACCCCCATGCTCAACCCCATCATCTACAGCCTCAGGAACAAGGACGTGAAGGTTGCTGTGAGAAACCTGGTACTTCGCAACCACTTCATCCAGTGATGGTGCGGGGTCCTGAGAGATCTCTATTCCCTAGTTTCTCTCACGTGAGGGTCTCAGAGGATAAGATAAAGGGCCAATTTCATCAAAGATGCATGGCAAATCTGATCACATGGAAGGCTTTATGTGAATAGGAAGCATTTAATGGGACATCTCTGCCCTGTTCTAGAAGCACTTCTGCAAAAGTATATACCACTGGTCAAGCCTTAGAGTTGTCTATCTTTGGGATGCATACTGAACTAATTGATGTCCAGGAAAAATAACACTTCAAGTTTTATTTTTAACTTACAAAAAGTGCTAGTCTATAGATATGTAATTCAATCACTCCTTGGCCTCTATCTTTGAACATATTTGGATGGGTCCTTGATTCATGTTACCTTTCAACATGTCCTATTCCATATTAAACAATAGTAATATTTTTATCTTTATCCTCATTGTTTCTTTCTCTTTATTTTCATATTAATTCCTAAAACTGTTTTTTGAATTGTTCTCTACCTATGTCTCCATAATTAACCTCTTTTCCTGTCCTCAATCATGGTCCCCACCAGAAAATCATTCACACCTTTGGAGCAGAGAGGAGAGTGAGTAGGTTGTGGCAAAACTGATGTAAGGGTCAAACACTCAGGCCTTTTTTCTTTCCCGTTTTTGAAGATGTTATTCACCCCTGGCTTCTGTCCCTGGATAGCTGAGGCTTCCCATAGGTCATCAGAGTGATGTGGAAGCTGAGATGTATTTAAGAGAATCAAATGAATTCTCTTAACTTCCTGACCTGGCTTGACCAAGCATGTAGCCAAGTGGTGACTGTCAGTTGATTTTCTACCTAAGAATACCCAACCTTACATGGCAGTCAGAGGGAGAAGGAGGTGATGTTCACCAGCAGACATCTAAGAATCACCCCATGACTGGTGAGGAATTCCAAGCCAGCTCCCAATTGTTAGCAATCTAGAAGTCCAGTTAAAAGAATGAGCGGAACAGAAAGCCTCTGAGAGCTGAAATGAACTTCTAACTCAACAGGGAGGAAATAAATAAACTAACCATGAAAACAAACAGCCTCTCCTGAAAAAGAGTTATTGCAGGAAGATGGTGAGACAGAAAAGAAAAGCCTCAGTGGTATGGTCTGTGGAATTCAGGAGGTTATTGAACCAATAAAGCAAAAGCAGTCTAGCAAAGACAAGCTAGGAGAAAAGGTGACTGGGAGATAAAATTTGTCTTATGGGAAAAAATTGACATTGTTGATCAAATAAAATCCAGTAGAAAGTATTTAAAAGTAGATAAAACAATGCATAAAAATGAAATTTTAAATTGAAAAGAACTTAAGTTTCTCTCCCAGGCTTAGAGGAAAAAAAAACAGAGAGAGAGAGAGATAATTTGGTTATTTGAGAACAGGTGAGAGCCATAAAAAGTAGACCAGGGGGATCCATTATGTAATTCAGGAGGAGAAAACAGAACAGATGAAAGACAAATAATAAAGGAGGAGAAAAATATTTCACTGAACAGAAATTCTGCATATTTTATTCATAAATGTTTATCGATCACCAGGTAAGAATTGTAGCAAAAGTCATACCTGTGTACAGTCAATCCAAGGATAAGTTGTGATTCTCATACATGCCAAAATGTTTCTATAGACTTTTTCACAGAAAAAAAGTGTATTTCCCAACAAGAAACAGGAATCTGGCTGCTGTTGGCCTGCTGTTCTGCCGCCCTAAATGTGGATGCCAGTGGAATAAGGTTGACAGAGTTCTGAGGGACAGGGGCTGCAAGTCTGAATTCTACACACCCTGACCATTGCATAAATATGAGAGTTGAAAAGACATTGTTGGCACGTGCAAACACAGACAGCACATACCCCTGTAATATCTTTCTCAAAAAGAAATTATAAAGTTCTCCCAACAAATAATTAAAAATAAATAATGGAAGGACTGGGACAGATATGGTATGTAACACACAATGGACAATGGTCAAGTGTCTTAAGACCCATGAAATCTAATGAATGCTTGATACCAAATGTGCCAAGACAAATACATGAAGGAATTATTAGGCAATGCATCAAGGAAAACAGTGACAACAAAGCAACGGTGTAACTCCAGTTACAATTCTAGATGACTTTATTAAGCTAGAAATTAAGAAAGTAAAGTATAATTACATCGCACTGAAGGTCTCATCTTATGAAGGATGTGGCGGGAAGGGGAATCTTATGAGGGTAATTCATTGCACTCACTGATACTGAAATACAACAAAAGTCTTAATATGCTTGTTGAAATTTTAAGGGAAAATACCAGTAGACAAGTATAGGTTGAAGACTTTCGAAAGAATTAAAGAATGATGAATGAACGAAGCAAGTGGATCAGGGGTGCCTGGGTCGAGCAGTCAATTAAACATTCCACTCTTGGTTTTGGCTCAGGTCGTGATCTTGGGGTGGTGAGACTGAGGTCTGCATGGAGCTCTGCACTCAGCACTGAGTCTGCTTAAGAATCTCTCTCCTCTGTCACTACCCCCCTCTCTCTTACCGTCTCTATCTCAAATAAATACATATTTTTTTAAAAAAGAAAGTTAATCAAATGAAAAAAGCCACTTACTGAGCCTGAGAAGATTTAAATCATTGTACATTAAATACATGATACAAACTACCCAGTTTCTTCAGGGGCTTCAAAGTTTCTAACATTAGGAAAGAGTAGGAGATCTATTGCAACCATTTTATTAATAGATTCAAATAGAAAAGTGATCGCATTAACAAATGATGAGAAGTCACTTGATAAAATTTAACATTGATTTTGGGCTTTTTAAAGTAGCAGACCTGAATAGAAGAAATCATACTTGACATGAAAGAAAGTATCAAAACAACAGCAAGCAGCATGCCTACAACATGGATTAGGTCACCAGCTTCCAATGCCTACATCATGTTGCAGTCTAGCTAATTAGATGAGATGAGGAAAATAAAGAACATAAATATTAAAATGAAGGAAAAAAAAGAAAACTATTCACATAAGGTTGTTTAACTAGAAAAAAATTTAACTCAAATGCCAAAACTATGAGACATAGTAACAAAGTACCCTGGAGTGCTTGTATATAATTCAGCAGTCACAAAAACTTTACAATACCTGTGGAAAATATATAAGAACTATGAGAGACCTATATCGATATCATATATTTACAATGATCATATAGTACCAAGAAAAATAAGATATTTTCCTTTAGAAGAAGGAAAAGCCCTGAATGCAAGCCTCAGGACATTTAACTACCTTCCAAGTGCCCTCTTTCAAAGCCTTTCTCCCTCTTGCCAATAGGTTGGGATGAACCCAGCTCCACCCACTTTCCCATCCTTAGAGAAGGCCCAGCCTCTTAGCTGGGAGGGAAGGTCCAAGCTCAGGGCTTGGAGGCAAACATGTAGCCTCCCTGATCTAAAGATCTTGGAAGCAAAGAAAACCAGCCTTCAACTCACTCCATGCTTTTGAAAGTAACTAAAGAGTCTAGAACAGCCCACTGACAAATGGAGGCTTTCAGAGCTCTGCTTATGTGCCTATTACTTTCCACCTCATTACAACTAGTGACCATTTATCTCAGGTTAGGATGATCCCTAAAGTCTTTAAGATATTACAGTCTCCAATGAAAGTTTTTACTGACATGACCAAATCAAACATCCCAGATGATCATAGAAAACAGGTCAAGAATGTAGTCACCCAAATAGGTTAAAGCAGAACATTTTAGATGCTGGACTGTGGGAAAGGACCAGGTGTGAAACAGAAGCTGCCTGCTTCTTCCAACAGGTAACTTCCCTGGAAACCCAGTCAACTGATGCCAGGAAGGAATGTGGGAGTGGGGGAGGGGATGCAGAGCAGATGGGCCCGGGACTGAATTCCCCCTTCAACTTCTCAGTTGTATGAACATTACACTTCATTGTGGGATTAACCTGTTTAGAATAAGTTCTCTATCTAGCAGCCTAGGGAATCCTGACAATGACAAAGCCCAAAGTAGAAGCATCATTATCTGCTCTCCCTCTCTTGCTGACCACTACATTCTCCACCTGCAATTTCTCTTACATGGTAGATCATTCTCAGTTGACATACAAGAAACTGCAAACCAGTCTTGGTCAAATGCCAGGCTCTTTTTCAAATAAAAGAAAAGCAATAAACTCTCTTCAGGTCTACACTGCCCATGAACACTGATGCAAAAGTCCTAAATCGAATGTGGCATCAGAGGAGGCTGAGCAGGGAGGTGGGACTTTTATCTCCACTGCACGGTAACAAATCTCCACTCCAGGTGTCAGTGGAGACCAGGTGGGAAACCTGCACTTTCACCCTCTACTTTGTGTAATGAGGTGCCCCCGCTCCTTCCCAATTGGGTGGTATCAGAGAAGGTCTAAAGCAGAGTCAGGACTATGCCAGTGGCAGTGAGGCCACTCTTCCCATGATGTCAGCAGAGGACATGGCAGTAGTAAAAATGTACCCCTGCCCTTGCCAGTCAGCAGGGAATCAGCAGAACCCTAGTGGGGAGCTGAAACTCCTGCTCTCCAGCAGCAAGGAGGCTCTCCTTCACTCAGGAATGACAGGCTGGTTCAATAGCTAAAGATCAGTCACTGCAATCACCACATAAACAGGTTAAATAAGAAAAATCACATGATTACATCAAGAGAAGCAGGCAAAACTTTTTAAAAGACAACACCCATTCAGATAAAACAAAACAAAACAAAACAAAGAACGCTCAGCATTGAACTGGAGGTCCTGCCGGTGCAGTAGGGCCAGAAAAGAGACGAGACCATCAATTTTGAAGGAAGACGAAAGTTGTCATTTTCACTGGTGTTATTATTGCCTACTACATAAAAAATCTAAAAAAGCTTAGAGATATATTATATTTAATAGAGTGTTCCTCAACACTAAATGCATGGACAAAAAAATCTACTGCATTTCTATATTCCAGCAACAGGTTATGAAATATTTTAAAGCATATCAAGAAATAGAAATATTTATGTTTAAAAACAGTTAAATGTTTAAATATTTCTACATTTAAATATAAACATGCATGTTTACCTATTTAAATATAAAATTTTGATATATTCATATTAAAATGTAAATATAAATATCATCACACAGAGGTCAATCTAGCAAAAGATCTCCAAGACGTTTATCCATGAAATTTTTAATAAGAACATGTTTTGAATAATGGTAAAACAGAGGGGTATTTCCTATTCATGGGCCAGAAAATTCACTATGGACATAAAAGTTCTCCTCAAGTTGATCTACATATTCAATGTAATGCCAATTTTTAAATACCCAAAATAATTATTCTACAATTTAAGAAGTTAGCTCCATAATAAATAGAGAAGAACAAAGGACTAAAAACAGCCATAACACCTGTGACGGTGTATTGGGTGGGGATAAAAAGGACTTACTCTACAAGATACCAAACTATACTATAAAGCAACATTGATTCGGGCAGCATAACATCAACACGGCAACAGGCAAATAAACCAATGGAAAAGATTAGAGATCCCATACATCGCATTAAGAAGAGAAAGGACAACAACATATGATCCTCTCAACTGATGCAGAAAAAGCATTTGACAAAATATAGCATCCTTTCTTGATTAAAACTCTCCACAGTGTAGGGATAGAAGGAACATACCTCAATATCATGAAAGTCATACACAAAAAGCCCACAGTGAATATCATTCCCAATGGGGAAAAACTGAAAGCTTTCCCCCTAAGGTCAGGAACATGACAGCACTGTCCACCCTCACCACTGTTGTTCAACACAGTATTAGAAGGCCTAGCCTCAGCAATCAGGCAACAAAAAGAAAGAAAAGGCTTCCGAATAACCAAAGAAGAAGTCAAACTCTCACTCTTCGCAAATGACGTGATACTCTACGTGGACAACCCAAAAGACTCTACCCAAAAATTGCTAGATCTCATACAGGAATTCAGCAAAGTGGAGGGTATAAAATCAATGCACAGAGATCAGTTGCTTTTCTGTACAGAAACAAAGAGACAGAAGAAAGAGAAATTAAGGAATCGATCCCATTTACAACTGCACCAAAAACCTTAAGATACATAGAAATAAACTAACCAAACAGGCAAAGGATCCGTACTCTGAAAACTATAGAACACTTATGAAAGAAATTGAGAAAGGCACATAGAAATGGAAAAACATTCCATGCTCGTGTATGGGAAGAACAAATATTGTTAAAATGTCTATGCTACCCAGAGCGATCTACACATTCAATGCAATCCCTATGAAAATACCATCAACACTTTCCACAGAGCTGGAACAAATAATCCTAAAATTTCTATGGAAAGACCCTGAATAGCCAGAGGGATGTTGAAAAAGAAAACCAAAGCTGGTGGCATCACAGTTCTGGACCTCAAGCTATATAATAATGCTTTAACCCTCAAGACAGTACGGTACTGGCACAGAAACGGACACATGGATCAGTGGAACAGAATAGAGAACCCAGAAATGGACCCTCAATTCTATGGTCAACTAATCTTCAACAAAGCAGGAAAGAATATCCAATGGAAAAAAAGACGGTTTCTTCAACAAATGATGCTGGGAAAATAGGACAGCCACATGTAGAAAAATGAAACTGGACCATTTTCTTACACCATACACAAAAATAAACTCAAAATGGATGAAAGACCTAAATGTGAGACAAGAACACATCAAAATCCTAGAGAAGAACACAGGCAGAAACCTCTTCAACCTCGTCCAAGCAACTTCTTGCTAGACACGTCTTCAAAGGCAAGGGAAACAAAAGCCAAAATGAAGTATTGAGACTTCATCAAGACAAAAAGCTTTTGCATAGCAAAGCAAACAGTCAAAACCCAAAAGACAACCTACAGAATTGGAGAAGGTATTTGCAAATGTTGTATCAGATAAAGGGCTAGTATCCAAGATCTATAAAGAACTTATCAAAGTCAACACCCAGAGAACAAATAATCCAGTCAAGAAATGGGCAGAAGACATGAACAGACATTTCTCCAAAGAAGACATACAAATGGCCAACAGACACACGAAAAACTGCTCAATATCACTTGGCATCAGGGAAATACAGATCAAACGCACAATGAGATACCACTTCACACTGGTCAGAATGGCTAAAATTAACAAGTCGGGAAATGACAGACATTGGTGAGGATGAGAGGAAAGGAACCCCCTTACGCTGCTGTTGGGAATGCAACCTAGTACAGCCACTCTGGAAAACAGTTTGAAGCTTCCTCAAAAAGTTCAGAATAGAGCAACCCTATGCCCCACAATTGCACCTCCAGGGATTTACCCAAAGGATACAAACCTGCACCCCAATATTTTTAGCAGCAATGTCCACAATAGCCAAACTATGGAAAGTGCCCAGACATCCCTCAACAGATGACTAGAAAAGAAGAAGTAGTATATATATATACAAGGGAATATTACTTAGCCTTCAAGAAAAAAGAAATCTTACCATTTGCAATGATGTGGATAGAACTAGAGGGTATTATGCTAAGCAAAATAAGTCAATCAGAGAAAGACAATTATCCTATGATTTCACTCATATGTGGATTATAAGACACAAAACAGAGGATCATAGGGGAAGGGAGGGAAAAACAAAATTAGACAAAAACAGAAAGGGAGACAAACCATAAGATACTATTAACTGCAGGAAGCAAACTGAAGGTTGTGGGAAGGGAGGTGGGTGGGGGAATGGTGTAACTGGGTGGCTGGCATTAAGGAGAGCACCTGATGTAATGAGCACTGGGTATTATATGTAACGATGAATCCCTGAACTCTACCTCTGAAACTAATAATACACTCTATGTTATCAATCAAATTTAAATAAAATAAAAAATTTGGGGGGCGCCTGTGTGGCACAGCGGTTAAGCGTCTGCCTTCGGCTCAGGGCGTGATCCCGGCGTTATGGGATCGAGCCCCACATCAGGATCCTCCGCTATGTGCCTGCTTCTTCCTCTCCCACTCCCCCTGCTTGTGTTCCCTCTCTCGCTGGCTGTCTCTGTCTCTGTCAAATAAATAAATAAATCTTTAAAAAAAATTTTTTTAAATAATACAGACCTCAGATATGGACCCATTCATGTTTGGAGATTTGATATATAACAGATTTGATGTGTTACAGATCACTGGAGAAAGGGTGGGTCACAAATGCAAGCAGGACAGTTGGAAATATGTGTACCAAGGAGAAATGTATAAAATACTTACAGAGTCTCTCAACTAGGAAGCAACCCAATTATTCATCAAAGCTGAATGTATAAACAAGCTGTGCTATATTCATATAATGGAATTTAGCAATACAAATGAATGCATTTAGCTATACTCATAAACATGAATGAATCTTACAAACATAATAGTGACCAAGGAAACAAGTCAAAAAGAATACCTCTAAGAGTTCAATTTATATTGAGTTTAGAGAGAGGAAAGCCTAAACTATACTATTTAACGATGTATACATAGGTCATAAAATTCAAGAAAAACAAGGAAACGATTAAAACTAGAAACTAAAATCAGGAACGTGGTTATCTCTGGGAGGAGAGGTAGAGATAAGACCAGGAAGGAATGCCCAGTGAGCTTCCAAGGTACTGGCAGTGTCCTACTCCTTAAATTAATAGATTATTAGTTTATTATTCTTTAAATTAGAGTTTAATGTACTTTCATATGCAGTTACCTATCTATGCTAGTTTTCCACATTTTATATTATTTTAAATTCCTAGAGTATTAAATACTACGTGATAGCACTTCTCATCTTTCAGACTGAAAAAGACCAAAAAGAGTTTTAAGAGACTAAAATAGTATGTTAGCAGAGTGTGGAAACAGACATATACATATGCTAATGATAGGAATGTGTAAATTTGGCAATACCTATGAAAATTACAAAGGTACCTAAACAGGTATATTTTTACCAGGAGCTAAATTATGAATTCGCAAGGAAATCTGTTGTGGCATTGACTGTAAAGCATAAGATTGGAAAAGTTGGGAACATTTAAATGTCCATCAATATTAGACTGGCGAATGAAATGATAGCACATCCTTACAATGAAATATATGCAGCCATTTAAAAGAACGAGACGGTATTTGTGTGGCTCAGTCTGTAAAGCATATGCCTTGGGCTCAAGTCATGACCTCAGGGTCCTGGGATGGAGCCCTGTATTGGGCTCCCTGCTCATCAGGGAGTCTGCTTCTGCTGTCCCATGCCCATCCCACCACTCATGGTCTCTCTCTCTCTCCCGCTCTGAAAGAAAGAAAGAAAGAAAGAAAGAAAGAAAGAAAGAAAGAAAGAAAGAAAGAAAGAAAGAAAGAAAGAAAGAAAGAAAAGGGAAGGGAAGGGAAGGGAAGGGAAGGGAAGGGAAGGGAAGGGAAGGGAAGGGAAGGGAAGGGAAGGGAAGGGAAGGGGTTGCCTGGGTGGCTCAGTCCTTAGTTAAACATCTGCCTTTAGCTCAGGGCCTGATCCCGGTGTTCTGGGATCGAGCCCCACATCCAGCTCCTCCATTGGAAGCCTACTTCTTCCTCTCCCACTGCCCCTGCTTGTGTTCCCTCTCTCGCTGTCTGTCTCTATCTCTGTCAAATAAATAAATAAAATCTTAAAAAAAAAAGGGAAAGAGGCAGTGTTACACATTTTTTTCCAGAAAAATATACATAAAATATGTTGTTCAGTGAGAAAATCAAGATATTAAAACAGGGCATTGTTGTGCAAAATTTGTCACTGTCTTAATATCTTGATTTTCTCACTGAACAATATCCATAGAATGTCTCTGAAAAAAATAAAAAGCATAAAGACATTGCTAACATTTGCTGACTTGAGGGTACTTCACTAAGTGAAATGCTAGGCTTAATTTTTATTCTATATTTGTTTATACCTTTTAAATTTTTATTCAGGTACAAGTAATACCTCCTAATGGGATGATAATCATGATGATAAGGATGAAGAAGAGGATGTAATCAATGATGACAAACAGAATCAGATGTATTGAGGCGGAAATCCAGCTCTGCCATTCACAAAAGATGTGGTCCTTGGTAAATTGTTTAACCTTTTAATGTCTGTTCCCTGGAATAAGAAACTAGGGAGATAATACCACATTTCAAGCTATACTACAAAGCTGCACTAATCAAAACAATATGGAACAAAAATAGACACATAAGGTCAATGGAACAGAATAGAGTGCCCAGAAATGAGCTAATGCTCATTTCATCAATTAATCTACAACAAAGGAGACAAGAATACACAACAGGAAAGACAGACTCTTCAATAAATGGTGTTGACAGGCACCTGGATGGCTTAGCATCTGCCTTGAGCTCAGGTCACAATCCCAGGGACCTGGGATGGAGACCTGCATCGGGTACCCTGATCAGCACAGAGCCTACTTCTCCTTCTCACTCTACCATTCCCCCCAGTTCTGCTCTCTGCCTCCATCTCTCTGTTAAATAAATAAAGAAAATCATTTAAACAAATAAAAGAAAATAAATGGTGTTGTGAAAACTGGAGAGCTACGTGCAAAAGAATAAACTGGACTACTTTCTTATAGCATAAAAAAATCTGAAATAAAAGTAGATTAAAGACATAAAGGTAAGACCTGACCGTAAAACTCCTAAAAGAAAACATAGGCAACAATCTCTTACACATCTGCCTCAACAACATTTCTCAGATTTTATTTCCTCAGACAAACAAAACAAAGACAACAAAAAATCTTGGACTTCAGCCAACTAAAAAACTTTTGCACAGTGAAGGAAACCATGGCTAAACGAAAAGGCAACCTACAGAATGGGAGAAGATATTTGCAAACAATATAACGGGATACTATCCAAAATATATAAAGAATGCACAACTCAACACCAAGAAAACTAATGATTTGATGAAAAACGGGCAGAGGACATGAATAGACGTTTCTCCAAAGATGACCTGCAGATGGCTACAGACCCATGAGAGGATGCTCAACATCACTGGCATCAGGGAAATGCAGATCAGACCCACAGTGAGATACCACTTCACACAGTCAGAAAGCCAAGAACCAAAATGACAAGAAATAACCTGTGCTCGCGAGGAAGTGGAGAAATGTTTAAATGAATGTTTGTGAAGTGTTTGGCACAGTGACTGGCACATGGGAGCGCCTCACTGAATGGAGCCAGTTCTGCTGTTGCTGTTGTTAGACATTCGTCCTGCCTCCCCATTCTGGATGTCTAGGACTCAGCGAGCGGACAACATACTCTGGCCCTGAATTGAGCACTGGCTTCACTGGGAGCCCGGGGAAAGCTCAGGAGGAAGCCGCCATCTGCTATACACTCTTCTCCATCTCCACTTGACCGTGTCCCACTCGTTACCTCTAATTGGGACAGGGAGATGATCCCTGGAGGCCACAGGTATGCCTAGGGCCCGTACCCTGTGCACACTTGACATTCCAAACTTTAAATTGCTTCTGGGACTATCAGGGTCCCTGTAGGAGTTCACAGCTGCTGCTAGAGGACTCCTCTCACTGCTGGGGAAAATGTACCCTTGGGATTTCTGGGCCTCAGACCAGGGTGACAGGTCCTCTCCATGAAGACTCTGTGGCTGAGGCACCCACTCAACCTGCACGTCTAGGAGGAAGGATGTGAGAGAACCCCCCCGCCCCGGAATCTAACGTTGCCACAGGGAGGCAACTTTTGGGGAAGAAGGAGAAAGAGGGTCTCAGAGGTAAAGGAAGTCCAGCAGGGGAGTGTCTGGGGTCCTTGTCTGGCATCCAGGGTCTGGCCCAGGGCACAGTGAGGAGCTGAGAAATGTGTCTGGGATCAGGAGACTCAGAGAAGAGGCCGCAAGCAGGATGCAGTTGGGAAGGGCTGCGCTGTGGTGGGGACAGGGGTGGTGGCCATGACTTCTGCAGAGCATTTCCAAAGATGGACTTTCCTCCTCACCCTGCCTCTGCTCCAAACACCTTCCAGCTGCAACCGACTGTGAGCAGCTGGTGCTGGAGCAGGAGGAACAGCTGAGGCTAAGCCCAGGCAGTCCCTCCTGCTCTACGGAGCTCACCAGTGACCAAGTCCCTGCCCTGACATTGCTGTTCTGTCTTCCCTGGGAGGAGCCCAGAGCCCTGGGAGGAAGGCAGCCGATTTCCACCCCCATCCTGATGAAATTTCCCAGAGATTGAGCCTTCCTCAGGGTCAGAGGGTGAGCAGACAGACAAGCTGGGTCCCATCTCTGTTTGTGATTCCCAGTCTGTGACTAGTTCTCTCTGTTTTCCTCACTTTCTTTCTACTCCTTATTCACAGGGGATACTCGCCAAGACCCCAGTGGTTGCCTGAAACCACAGATAGTACTGGACTCTTTGTATCCTGTTTCTTCCCATACACATGTACCTATGATAAAGTTTCATTTATAAATCTGATGCAGTGAGAGGTACAATATAGCATATAAAGTTAGGTGAATGTGGTCTCTCCCTCAAGGTGTCTTATTGTGCTGGACTCCCGAATTCTCCTGTGACGATGCAAGATGATAAAAATGGCCACACGATGAGCCGATGAGGTGAGTGACTTAGGCACTCAGATGCAACATAAGGCTACTCTGACCTTGTGACCTAAAGGCTATCTTCTGCTCCAACCCACAGCTGGAGGTGATGGCAGGGCAGGAATGGAAGCTTTGGAAAGAAAATGTGAGTGAGGGCGGTTATGGTACTGACATGTTTCTCCCGGAATACAAAGAAATTTCTGCCCATTTTATTAGAAAATTTGATAATATTGGGGCATCTGGGGGTTCCGTTGGTTAAGCTTACTGCTCTTTATATCAGCTTGGTCATGATCTCATGGTTGTGAGACGGAGCCCGCTTCAGGCTCTGAGGTCAGTGACGAGTCTGCTTGAAATCCATCTGCCCCTCCACTCCCCCAGTACTGCTCCCACAACTGCTCTCTCTCTCTCAAAATAAATAAAAGTTTTTTAAAAAAGAAGTTTAATGATGTTGAAGAGGTACAAAGAGGAATCCCTTCCTCTGTTGATTTTGCTAAAACTTCTTTTCAGTCACTCTTATCCAGATATATTGTTTACCTAATTGAGATCACAACAGTGTGTATAATTTTGTATTCTCTCTTTTATATTATTGAAGTGTAAGAGGCAGTTCTGTAAAAACTATAAATATAACTTCAATGTCTAACATTCCATAGTATGAAATGCACCATTAGGCATTTAATGGTAGACAGTTATTTTGTCTCCTGTGTTCGTTCAAATACGGCTGTGATGAATACTTTTAGTGAGAGACTCTGGCCCTCCACTCTCATTGTTCCTTTAGAATTTTTTCCCCAAAGGTGGAATTACCGAGTTATTTTGATTTTTGCGTTTACGTTTTTCTATGCGCACTGCTCTCCAGAGAGGCTGTATGACCATGTATGGGGCTCTGGACTGCATCGTGTTCCCTTCCTCTTCTTTTCTTTTCTTTTTTTCTTTAAAGATTTTATGTATTTATTTGACAGAGAGAGAGACAGCCAGCCAGAGAGGGAACACAAGCAGGGGGAGTGGGAGAGGAAGAAGCAGGCTCTCAGCGGAGGACCCTGATGTGGGGCTCGATCCCAGAACACCTTGATCACGCCCTCAGCCGAAGGAGGACGCTTAATGACTGAGCCACCCAGGTGCCCCTAAAAATTTCCCTTCTTTCCCAGCTCTCACAGACTGACTCCTGTCCACCTGGGACTGTAGGTGCCAGAGCTCCTTGTTTTCTTCCATCCCGAGTCTCCTCCAAGACCTGACACAGCACTATTTTCTACTCACCATATCTTGATGGGAAACCAACCATTCAGATCTCCCCTACACACACACACACACACACACACACACACACACACACACACAGAGAGGAGGGGGCTGTCTCCTTCACCCAAGACTGCTCCCTGCCTGGTGAGGACAGTGCTGGGCAGAACACCACAGAGCTGGGATGCCCTGGGAAGCACCTGTTCAGCCTTTTCATGATGCACACGGGGTAACTGAGGCCTGGGGACTTGCTCAGGCTACACAGAATACCCACGTCATGGGCAGGGGCAGGTCCCACAGCTCTGGGCTCAGTGAGAAAGATCTTCAAGCCATTCGGTTCATACCCATTGAACCAGCTCTCATTCAGCAACTTTTACATGGCGGGGCACTAAGGACTTCCAAGGCTGCAGCTCTCACGTGGGGCAAATCCTAGGCATCACTCATGCCAACAGCTCATTGTTCAGGGGAAGAAGCTTCTGTGTGCACAGCTCTGTCTCACGGGAGTGGACAGGATGGCTTCTCTAACAGAAGCCACTCTCCTTGGCATCTCCAATCACAGCATATCTTTGTCACTATTGAATCCTGCTTGTGGCACTGACTGCAATGCTTACTTTGCCTTTTCTGGGACAAGGGAGGGGCTGGGAGAGCCACTGGGAGGAATGGGAGATAAGTTGGGGCAGAATTTCATGGTGGGGCAACCAGAGTGGACCTGCACTGAGCAGATGGGAACACCCTCATGAGCTGAATTCAGGGATAAGGGAAGGGTCATAGGCTCACACAGAAAATACAATGAAACCCATGGTGGCATTAGGAAGAGACCTCTCCTGGCTTAGATCAATGCTTCTCTGCAGGGCATAACCTGTACCCCCTTCTCCTCCCAGAAACATTTGGCAATGTCTCGAGAATTTTTGGTGGTTACAACTCAAGAAGCAGGTGCTACTGGCAGCAGGTGGGCAGAGGCAGGGATGGTGCTAAACATTCTTTGATGCACAGGGCAGCCCCGCACAACAAAGAATTCTCCAGCCCCAAGCTCACTGGTGCCAAGGCTGCCAGAGTCTGGGTTCAATTTAGAGCAGGAGTTACTCTGCCTGACAAGGTACCTGACATAAACTCTGAACATGACGGAAGCAAGAGCGCGCTGCACGATGAGACAGATCAGAGAAACGCAGAGCTGGTACTGGAGACAGACTCTCCTAAACATCTGTGCAGGAAAGTGAGGCAGCCATTGGGTGGAAAGAACTCAGATTTGGGGCCTGTGATCAACCCCAGCTCTGTCCTTCAATCTTAAGAACCAAATCTTTGGCTCCACTGAGCTTTGGTTACTTTTATCTATAAAACTTGAATGATGATATTTTCTCCGTGGGGTGTTTCAAAGAAAATGGCACAGAATAGATGCTCCTTAATACCAACCATTCATCCTCTACCCTCCACGCACTCCTACACACACACACACATGCTCCCACACACATACATGCATGTACACACACCACTGCAATGAAGAAAGAGCTACAGATGTGTAACAAATAAGAATTCTGAATATAGAGTCTGGGCAACTGTAGCTGAGAGACTGGAAATCCTCTCCAGAAGGGTATGCACGTGTTCCCATAATCTTGCTGCTTGTGTGGAACACAACAATGGAGGCAGAGAGCCAGAATATTCCACAAAATAAAGAATAAACATAAGAGGACAAAGAAAAAACAGTCCTTATTCATCCCTGGGTAAGATTTCACCATATTCTAAAGAACTGGGATTAGATGTTAATGCCATGTATCCTGATGTCCGATAACTAGACTCAGCCTGGTTATTAAGAACTGAGTTAACTGGTCAGTAAGCTGCGTGTCTGTCATCCACAGTGTGGGTCCACTCACTCCAATTACTCCTTCTGTGGACTTCATAAAGTTCCTCCCCAAGGGGGAACCTCCCTCACACATTGCGTTTAATATGTACGAAAACAGGCAGATCCCAATTCTGACAGCAGTCAGGTCTGTGCTGCTGAGGGTGGGCAGACTAAGGACGTGTCCCTCATACGTTGAACGTTTACCTAGGCTATTCTGCCTGCATGTGGATTAACACTTTTAAACAGGTACCTTCCAAATGTACTCAAAGTCTAAAGAGCCTTGAAACGTTGGTAGTTTCAAGGATCAGCTTGGGGATTCTCCTCTCTGAGAATCTAAGAAAGCCCAGAGTGATGAAATTTCTATGCATTTACACCAAAAAGAAATAATTTACAGCATTTTCCCATGCTCATCATAAAGCAGAGGAAAAGCCCTCCTTCACTAGAGATTACCTCTCCTGGGCTCTCTCACCACATTGCTCAGAAGACTTGGACAGGTCACTTCCTCTCTCTGGACCTAATATTTGTAAGCTCTGTTGCAGCCCTGACCTTCTCTCATCAAACAGCTAAGCACACTCCTACCTACTGACTCTTTCAGTCACTTCTCTCTTATACACATATGCTCTCCTAGTATGTAGCTCGGAGTGACGGTATACCAGATGGCTGAGACTCTTCTCAAGAAAGCCTCCTGTCCTGACTTTGTACTTTGCTGATGACAGAAGCGATAGCACATGGAAAAAGCCAATTGGTCCTCCCCTGTGGCAGGGTTCATTCTCCTGGGACTCTCAGCCTACCCGAGGCTGGAGAAAATATTCTTTGTGCTCATCCTCCTGATGTACCTGGTGATCCTGCTGGGAAATGGGGTCCTCATCCTGGTGACCATTCTTGACTCCCGCCTGCACACGCCCATGTACTTCTTCCTGGGGAACCTCTCCTTCCTGGACATCTGCTACACAACATCCTCAGTCCCTCTAGTCCTGGATGGCTTCCTCACTCCCAGGAAAACCATCTCCTTCTCAGCCTGTGCCATACAGATGTTTCTCTCCTTTGCCATGGGAGCCACAGAGTGTGTGCTTCTGGGCATGATGGCGTTTGATCGCTATGTGGCCATCTGTAACCCCCTGAGGTACCCTGTGGTCATGAGCAAGGCTGCCTATGTGACCATGGCTGTCAGCTCCTGGGCTATTGGTGGGACTGCTTCTGTGGTACACACATCCTTGACAATTCAGCTGCCTTTCTGTGGGAACAATGTCGTCAACCACCTTGCCTGTGAGCTCCTGGCTGTCTTGAAGTTGGCCTGTACTGACATCTCCATCAATGTCATCAGCATGGGGGTGACCAATGTGATCTTCCTAGGGGTCCCAGTTCTGTTCATCTCTGTCTCTTATGTGTTCATCATTGCTACCATCCTGAGGATCCCCTCAGCTGACGGGAGGAAGAAGGCCTTCTCCACCTGCTCTGCCCACTTTACTGTGGTGGTCATATTCTATGGGACCTTATTTTTCATGTATGGGAAGCCCAAGTCTAAGGATGCCCTGGGGACAGACAAAGAAGACCTTTCAGACAAGCTCATCCCCCTCTTCTATGGGTTGGTGACCCCCATGCTCAACCCCATCATCTACAGCCTCAGGAACAAGGATGTGAAGGCTGCTGTGAGGAACCTGGTGCCTCACAAATGTTTCACCCACTGATGGAGGGATCCTCTGTGGATCACCGTATGGGAAAAAGACTTTTGATCATTATAGCTGCCGTTCAAAAGACAAGTCAAGTTATCCAGAATGCTCTCTTGCCCTTCAGTCCATTTTCAGGGAGTGTATAAGTTTTCAGGGTGTATCTTCTGAGTTTTGGCTATAGATCTGAATGTTTTGACAGATCCCGGACAATAAATCTCTAATTGAATACACAAGACATTCTGAGCACATGCTAGACCTGAGGAGAGAAGAACCATGACAGCACGCTGAATGGCCTGTGCTATGTCTAAGCTACACAGTCAGTACCCGGAGGAGAGAGGGCGCTCCCAGCACCGTGGCCATCCCTCTTGGATTCCCCAGGAGAGTCACAGGAACAAGGAGGAAGTGGAAATGTTCATTTTGGACTTTTTTATTAGATTCAGTTTGCCCAAAGTACTAAGAAGAGACAAAGACAAGTTCTCCACATAGAGAGCTTTTAGTCGGGAACAATCTATTCCAATACACTAAACTGAGGCTATTTTTTCTCAATGCACTTCTCATTATGAAACATGCTTGTAAGTTAACTGCAAAAGGCGCATAGAGCTTGAATTTGATACTCATCACTTCTAGGAATTCCCACTAGAAAAGCTAGTATTTGGTGAGATAGTAACTCACATTCTGAAAAAACAAAGGTGATAGAGAAATAGACAGACAGAGGCTAAATATATTTGAAGACTTTGGGGGCTAACATTTGACATGTTTCTTTGGTCCAGGACTTCTCGAAGTGTTTCATATGCTACTGTACCCTGTGACTGTCCAAGACATGGAAACTCGGGAGCACTTCCTGAGACTCCGTAGCTCAGCAGGACAAAAATTGGGAAGCATTTCCTTCCCTGTGACCTTGGGTGGGCTGCTTAACCTTTCCCAGTCTATTTCTTCATATTTTACACCTAGTCACTTGATTTTACACCAATTAGTTATTATAGATAAGTACTGTAAAAATAGGAGCACAATGGAACGATTCGATACTAGTAGTGGTGGTATCATGAATGCTGCACAGTGCTGTGTGCCGTGTGGAACAGAACAAGACATGGTCCCTATATAGAACAATAGACACAAAAGGTAAATGAGAGACTCAGAGATGTTAGCAGATGAGTAGGAGCATTTTTAGGGCAAATTATGAAATGCTTTGATTATTGGCTGACTTATTTAAAAAGAGAATTTAGAAAGCGAGTACAATTTTGAGAATAGATATTGGAAGTTGGAAGGTTGTGCTACAGGTGGTATTTACATTTTCATATATTATTAAGAATGAATTGCCTAAGGATGCATATTTTTTAATAAAATTTCACATCCTTAATTAGTTCTGTTCCTGATTTCTACTTGCCCCAGTAGGGGAACAATCTCGCTATTGCAAATACACAAATGACATCTAGTGGCCATTTAAACAAACTTTAGACACTTAGTGGAGCCATGCAATATCATTTTTAGAAGAGGCTTTGGGGGGTTTTCTTGTTCAACCCTATGTACAGGATGCATGCAGTTCCTCTCCAATGTCCCTGACCCGATTCAACCAGCATTTTCTTGGACATCCCCAGTGACAAAGAATTCAGTAATTCCAGATTTCAGTTTTGTTCAGCTCTTGCAAATTCTTCTTCGAATTATGCTTAACTATACCCCCCAGTAGCTTCTACCTTCACTCCTATTGGGTTTAGTGCCTCTTCATGAGATGTATCCAATCTCTTTCCTTCTGGAATATGAAGCTATTCTGGTCTCTTAAGTCACCTGCATTACAAACAACCCCAGTGCTTCCTCCTATGCCAAATGGTCTTTGTGCTTATCCTCATGATCTATCTAGTGCTCCTGCTGGGCAGCGGGGTCCTCATCCTGGTGACTGTGTGTCTACTTCCACCAGCACAAGTTCATGTACTTCTTCCCTGGGAATCCCTCCTTCCTGGAGAACTGCTACACAACCTGCTCAGTCACCCTCATTTTCAACAGCTTCCTAATCTCCGTGAAAACCATACCCTCCTCTGCCTGTGCTGTACAGATGTTTCTCTTATTTGCCATGGGAGCCACAGAGTGTGTGCTTCTAGGCCATCTGTAGATCAAATGATGGCATTTGATCGCTATCTGGCCATCTGTAACCGTCTCAGGTACCCAGTGGTCATGAGCACAGCTGCCTATGTGCCAATGGCTGTCAGCTCCTGGGCAGCTGGAAGCATGACTGCCATGGTGCAAACATCTTTAGTGATATGATTACCCTCCTGTGAGGACAACGTCATCAATCACTTTACCTGTGAGATCCGGGCTGTCCTGAAGTTGCCTGGGCTGACACCTCCATCAATGTGATCAGTATGGTCGTGGCCAATGTGATCTTCCTGGGCATTCCAGCTCACTACACTTTCATCTCCTATGTGTTTATCATTGCTACCATCCTGAGGGTCCCCTCAGCTGAGTGGAGAAAAAGGCCTTCTCCACCTGCTCCGCCTACCTCACATTCGTGGTCATCTTCTACAGAACGATGCTCTTTGTGTATGGAAAGCACAAATCCAGAGACCCACTGGGGGCAGACAAGCAGGATGTTTCAGACAAGCTCACCTCCCTCTTCTATGGGGTGGTCACCCCCATGCTCAACCCCATCATCTACAGCCTCAGGAACAAGGACGTGAAGGTTGCTGTGAGAAACCTGGTACTTCGCAACCACTTCATCCAGTGATGGTGCGGGGTCCTGAGAGATCTCTATTCCCTAGTTTCTCTCACCTGAGGGTCTCAGAGGATAAGATAAAGGGCCAATTTCATCAAAGATGCATGGCAAATCTGATCACATGGAAGGCTTTATGTGAATAGGAAGCATTTAATGGGACATCTCTGCCCTGTTCTAGAAGCACTTCTGCAAAAGTATATACCACTGGTCAAGCCTTAGAGTAGTCTATCTTTGGGATGCATACTGAACTAATTGATGTCCAGGAAAAATAACACTTCAAGTTTTATTTTTAACTTACAAAAAGCGCTAGTCTATAGATCTGTAATTCAATCGCTCCTTGACCTCTATCTTTGAACATATTTGGATGGGTCCTTCATTCATGTTACCTTTCAACATGTCCTATTCCATATTAAACAATAGTAATATTTTTATCTTTATCCTCATTGTTTCTTTCTCTTTATTTTCATATTAATCCCTAAAACTGTTTTTTGAATTGTTCTCTACCTATGTCTCCATAATTAACCTCTTTTCCTGTCCTCAATCATGGTCCCCACCAGAAAATCATTCACACCTTTGGAGCAGAGAGGAGAGTGAGTAGGTTGTGGCAAAACTGATGTAAGGGTCAAACACTCAGGCCTTTTTTCTTTCCCGTTTTTGAAGATGTTATTCACCCCTGGCTTCTGTCCCTGGATAGCTGAGGCTTCCCATAGGTCATCAGAGTGATGTGGAAGCTGAGATGTATTTAAGAGAATCAAATGAATTCTCTTAACTTCCTGACCTGGCTTGACCAAGCATGCAGCCAAGTGGTGACTGTCAGTTGCTTTTCTACCTAAGAATACCCAACCTTACATGGCAGTCAGAGGGAGAAGGAGGTGATGTTCACCAGCAGACATCTAAGAATCACCCCATGACTGGTGAGGAATTCCAAGCCAGCTCCCAATTGTTAGCAATCTAGACATCCAGTTAAAAGAATTAGTGGCATAGAAAGCCTCTGAGAGCTGAAATGAACTTCTAACTCAACAGGGAGGAAATAAATAAACTAACCATGAAAACAAACAGCCTCTCCTGAAAAAGACTCATTGCAGGAAGATGGTGAGACAGTAAAGAGAAGCCTCAGTGGTATGGTCTGTGGAATTCAGGAGGTTATTGAACCAATAAAGCAAAAGCAGTCTATCAAAGACAAGCTAGGAGAAAAGGTGACTGGGAGATAAAAATTTGTCTTATGGGAAAAAATTGACATTGTTGATCAAATAAAATCCAGTAGAAAGTATTTAAAAGTAGATAAAACAATGCATAAAAATGAATTTTTAAATTGAAAAGAACTTAAGTTTCTCTCCCAGGCTTACAGGGAAAAAGAGAGAGAGAGAGAGAGAGAGAGAGAGAGATAATTTGGTTATTTGAGAACAGGTGAGAGACATAAAAAGTAGACCAGGGGAATACATTATGTAATTCAGGAGGAGAAAACAGAACAGATGAAAGACAAACAATAAAGGAGGAGAAAAACATTTCACTGAACAGAAATTCTGCATATTTATTCATAAAAGGTTCATCAATCACCAGATCAGAATTGTAGCAAAAGACATACCTATGTACAGTTGATCCAAGGATAAGTTTGATTTTCATATATGCCAAAATAATTCTATAGACTTTTCCACAGCATAAAAGTGTATTTCCCAGCTTTGTAATATAGTTTGAAACGTGATGCCCCCAGCTTTGTGTTTCTTTTTTAACATTTCCTTGGAGATTCGGGATCTTTTCTGGCTCCATACAAATTTTGGGATTGTTTGTTTCAGCTCTTTGAAAAATGCCATTGGTATTTTGATTGGGATGGCGTTGAAAGTATAGATTGCTCTGGGCAGCAAGACATTTTAACAATGTAGTCTTCCAATCCATGAGCATGGAATGTTTTTCCATCTTTTTCTGTCTTCTTTAATTTCTTTCATAAGTGTTCTGTAGTTTCTAGAGTATAGATCCTTTCCCTCTTTGGTTAGGTTTATTCCAAGGTATCTTATGGTTTTTGGTGCTATGGTAAATGGAATTGATTCCCTAATTTCTCTTTCTACAGTTACATTGTTAGTAAGTGTAGAAGACATACGAATGGCAACTGATTTCTGTGCACTGATTTTGTATCCTGCCACGTTACTGAATTGCTGTATGAGTTCCAGTAATTTGGGGGTGGAGTCTTTCGGGTTTTCCACATAAAGTATCATGTCATCTGCGAAGAGAGTTTGAATTCTTCTTGGCCAATATGAATACCTTTTATTTCTTTTTGTTGTTTTGTTGCCTGATTTCAAGCTATATTACAAAGCTGTGATCACCAAGACAGCATGGTACTCGCACAAAAACAGACACATAGATCAATGCAACAGAAAAGAGAGCCCAGATATGGACCCTCAACTCTATGGTCAACTAATCTTCGACAAAGCAGGGAAGAAATATCCAATGGAAAAAAAAAAAACAGTCTCTTCAATATACGGTGCTGGAAAAATTCAACAGCTATATACAGAAGAATGAAACTCGGCCATTCTCTTAACACCATACACAAAGATAAATTCTAAGTGGATGAAAGACCTCAATGTGAGACAGGAATCCATCAAAATCCTAGAGGAGGACATAGGCAGTAACCTCTTTGACATTGGCCACAGCAACTTCTTCAAGGCACGTCCCCAAAGGCAAGGGAAATAAAAGTGAAAATGAACTTTTGGGACCTCATCAAGATAAAAAGCTTTTGCATAGCAAAGGAAACAGTCAACAAAACAAAGAGGCAACCCATGGAGTGGGAGATGATATTTGCAAATGACACTACTAAATAAAGGACTGGTATCCAAGATGTACAAAGAATTTCTCAAACTCAAAACCCAAAAAGCAAATAATCAAGTCAAAACATGGGCAGAAGACATGAATAGATACTTCTCCAAAGAAGACATACTGATGGCTAACAGACACATGAAAAAATGTTCAACATCATTAGCCATCAGGGAAATTCAAATCAAAACCACATTGAGATACCACCTTATACCAGTTGGAATGGCAAAAAATAACAAGGCAGGAAACAACAAATATTGGAGAGAATGTAGAGAAAGGGGAACCCTGTTACACTGTTGGTGGGAATGCAAGGTGGTACAGCCACTTTGGAAAACAGTATAGAAGTTCCTCAAAAAGTTAAAAATAGAGCTACTCTACAACCCAGAAATTGCGCTACTGCATATTTACCCCAAAGATACAGATGTGGTGAAAAGAACGGGCACATGCACCCCAGTGTTCCTAGCAGCAATGTCCACAATAGCCAAACTGTGGAGGGAGACGAGATGACCTTCAATGGATGAATGGATAAAGAAGATATGTCCTTATATACAATGGAATATTACTCAGCCATTGGAAGGAAGAATACCCACCATTTGCATTGATATGGATGGAACTGGAGGTGATTATGCTAAGTGAAATAAGTCAAGCAGAGAAAGACAATTATCATATGGTTTCACTTATTATGGTGGAACATAAGGAATAGCATGGAGGACATTAGAAGAAGGAAGGGAAAAATGAAGGGGAGGAAATCAGAGGGGGAGATGAACCATGAGAGACTGTGAACTCTGGGAAACAAACTGAGGGTTTCAGAGGGGAGGAGGAGGGGGGGATGGGTTAGCCCTGTGACGGGTATTAAGGAGGGCAGGTATAGCATGGAGCACTATGCAAACAATGAATCATGGAACACTACATCAAAAACTAATGAAGTACTGTATGGTGACTAACGTAACATAGGAACAAGAATCTGACTGCCATTGGCCTGCTGCTCTGCTGCCCTAAATGTAGATGACAGTGAAAAAAGATTGACAGAGTTCTGAGGGAAAGGGGCTGTGAGTTCCAAATTCTGCACATCCTCACCATTGCATAAATATGACAGTTGAAAAGACATTGTTGGCACGTGGAAACACAGACAGCACATACCCCTGTAATCTCTTTTGCAGAAAGAAATTTTATTTATAAAATTTTCCCAACAAATAGTTAAAAATAAATAATGGAAGGACTGGGACAGATATGGTATGTAACACACAGTGGAGAATGGTCAAATGTCCAAAGACCGATGAAGTCTAATGAACGCTTGATACCAAATGTGCAAAGACAAATATATGAAGGAATTATTAGGAAATGCAATGAGGTAAACAGTGACAACAAGGCAATGGCATAACTCCAGTTATAATTCTAGATGACTTTATTAAGCTGAAAAATTTAGAAAAAGAAGTATAGTTACATCCCATTTATGGTCTCGTCTTATGAAGGATGTGGTGGGAAGGGGAATCTTATGAGTATAATACATGAGTGTAATGCATTGATACTGAAATAACAAAAGTATTAATATGCTTGTTGAGGGGTGTCTGGGCGGCTCAGTCAGTTAACAGCTGCCTTCAGCTCAGGTCACGATCCCATGGTCCTAGGATGGAGCCAAGCGTTGGGCTCCCTGCTCAAAAGCTCACCTTGGAGCCTATTTTTCCCTCTTCCCCTCCCCCTCCCCTGCTTGTTATCTCTCTCTCTCTCCCTCTCTCTCTCACTCTAGGATGGATAAAAATCTTTTTAAAAATAGATGCTTGTGGAAATTTTAAGAGAAAATACCAGCAGACAAGTATTAGCATGAAGACTTTTGAAAGAATAAGAGGATGATGAATGAGCAAATTAAGTTGATCAAATGAAAAAGTCATTTACTGAACCTCAGTAGATTTAAATCATCATATATTAAATGATACAAAGTATCATTTAAACCCAGTTTCTTAAGGAGCTTCAAAATTTCTAACATTAGGAAAGATTAGGAGATCTATTGCAACTATTTTATTAATAGATTCAGGAAGAAAAGTGATCCATCAACAGATGTTCACAAGTCACTTGATAAAATTTCACATTGATTTCTGACTTTTTTAAAGTAGCACACTTCAATAGAGGAAACTACTCTTGACATGACAGAAAGTATCAGAACATCAGCAAACAGCATGCCTACAACTTGGATTAGGTCACCAGCTTCCAACGTCTACATCATGTTGCAGTCTAGCTAATTAGATGAGATGAGGAAAATAAAGAACATAAATATTGAAAAGAAGGAAAAAAAGAAAACTATTCACAAAAGGTTGTTTAACTAGAAAAAAAGTTTACTCAAATGCCAAAACTATGAGACATAGTAACAAAGTATCCTAGAGTGCTTGTATATAATTCAGAGCAGTCCCAAAAACGTTACAATACCTGTGGAAAATACATAAGAACTACAAGAGACCTCTATCAGTATCATATATTTACAATGATCATATAGTAACAGGAGAAATAATAAGATATTTTCTTTTGAAGAAGGAAAAGCCCTGAATGTAAGCCTTGGGACATTTAACTACCCTCCAAGTGCCCTCATTCCAAGCCTTTCTCCTTCTTGCCAACAGGTTGGGATGAGCCCACCTCCACCCACTTTCCCATCCCTAGAGCAGCCCCATCCTCTTAGTTGGGAAGGAAGGCCCAAGCCCTGAGGCAAACACGGAGACTCCCTCCTCTAAAGATCTCGGGAGCACAGAAAATCAACCTTCAACTCAGTCCATGCTTTTGGAGGTAACCAAAGACTCTAGAACAGCCCACTGACAAATGGAGGCTTTCAGAGCTCTGCTTACCTGCTGATTACTTTCCACCTCATTACAACTAGTGACCATTTATCTCAGGTTAGGATGATCCCTAAAAATCTTGAAGAGATTACAGTCTCCAATGAAAGTTTTTACCAACAGGACCAAATCAAACACCCGAGATGGTCACAGGCAACAGGGCAAAAATGTAGTCACCCAAATAGGTTAAATCAGAGCATTTTAGATGCCGGACTGTGGGAAAGGACCAGAAGCAGGAGCTGACTGCCTCTTCCAGCAGATAACCTTCCTGGATCCCAGTCAAGTGCTGCCAAGAAGGAATGTGGGAGTGGGGGAGGGGATGCAGAGCAGCTGTCCCAGCTGCAGGTTCCATGTTTACCTCTGGTATCACTGTAAGTATTATGAGGGCCACACAATATTTGTTCCATAGCCAGATTTGGCTAGAGGCTGCCGAATTGCAACGTCTGCCATTAGCACTCACAACTCACAGCTGGACTCCCTAGGAATGCCATCACAGGAGTCAGCTACATCCTGCACAGTACACCTACTGTTTTGGGGGGGAATCTGCTCCCTCTCACTCTTATGTCATTCAGTGCAGCTACCAATCATAGAACACCAACTCTTGGCACAGCAATCGGTCTAATGGAAGGCATGTAACCTAATCAAACTAAGTACAGCGATTCCTCAGGACACTTGTAATTGGAACAAGCAGAGAAAAGGGACCTTATTTGGCTTTCTGTGCTGCTCAGCAGATCACCACCAACTTATTAGCTTTAAGCAGCACACACTTATCATCTTGCAGTTTCTGTAAGTCAGGAGTTTGACCAAGTCCTCCACAAGGCTGCAGTCTAGGTGTTGGCCAGGGCTCGGTTCTCATCTGGAGAATCCAAGAGAAGAACCCGAATCAGGCTGCTGACAACTCTCTTCCCCCCAGGGAAGACTGAGGAAGTCTATCCACCAGAGTGTAAAATGAAGCCAGGAAAAGACAATAGAGAGAAGAAACAGATGAAGGGACCCAAGTCCTAATGACATGTTGAGTCCCTAATTCTAGCTGAGCCTGGGACTGAATCCACCCTTGAGCATAGTTGCATGAACATTACACTTCATTGTGGGATTAAGCTGGTTGGAGTAAGTTCTCTATCTAGCAGCCTAGGGAATCCTGACAATGACAAAACCCAAAGTAGAAGCATCATTATCTGCTCTCCCCCTCTTGCTGACCAGCATTCTCCACCTGCAATTTCACGTACATGGCAGACCATTCTCAGTTGACATACAAGAAACTGCAAACCAGTCTTGGTCAAATGCCAGGCTCTTTTTCTAATAAAAGAAAAGCAATAAACTCTCTTCAGGTCTACACTGCCCATGAACACTGACGCAAAAGTCCTAAATCGAATGCGGCATCAGAGGAGGCTGAGCAGGGAGGTGGGACTTTTATCTCCACTGCACGGTAACAAATCTCCACTCCAGGTGTCAGTGGAGACCAGGTGGGAAGCCTGCACTTTCACCCTCTACCTTGTGTAATGAGGTGCCCCCGCTCCTTCCCACTTGGGTGGTATCAGAGAGGGTCTAAAGGAGAGTCAGGACTGTGCCTGTGGCAGTGAGGCCACTCTTCCCATGATGTCGGCAGAGGACATGGCAGTAGTAAAAATGTACCCCTGCCCTTGCCAGTCAGCAGGGAATCAGCAGAACCCTAGTGGGGAGCTGAAACTCCTGCTCTCCGGCAGCAAGGAGGCTCTCCTTCATTCAGGAATGACAGGCTGGTTCAACAGCCAAAGAGCAGTCAGTGCAATCAGCACATTAACAGGCTAAATAAGAAAAATCACATGATTACATCAAGAGAAGCAGGAAAAGCTTTTCAAAAAACAGCACCCATTCAGATAAAACAAAACAAAACAGAAAAAGCTCAGCATTGAACTGGAGGTCCCGCCAGTGCAGTAGGGCCAGAAAAGAGACAAGTCTGTCAATTTTGAAGGAAGATGAAAGTTGTTATTATTTACTGCTGTTATTACTGCCTACTATATACAAAATCTAAGATAACTGAGAGGTATATTTAACAGAGTGTTCCTCAACACTAAATCAATGTATAAAAAAGTCTACTGTATTTCTATATTCCAGCATCAGGTTATGAAATATTTTAAAACATACCAAGAAATATAACCATACATATTTATATATTTAAATATAAAAGTCTAATACGTTCCTATTAAAATATAAATATCATCATATAGGGGGAAATCTGGCAAAAGATCTCCATGGCCTTCATGCATAAAATTTTTAATTATAACATGTCTTGAATGATAGTAAAATAGAGAAATGTTTCCCAATCATGGGTCAGAAAATTTGTTATGGAGATATTAGTTCTCCACTAATTGATATATAGATTCAAAGGAGTATCAATTTTTAAATCCCCAAAATAATTATTGTACAATTTAAAAAGTTGGTTCCATAATTACAGAGATGAACAAATGACTAAAAACAGCCATGACACATTTGAAGATGTACTAGATGGGGATAAAAGGACTTACCCTACAAGATATCAAGTATACTGTAAAGCAATAATGACTGGAACAGCATAGCATTGACACATGAACAGAAAAATTAATGAACTGCGTGTTATATGCAACTAATGAATCATCGAACTTTACATCAAAAACCAGGGATGTACTGTATGGTGACTAACATAATATAATAAAAAATATTATAAAAAAAATAAAGTACCAAATGAATACCAAAAAAATAAAATAAAATAAAATAAATGAATGGAAAAGAATAGAGATCCCAGAAATGGACCCATTCATGTTTGGAGATTTGATATATAACACATTTGATGTATTACACATCACTGAGAAAGGATGGGTCATAAATGCAAGCACCACAATTGGAAAAACGTGTACCAAGGAAAAATGTACAAAATATTTACAGCAGCTCTCCACTAGGAGGCAATCCGATCGTCCATCAAAGTAGAATGTGTAAATAAGCTGGGCTGCATTCATATAATGGAACTTAGCGATACAAATTAATGAATTTAGCTAAACTCATAAACATGAATAAAGCTCACGAACATTGAAGAAACAAGTCAAAAAGAATACTTATAAGGGCTCAATTTATGCTGTTTAAAATTTTCCTTTATTAGAAAGAGAGAGAGAGAGAAAGAGAGCACGAGCAGTGAAAGGGGCAGAGAGAGAGGGAGAGAGACAGGGAGAAGCCGACTCCCTGCCGAGCAAGGAGACCAACAATGTGCTGGATCACGGGACCCCAGGATCACCCCAGGAGCCTAAGGTATTCAGACAACCAACTGAGCCACCCAGGCACCATGTATATAAGTTTAAAAAGGTGAAAGCCTGAACTATAGTGTTTAAGAATGTATATACAGTGATAACATTCAGGAAAACAAATAAAATCAGGAATGTGGTTATCTCTGGGAGGAGAGGGAGAGGATTGACAGGGAAGGAATACCCATGGAGCTTCCAAGGTACTGGCAATGTTCTACTCCTCAAAGTAGGAGATTATTACTTTATTATTCTTTAAATTAAAAATATGTGTTTAATGTATTTTCATATGCATGCTTTTTTTCACATTTTAAATAATTTTAAATTCTTAAAGTATTAAACACTACAACGTGATATCACTTCTCATCTTTCAGACTGGCAAAGACCAAAAAGAGTACTCGAGAGACTAAAATAATATGTAAGCAGAGTGTGGAAGACACATATGCTTATACGCTGATGATAGGAATGTATAAATTTGGCAATACCTGTCAAAATTACAAACGTATGTAAACAGGTATGTTTTTACCACATGCAACATTATGAATATGCAAGGATATTTGTTGTACCATTGATTGTAACAGAATGAGATTGGAAAATACTGGAATATCTATATGTCCATTAATATTAGACAGGTTAAAGAAATGATGACACATCCTTACAATGGAATAAATGCAGTCATTTCAAAGAATGAGACAGTATTACACATTTTTTCCAGATACATCCAAGGTATATTGTTCAGTGAGAAAAATCAAGGTATTAAAACAGTGCATTGTTGTGCAAAATTTGTCACTGTCCTAATAACTTGATTTTCTCACTTAACAATATCCATAGAATATGTCTGAAAAAAAAAAGCATGAGGACATTGTTAACATTGGTTGCCTCAATAGTACTTAACTAGGTGACAAGATAAAGGCTTAATTTTTATTCTACATTCTTCTATACCTTTTAAATATTTTTTCACATACAAGTAACACCTACTAATGGGATGAAAATCCCATTAGGTCAAGGAGGAGGATGAAATCAATGATGATAAAGAGAATCAGATGCATTGAGACTGAAATTCCTGCTCTGCCATTCACAAAAGATGTGGTGTTTGGTAAACTGTTTAACCTTTCAAAGTCTATTGCCTGGAATAAGAAACTAGGGAGATAATACATTTCAAGCTATACGACAAACTATTGTAATCAAAACCGTTTGATGCTGACACAAAAAAAGACACACAGATCAATGGAACAGGATAGAGTGCCCAGAAATGAACTGATGCTTATCTCATCAATTAATCTACAACAAAGGAGACAAGAATACACAATTGGGAAAGGACAGTCTCTTCAATAAATGTTAGCCAGAGAACTAGAGATCTATATGCAGAAGAATGAAACAGTACTACTTTCTTATATCATACGAAATGTAAAATTAAAATGGAGTAAAGACCTAATAGTAAGACCTGACCATAAAACTCCTAAAAGAGAACATAGGCAACAATCTCTTGCAAATTTGCCTCAATAACATTATTCAGGATATGTTCCTCAGACAAGCAAAATAAAGGCAACAAAAACTCTTGGACTTCACTGAAATAAAAAGCTTTTGTACAGCAAAGGAAACCATCACCTAATTGAAAAGGCAACATACTGAATGGGAGAAGATATTTGCAAAAAATATATTTGATAATACATTTGGATACAATCCAAAATATGAAAAGAATGCATAACTCAAAAGCAAGAAAACAAATAATTTGATTAAAAATGGGCAGAGGACATGAATAGACGTTTCTCCAAAGATGACGTGCAGATGGCTACAGACACATGAGAGGATGCTCAACATCACTAGCATCAGGGAAATGCAGATCAAACCCGCAATGAGATACCACTTCACACAGTCAGAAAGCCAAGAATCAAAATGACAAGAAATAACCTGTGCTCGCGAGGAAGTGGAGAAATGTTTAAATGAATGTTTGTGAAGTGTTTGGCACAGTGACTGGCACATGGGAGCGCCTCACTGAATGGAGCCAATCCTAACGTTGCTGTTGTTAGACATTCATTCTGCCTCCCCATTCTGGATGTCTAGGACTCAGCGAGCGGACAACATACTCTGGCCCCGAATTGAGCACTGGCTTCTCTGGGAGCCCGGGGAAAGCTGAGGAGGAAGCCGCCATCTGCTATACACTCTTCTCCATCTCCACTTGACCGTGTCCCACTCGTTACCTCTAATTGGGACAGGGAGATGGTCCCTGGAGGCCACAGGTATGCCTAGGGCCCGTACCCTGTGCACACTTGACATTCCAAACTTTAAATTGCTTCTGGGACTATCAGGGTCCCTGTAGGAGTTCACAGCTGCTGCTAGAGGACTCCTCTCACTGCTGGGGAAAATGTACCCTTGGGATTTCTGGGCCTCAGACCAGGGTGACAGGTCCTCTCCATGAAGACTCTGTGCTGAGGCACCCACTCAACCTGCATGTCTAGGAGGAAGGATGTGAGAGAAACCCCACCGAATCTAACGTTGCCACAGGGAGGCAACTTTTGGGGAAGAAGGAGAAAGAGGGTCTCAGAGGTAAAGGAAGTCCAGCAGGGGAGTGTCTGGGGTCCTTGTCTGGCATCCAGGGTCTGGCCCAGGGCACAGTGAGGAGCTGAGAAATGTGTCTGGGATCAGGAGACTCAGAGAAGAGGCCGCAAGCAGGATGCAGTTGGGAAGGGCTGCGCTGTGGTGGGGACAGGGGTGGTGGCCATGACTTCTGCAGAGCATTTTCCAAAGATGGATTTTCCTCCTCACCCTGCCTCTGCTCCAAGCATCTTCCAGCTGCAACCGACTGGGAGCAGCTGATGCTGGAGCAGGAGGAATAGCAGAGGCTAAGCCCAGGCAGTCCCTCCTGCTCTACGGAGCTCACCAGTGACCCAGCCCCTGCCCTGACATTGTTGTTCTGTCTTTCCTGGGAGGAGCCCAGAGCCCTGGGAGGAAGGCAGCCGATTTCCACCCCCAACTTGCTGAAATTTCCCAGAGATTGAGCCTTCCTCAGGGTCAGAAGGTGAGCAGACAGGCAAGCTAGGACCCATCTCTGTTTGTGATTCCCAGTCTGTGACTAGTTCTCTCTGTTTTCCTCACTTTCTTTCTACCCCTTATTCACAGGGGATACTCCCCAAGACCCCCCAGTGGATGCCTGAAACCACAGATAGTACTGGACTCTTTGTATCCTGTTTCTTCCTATACACATGTACCTATGATAAAGTTTCATTTATAAATCTGACGCAGTGAGAGGTACAACATAGCATATAAAGTTAGGTGAATGTGGTCTCTCCCTCAAGGTGTCTTATTGTAGTGGACTCCTCCATCCACCTGTGATGATGCAAGATAATAAAATGGCCACACGATGAGCTGATGAGGTGAGTGACTTAGGTACTGAGATGCAACATAAGGCTACTCTTGACCTTGTCACCATAGGTCAGAAAGGCTATCTTCTGCTCCAACCCACAGCTGGCGGTGATGGCAGGGCAGGAATGGAAGCTTTGGAAACAACATGTGAGTGAGGATGGTTATTATACTGAGAATGTTTTTCCCTGAATACAAAGAAATTTCTGCCCATTGTATTAGAAAATTTGATAATATTGGGGCATCTGGGGGCTCCATTGGTTAAGCTTCCTGCTCTTGATACCAGCTTGGTCATGATCTCATGGATGTGAGACGGAGCCCGTTTCGCGCTCTGAGGTCAGTGAGGAGTCTGCTTGAAATTGGTCTGCCCGTCCACTCCCCCAGTACTGCTCCCACAACTGCTCTCTCTCTCTCAAAATAAATAAATTAAAAGTTTTAAATAAAGGAAAATTATAATATTGAGGAGGTACGAAGTGGAATCCCTTCATCTATTGATTTTGCTAAAACTTCTTTTCAGTCACTCTTATCCAGATACATTGTTTACCTAATTGAGATCACAACAGTGTGTATAATTTTGTATTCTCTCTTCTATTATTGAAGTGTAATGATGCAGTTGTGTAAAAACTATAAATATAACTTCAATGTCTAATATTCCATTATATGAAATGCACCATTAGGCATTTAATGGTAGACAGTTATTTTGTCTCCTATGTTCATTCACAAATACGGCTGTGATGAATACTTTTAGTGAGAGACACCGGCCTTCACTCTCATTGTTCCTTTAGAATTCTTTCCCAGAGGTGGAATTACTGAGTTATACGGGTTTTTCAGGTTTACATTTTTCTATTCAAGCTGCTCTCCAGAGAGGCTGTATGACCATGCATAGGACTCTGGACTGCATCGTGTTCCCTTCCATTTCTTTTTAAAATATTTATTTTAGAACCAAGGAGCAGGTGCTACTGGCAGCAGGTGGGCAGAGGCAGGGATGGTGCTAAACATCCTTTGATGCACAGGGCAGCCCCGCACAACAAAGAATTCTCCAGCCCCAAGCTCACTGGTGCCAAGGCTGCCAGAGTCTGGGTTCAATTTAGAGCAGGAGTTACTCTGCCTGACAAGGTACCTGACATAAACTCTGAACGTGACGGAAGCAAGAGCGCGCTGCACGATGAGATAGATCAGAGAAACGCAGAGCTGGTACTGGAGACAGACTCTCCTAAACATCTGTGCAGGAAAGTGAGGCAGCCATTGGGTGGAAAGAACTCAGATTTGGGGCCTGTGATCCAACCCCAGCTCTGTCCTTCAATCTTAAGAACCAAATCTTTGGCTCCACTGAGCTTTGGTTACTTTTATCTATAAAACTTGAATGATGATATCTTCTCCGTGGGGTGTTTCAAAGAAAATGGCACAGAATAGATGCTCCTTAATACTAACCATTCATCCTCTACCCTCCACGCACTCCTACACACACACACACACACACACACACACACATGCACGAGCACACATGCACATACACGCACCACTGCATTAAGAATGTGCTACAGATGTGCAACAAATGAGAATTCTGAATGTAGAGTCTGGGCAACTGTAGCTGAGACACTGGAAATCCTCTCCACAAAGGCATGTAAGTCTCCCGTAAGCTAGCTGCTTGTGTGGCACACAATAATGGAGCCAGAGAGCCAGAATATTATGTAAAATAAAGAATAAACATAAGAGGACAAAGAAAAAACAGTCCTTATTCACTCCTGGCTAAGATTTCACCATATTCTAACGAACTGGGATTAGATGTTAATGCCATGTATCCTGATGTCCGATAACTAGAGTCAGCCTGGTTATTAAGAATTGAGTTAACAGGTCAGTAAGCTGCGTGGCTGTCATCCACAGTGTGGGTCCACTCACTCCAATAACTCCTTCTGTGGACTCATAACGTTCTTCCCCACAGGGGAACCTCCCTCACACATTGCGTTTAATATGTACGAAAACAGGCAGATCCCAATTCTGACAGCAGTCAGGTCTGTGCTGCTGAGGGTGGGCAGACTAAGGACGTGTCCCTCATACGTTGAACGTTTACCTAGGCTATGCTGCCTGCATGTGGATTAACACTTTTAAACAGGTACCTTCCAAATGTACTCAAAGTCTAAAGAGCCTTGAAACTTTGGTAGTTTCAAGGATCAGCTTGGGGATTCTCCTCTCTGAGAATCTAAGAAAGCCCAGACTAAATGAAATTTCTATGCATTTACATCAAAAAGAAATAATTTACAGCATTTTCCCATGCCCATTATAAAGCAGAGTAAAAGCCCTCCTTGACTGGGGATTAGCTCTGATGAGCTCAGTTCCTGTCCTTTTCTCCACCTTGCTCAAAAGACTTGGACAGGTCACTTCCTCTCTCTGGACCTATTATTTGTAAGCTCTGTTGCAGCCCTGACCGTCTCTCATTGAACAGCTAAGCAGACTCCCACCTATTGCCTCTTTCAGTCACTTATCTCTTATACACATATGCTCTCCTATTATGTAGCTCGGAGTGACGGTATACCAGATGGCTGAGACTCTTCTCAAAAATACCTCCCATCCTGCCTTTGTACTTTGCTGATGACAGAAGCGATAGCACATGGAAAAAGCCAATTGGTCCTCCCCTATGGCAGGGTTCATTATCCTGGGACTCTCAGCCTACCCGAGGCTGGAGAAAATATTCTTTGTGCTCATCCTCCTGATGTACCTGGTGATCCTGCTGGGCAATGGGGTCCTCATCCTGGTGACCATTCTTGACTTCCACCTGCACACACCCATGTACTTCTTCCTGGGGAACCTCTCCTTCCTGGACATCTGCTACACAACCTCCTCAGTCCCTCTAGTCCTGGATGGCTTCCTCACTCCCAGGAAAACCATCTCCTTCTCAGCCTGTGCCATACAGATGTTTCTCTCCTTTGCCATGGCAGGGACAGAGTGTGTGCTCCTGGGCATGATGGCATTTGATCGCTATGTGGCCATCTGTAACCCCCTGAGGTACCCTGTGGTCATGAGCAAGGCTGCCTATGTGCCCATGGCTGTCAGCTCCTGGGCTCTTGGTGGGACTGCCTCTGTAGTACACACATCCTTGACAATTCAGCTGCCTTTCTGTGGGGACAATATCGTCAACCACCTTGCCTGTGAGCTCCTGGCTGTCTTGAAGTTGGCCTGTACAGACATCTCCATCAATGTCATCAGCATGGGGGTGACCAATGTGATCTTCCTAGGGGTCCCAGTTCTGTTCATCTCTGTCTCTTATGTGTTCATCATTGCTACCATCCTGAGGATCCCCTCAGCTGACGGGAGGAAGAAGGCCTTCTCCACCTGCTCTGCCCACTTCACTGTGGTGGTCATCTTCTATGGGACCTTACTTTTCATGTATAGGAAACCCAAGTCTAAGGCTCTCCTGGGGGACAACAAAGAGGACCTTTCAGACAAGCTCATCCCCCTCTTCTATGGGGTGGTGATCCCCATGCTCAACCCCATCATCTACAGCCTCAGGAACAAGGATGTGAAGGCTGCTGTGAGGAACCTAATGACTCAGAAATGCTTCACCTGTTGATATAGGATGGCTTTTCTGTGGTTCTCACCATGTGGGAGACAGACTTTTGATCATTATAACAACCTTTCAAAAGACAAATCCAGCTATCCAGATTGGTCTCCTGGCATTCAGTGCATTTTCAGGGAATGTTAACTTTTCAGAGTTTATTGGTGTTTTTTTTAAGATTATTTATTTGACACAGAGAGAGAGAGAGTGCATGCACAAACAGGGGGAGGGGCAGAGGGAGAAGAAGCAGACTCCCCACTAGCAGGGAGCCTAACTCAGTGCTCAATCCCATGACCCTGGGATCATGGACTGAGCCAAAGGCATATGTTTAACCAACTGAGCCACCTAGATGCCCCCAGAGTATATCTTCTGAGATTTGGCCATATATCTGAGAATTTCGACAGATCCTGTACAATAAATCTCTAATTGAATACACAAGACATTCTGAACACAAGCTAGACCTGAGGAGAGAAGAACCATGACAGCACGCTGAATGGCCTGTGCTGTGTCTAAGCTACACAGTCAGTACCCGGAGGAGAGAGGGCGCTCCCAGCACCGTGGCCATCCCTCTTGGATTCCCCAGGAGAGTCAGGAACAAGGAAGAAGTGGAAATGTTCAATTTGGACTTTTTATTAAATTCAGCTTTCCTGAAGTACTAAGAAGAGACAAAGACAAGTTCTCCACGTAGAGAGCTTTTGTCTGGGAACAATCTATTCCGATACACTAAATTGAGGTCATTTTTTTGGAAAAAATAAAGGTGATAGAGAAATAGACAGACAGAGGCTAAACATATTTGAAGACTTTGGGGGCTAGCATTTGACATGTTTCTTTGTTCCAGGACTTCTCGACATGTTTCATATGCTACTGTACCCTGTGACTGTCCAAGACATGGAAACTCGGGAGCACTTCCTGAGACTCTGTAGCTCAGCAGGACAAAAATTGGGAAGCATTTCCTTCCCTGTGACCTTGGGTGGGCTGCTTAACCTTTCCCAGTCTATTTCTTCATATTTTACACCTAACCACTTGATTTTACACGAATTAGTTATTATAGATAAGTACTGTATAAATGGCAGCACAATGAAACGATTAGATACTAGTAGTAGTGATATCATGAATGTTGCACAGTGCTGGGTGCCTTGTGGAACAGAGTAAGACGTGGTCCCTATATAGAGCAATAGACACACAAGGTAAATGAGAGACTCAGAGATGTTAGCAGATGAATAGGATTTTTATGGCAAGTTCTATGAAATGCCTTGATCATTGGCTGACTTATTTAAAAAGAGTATTTAGCAGGGGATCGGTAGGAGAAGGAAGGGAAGAATGAAGGGGGGTAAACAGAAGGGGGAATCAACCATGAGAGACTATGGACTCTGGGAAAGAAACTGAGGGTTTCAGAGGGGAGGGGGGTGGGGGGATGACCTAGCCTGGTGAAGGGTATTAAGGAGGGCAGGTATTGCATGCAGCACTGGGTGTTATACACAAACAATGAATCATGGAACACTACATCAAAAACGAATGATGTACTGTATGGTGACATATCATATCATAATAAAAAAAAGAAAAAAATTTAAATCATAAAGAACTTTTAAAAAAAGAAAAAAAGCGAATATAGAAAGTGAGTCCAATTTTAAGAATAGATCTTAGAGGGGCGCCTGGGTGGCTCTGTCGTTGAGTGTCTGCCTTCGGCTCGGGGCGTGATCCCTGAGTCCTGGGATCGAGCCCCCCATCTGGCTCCCTGTTCCTCTGGAAGCCTGCTTATTCCTCTCCCACTCCCCCTGCTTGTGTTCCCTCTCTCACTGGCTGTTTCTCTCTCAAATAAATTAAATAAAATCTATATAAAAAAAAGAATAGATCTTAGAAGTTGGAAGGTTCTGCTTCAAGCGATATTTACATTTTCTTGTATTTATTAAGAATGAATTGCCTAAGGATGCATATTTTGTTAATAAAATTTCACATCCTTATGTTAGTCCTGTTCCTGATTTCTACTTGGCACCAGTAGGGGAACAATCTCGCTATTGTAAATCCACAAATGACATCTAGTAGCCATTTAAACAAACTTCAGACATTTAGGGGAGCCATGCAATATCATTGTTAGAAGAGGCTTCGAGGGGTTTTCTTGTTCAATCCTATGGACAGGATGCATGCAGTTCCTCTCCAATGCCCCTCAACCCAGTCAATGCGCAATTCGCTGAACACCTCCAGTGACAAAGAATTCAATACATCAGATTCTAGATTTTTCACTCAGCCCTAACAAATTTTTCCTTGAACTATGCTTAACTATACCCTCCAGTAGCTTCTACCTTCACTTCTAATTCAGGCTCATGCCACAGCAGACGATGCACCCAATCTCTTCTTCTTATATATGAGATAGTTCCTCCTGTCCCTGAGTCCCCTCCAGCCAAGGGACCCAGTATTTCCTCCTATGCCAATTCTTCTTTCTTCTCATTCTCTCAATGTATGTAGTGATCCTGCTGGGCAATGCCGTCCTCATCCTGGTCACCTGTCTACCACCTACCAGTGCACGCCCATGTACTTCTTCCATGTACTTCCAGATACCTGGTACACAACCCGCTCAGTCCCCCAGATTCCTGACATCTTCCTAAGACCCAAGAAAAGCATGCCCTTCTCATCCTGTGCCAAGCAGATGCTTCTCTCCTTTCCATGAAGTCACAGAGTGTGTGCTTCTGGGCGTGATGGCATTTCATCTCTATATGGCCATCTGTAACTGCCATGGTGCAAACATCCTTAGCGATGCAACTGCCCTTCTAGGGGACAACGTCATCAACCACTTTATTTGTGAGATCCTGGCTGTCCTGAAGATGACCTGACATCTCCATCAGTGCGATCAATATGGCACTGGCTAATGTGATCTTCCTGAGCATTCCACTTCTGTTCATTTTTGTCTCCTGTGTGTTCATCACTGCTACCATCCTGAGGGTCCCCTCAGCTGAGTGGAGAAAAGGCCTTCTCCACCTGCTCCGCCTACCTCACATTCATGGTCATCTTCTACAGAACGATGCTCTTTGTGTATGGAAAGCACAAATCCAGAGACCCCCTGGGGGCAGACAAGCAGGATGTTTCAGACAATCTCACCTCCCTTTTCTATGGGGTGGTCACCCCCATGCTCAACCCCATCATCTACAGCCTCAGGAACAAGGATGTGAAGGCTGCTGTGAGGAACCTGGTACTTTGCAACCACTTATCCAGGGATGGTGGAGGGGTCCTGATAGATCTCTATTCCCTAGTTTCTCTCACCTGAGGGTCTCAGAGGGCAAGATAAAGGGCCAATTTCATCAAAGGTGCATAGGCAAATCTGATCACACAGAAGGCTTTATGTGAATAGGAAGCATTTAATGGGACGTCTCTGCCCCATTCTAGAAGCACTTCTGCAAAAGTATATACCATTGGTCAAACCTTAGAGTTGTCTATCTCTCTGTTGAATACTAAACTACTTGACGTCCAGGAAAAATAACATGTTGAGTTTTAGTTTTGACTTACAAAAAGTTCTAGCCCACAGAGGAGTGCGATTCCCAAATTCTGCTACCCTGACCATTGCACCAATACGAGAGTTGAAAAGACATTGTTGGCACGTGCAAACACAGACAGCACATGCCCATGTAATCTCTTTCTCAAAAAGATATTCTATTTTTAATGTTCTCCCAACAAATAATTAAAAATAAGTAATGGAAGGACTGGGACAGATATGGAGAATATCTGTATGGGACAGTGGAGAATGGTCAGATGTCTGAAGACCGATAAAATCTTATGAAGGCTTGATACCAAATGTGCAAAGGGAAATATATGAAGGAATTATTAGCAAATGCTATGAGGTAAACAGTGACAAGAAGGCAATGGTGTAACTCCAGTTGCAATTCTAGATGACTTTATTAAGCTGAGAAACTTAGAAAAAGAAGTAGAGTTGTTCTTTTGATGGTCTCATCTCATGAAGGTTGTGGCAGGAAGGGGAATCTTATGACTACAATTCATTGAATTGATACTGAAATAACAAAAGTATGAATATGCTTGTTGAGGGACACCTGGGTGACTCAGTCAGTTAGTGGCTGCCTTAGGCTCAGGTCATGATCCTAGGGTCCTGGGATGGAGCCAAGCATCAGGCTCCCTGCTCAACTACTCAATGTGGAGTTTCCTTCTTCCTGCCCCTCTGCCCTCCCCCACTTGCTCTCCCTCTCTCTCTCTCTGATAAATAAAATCTTTTAAAAAATAGATGCTTGTGGAAATTGTAAGAGAAAATACGAGCTAACAAGTATTAGCATGAAGACTTTTGAAAGAATAAGAGGAGGATGAATGAGCAAATTAAGTTGATCAAATGAAAAAAACTCATTTACTGAACCTCAGTAGATTTAAATCATTGTATATTAAACACATGATACACATTACCCAATTTTTTAAGGGGCTTCATGGTTTCCATCACTAGTAAAGATTAGGAGATCTATTGCAACCATTTCATGAACAGATTCAAGAAGAAAAAGTGATCCCATCAACAGATGTTGAGAAATCACTTGATAAAATTTAACATTGATTTCTCACTTTTTAATTTTTTTAAAGATATATTTATTTATTTGTCGGAGAGAGAGAGCACAATCAGGGGGAGCAGCAGGCAGATGGAGAAGCAGTCTCCCTGCAGAAAAGGGAGCCCAATGCGGGACTAGATCCCATGGTCCTGGGATCATGACCTAAGCCGAAGGCAGACACTTAACCAACTGAGTCACCCAGGAGTCCCCTTTTCTGACTTTTTTAAATAGCAGACCTGAAAGAGGAAACGACCCTTGACCTGACAGAAAGAATCAGAACATCAGCAAGCAGCATGCCACAACTTGGATTAGGTCAGCAGATTTCAACATCTACATCATGTTGCAGTCTAGCTAATTAGATGAGATGAGGAAAATAAAGAACATAAATATTGAAAAGAAGGGAAAAAAAGAAAACTATTCACAAAAGTTGTTTAAAAATTTTACTCAAATGCCAAAACTATAAGAAGTAGTAAGAAAAAAACACTGGACTGCTGTATATAATTCATAGCAGTCACAAAAATGTTACAATATCTATGGAAATACATAAGAACTACAAGAGACCTCTATCAGTATCATATTTTTACAATGATCATATAGTAACAGGAGAAATAATAAGATATTTTCTTTTGAAGAAGGAAAAGCCCTGAATGTAAGCCTTGGGACATTTAACGACCCTCCAAGTGCCCTCATTCCAAGCCTTTCTCCCTCTTGCCAACAGGTTGGGATGAGCCCAGCTCCACCCACTTTCCCATCCCTAGAGCAGGCCCATCCTCTTATTGGGAAGGAAGGCCCAAGCCCTGAGGCAAACACGGAGACTCCCTCATCTAAAGATCTCGGAAGGACAGAAAATCAACCTTCAACTCAGTCCATGCTTTTGGAGGTAACCAAAGACTCTAGAACAGCCCACTGACAAATGGAGGCTTTCAGAGCTCTGCTTACGTGCTGATTACTTTCCACCTCATTACAACTAGTGACCATTTATCTCAGGTTAGGATGATCCCTAAAATCTTGAAGAGATTACAGTCTCCAATGAAAGTTTTTACCAACAGGACCAAATCAAACACCCCAGATGGTCACAGGCAACAGGGCAAGAATGTAGTCACCCAAATAGGTTAAATCAGAGCATTTTAGATGCCGGACTGTGGGAAAGGACCAGGTGTGAAGCAGGAGCTGACTGCCTCTTCCAGCAGATAACCTTCCTGGATCCCAGTCAAGTACTGCCAGGAAGGAATGTGGGAGTGGGGGAGGGGATGCAGAGCAGCTGTCCCAGCTGCAGGTTCCATGTTTACCTCTGGTATCACAGTAAGTTTTATGAGGGCCACACAAAATTTGTTCCATAGCCAGATTTGGCTAGAGGCTGCCGAATTGCAACGTCTGCCATTAGCACTCACAACTCACAGCTGGACTCCTTAGAATGCCATCACAGGAATCAGCTACATCCTGCACAGTACACCTACTGTTTTGGGGGGCAATCTGCTCTCTCTCACTCTTATGTCATTCAGTGCAGCTACCAATCATAGAACACCAACTCTTGGCACAGCAATCGGTCTAATGGAAGGCATGTAACCTAATCAAACTAAGTAGAGCGATTCCTCAGGACACTTGTAATTGGAACAAGCAGAGAAAAGGGACCTTATTTGGCTTTCTGTGCTGATCAGCTGATCACCACCAACTTATTAGCTTCAAGCAGCACACACTTATCATCTTGCAGTTTCTGTAAGTCAGGAGTTTGACCAAGTCCTCCACAAGGCTGCAGTCTAGGTGTTGGCCAGGGCTTGGTTCTCATCTGGAGACTCCAAGAGAAGAACCTGAATCAGGCTGCAGACAACTCTCTACCCTCCCAGGGAAGACTGAGGAAGTCTGTCCACCAGAGTGTAAAATGAAGCCAGGAAAAGACAATAGAGGGAAGAAACAGATGAAGGGACCCAAGTCCTAATGACATGTTGAGTCCCTAATTCCAGCTGAGCCTGGGACTGTATCCACCCTTGAACATAGTCGCATGAACATCACAATCCATTGTGGGTTTAAGCTGGTTGGAGTAAGTTCTCTATCTAGCAGCCTAGGGAATCCTGACAATGACAAAACCCAAAGTAAAACTATCATTATCTGCTCTCCCTCTCTTGCTGACCACTACATTCTCCACCTGCAATTCCACTTACATGGTAGATCATTCTCAGTTGACATTCAAGAAACTGCAAACCAGTCTTGGTCAAATGCCAGGCTCTTTTTCTAATAACAGAAAAGCAATAAACTCTCTTCAGGTCTACACTGCCCATGAACACTGACGCAAAAGTCCTAAATCGAATGTGGCATCAGAGGAGGCTGAGCAGGGAGGTGGGACTTTTATCTCCACTGCACGGTAACAAATCTCCACGCCAGGTGTCAGTGGAGACCAGGTGGGAAGCCTGCACTTTCACCCTCTACCTTGTGTAATGAGGTGCCCCCGCTCCTTCCCACTTGGGTGGTATCAGAGAGGGTCTAAAGGAGAGTCAGGACTGTGCCTGTGTCAGTGAGGCCACTCTTCCCATGATGTCAGCAGAGGACATGGCAGTAGTAAAAATGTACCCCTGCCCTTGCCAGTCAGCAGGGAATCAGCAGAGCCCTAGTGGGGAGCTGAAACTCCTGCTCTCCAGCAGCAAGGAGGCTCTCCTTCATTCAGGAATGACAGGCTGGTTCAATAGCCAAAGATCAGTCAATGCAATCAGCACATTAACAGGCTAAATAAGAAAAATCACATGATTATATCAAGAGAAGCAGGAAAAGCTTTTCAAAAAACAGCACCCATTCAGATAAAACATAACAAAACAAAAAAAGCTCAGCATTGAACTAGAGGTCCTGCCAGGCAGTAGAGCCAGAAAAGAGACAAGTCTATCAATTTTAAAGGAAGACGAAAGTTGTCATTTTCACTGGTGTTATTATTACCTACCTTATACAAAATCTAAAAAAGCTTTGAGATATATTATATTTGATAGAGTGTTCCTCAACACTAAATGCATGTACAAAAAAAATCTATTGCATTTGTATATTCCTACAACAGGTTATGAAATATTTTAAAGCATATCAAGAAATAGAAATATTTAAGTTTAAAAATGATGATTAAACATTTAAATATTTATAAATTTAAATATAAACATGCATGTTTACCTATTTAAATATAAAATTGTGATATATTAATATTAAAATGTAAATATAAATATCATCACACAGAGGTAAATCTAGCAAAAGATCTCCAAGACCTTTATGCGTGACATTTTTAATAAGAACATGTTTTGAATAATGGTAAAACAGAGGAGTATTTCCTATTCATGGGCAAGAAACTTCACTATGGACATAATAGTTCTCCTCAAGTTGATCTACATATTCAATGTAATGCCAATTTTTAAATCCCCAAAATAATTATTCTATAATTTAAGAAGTTGGCTCCATAAAAAATAGAGAAAAAAATGGACTAAAAACAGCCATAACACCTGTGACGGTGTATTGCGTGGGGATAAAAAGGACTTACTCTACAAGATACCAAACTATACTATAAAGCAATATTGATTCGGGCAGCATAACATCAACACGGCAACAGGCAAATAAACCAATGGAAAAGAATAGAGATCCCATACATCGCATTAAGAAGAGAAAGGACAACAACATATGATCCTCTCAACTGATGCAGAAAAAGCATTTGACAAAATATAGCATCCTTTCTTGATTAAAACTCTCCACAGTGTAGGGATAGAAGGAACACACCTCAATATCATGAAAGTCATACACGAAAAGCCCACAGTGAATATCATTTCCAATGGGAAAAAACTGAAAGCTTTCCCCCTAAGGTCAGGAACATGACAGCACTGTCCACCCTCACCACTTTTGTTCAACATAGTACTAGAAGGCCTAGCCTCAGCAATCAGGCAACAAAAAGAAAGAAAAGGCTTCCGAATAACCAAAGAAGAAGTCAAACTCTCACTCTTCGCAGATGACATGATACTCTATGTGGACAACCCAAAAGACTCTACCCAAAAATTGCTAGATCTCATACAGGAATTCAGCAAAGTGGAGGGTATAAAATCAATGCACAGGGGTGAAGGGTGGCTCAGTCATTAAGCATCTGCCTTCGGCTCAGGGCGTGATTCCGGCGTTCTGGGATCGAGCCCCACATCAGGCTCCTACGCTAGAAGCTTGCTTCTTCCTCTCCCACTCCCCCTGCTTGTGTTCCCTCTCTCGCTGTCTCTCTGTCAAATAAATAAATAAAATCTTTAAAAAGAAATCAATGCACAGAGATCAATTGCTTTTCTATACGGAAACAATGAGACAGAAGAAAGAGAAATTAAGGAATCGATCCCATTTACAACTGCACCAAAAACCTTAAGAGACCTAGGAATAAACCTAACCAAACAGGCAAAGGATCCGTACTCTGAAAACTATAGAACACTTATGAAAGAAATTGAGAAAGTCAGACAGAAATGGAAAAACATTCCATGCTCGTGGATGGGAAGAACAAATATTGTTAAAATGTCTATGCTACCCAGAGCGATCTACACATTCAATGCAATCCCTATCAAAATACCATCAACATTTTCCACAGAGCTGGAACAAATAATCCTAAAATTTCTATGGAAAAACACTGAATAGCCAGAGGGATGTTGAAAAAGAAAACCAAAGCTGGTGGCATCACAGTTCTGGACCTCAAGCTATATAATAATGCTTTAACCCTCAAGACAGTATGGTACTGGCACAGAAACGGACACATAGATCAATGGAACAGAATAGAGAACCCAGAAATGGACCCTCAATTCTATGGTCAACTAATCTTCAACAAAGCAGGAAAGAATATCCAATGGAAAAAAGACGGTTTATTCAACAAATGATGCTGGGAAAATAGGACAGCCACATGTAGAAAAATGAAACTGGACCATTTTCTTTTTTTTTTTTTTTAAAGATTTTATTTATTTATTTGACAGAGATAGAAACAGCCAGTGAGAGAGGGAACACAAGCAGGGGGAGTGGGAGAGGAAGAAGCAGGCTCATAGTAGAAGAGCCTGATGTGGGGCTCGATCCCATAACGCCGGGACCACGCCCTGAGCCGAAGGCAGACGCTTAACCGCTGTGCCACCCAGGCGCCCCTGGACCATTTTCTTACACCATACACAAAAATAAACTCAAAATGGATGAAAGACCTAAATGTGAGACAAGAACACATCAAAATCCTAGAGGAGAACACAGGCAGCAACCTCTTCAACCTCGTCCAAGCAACTTCTTGCTAGACACGTCTCCAAAGGCAAGGGAAACAAAAGCCAAAATGAAGTATTGAGACTTCATCCAAGACAAAAAGCTTTTGCATGGCAAAGCAAACAGTCAAAACCCAAAAGACAACCTACAGAATGGGAGAAGGTATTTGCAAATGTTGTATCAGATACAAGGCTAGTATCCAAGATCTATAAAGAACTTATCAAAGTCAACACCCAGAGAACAAATAATCCAGTCAAGAAATGGGCAGAAGACATGAACAGACATTTCTCCAAAGAAGACATACAAATGGCCAACAGACACATGAAAAACTGCTCAACATCACTCGGCATCAGGGAAGTACGAATCAAAATCACAATGAGATACCACCTCACACTGGTCAGAATGGCTAAAATTAACAAGTTGGGAAATGACAGATGTTGGTGAAGATGAGAGAAAAGGGAACCCTCTTACATTGTTGGTGGGAATGCAACCTAGTACAGCCACTCTGGAAAACAGTTTGAAGGTTCCTCAAAAAGTTCATAATAGAGCTATCCTATGCCCCACAATTGCACTACCAGGTATTTGCCCAACGATACAAACCTGCACTCCAATATTTTTAGCAGCAATGTCCACAATAGCCAAACTATGGAAAGTGCCCAGACATCCCTCAACAGATGAATGGAAAAGAAGAGGTGGTATATATATACAAGGGAATATTACTCAGCCTTCAAGAAAAAAGAAATCTTACCATTTGCAATGATGTGGATAGAACTAGAGGGTATTATGCTAAGCAAAATAAGTCAATCAGAGAAAGACAATTATCCTGTGATTTCACTCATATGTGGATTGCAAGACACAAAATAGAGGATCATAGGGGAAGGGAGGGAAAAACAAAATTAGACAAAAACAGAAAGGGAGACAAACCATAAGATACTGTTAACTGTAGGAAACAAACTGAAGGTTGTGGGAGGGGAGATGGGTGGGGGGAATGGGGTTACTGCGTGATTGGCATTAAGGAGGGCACCTGATGTAATGAGCACTGGGTATTATATGCAACTGATGAATCCCTGAACTCTACCTCTGAAACTAATAATACACTCTATGTTATTAATCAAATTTAAATAAAATAAAAAAATTTTTAAAAGAATACAGATCTCAGAAATGGACCCATGCATGTTTAGAGATTTGATATATAACAGATTTGTACAGATCACTGGAGAAAGGGTAGGTCACAAATGGAAGCAGGACAACTAGACATATCTGTACCAAGGAGAAATGTATAAAATATTTAGAGCAGCATTCAGCTAGGAGGCAACTCAATTACCCATCAAAGTAGTAATCTATCATTACATAAGCTGTGCTACATTCATATAATGGAATTTAGCAATACGAATTAATGCATTTAGCTATACTCATAAATATGAATGAATCTCACATAATATTGACTAAGGAAACAAGTCAAAAAGAATACCTATAAGGATTCAATTTATATTGAGTTTAGAGAGAGGAAAGCCTAAACTAGACTATTTAAGGATATATGCATAGGTCATAAAACTGAAGAAAAACAAGGAAATGATTAACTAAAATCAGGAATGTGGTTATCTCTGGGAGCACAGGGAGAGGACAGACTAGGAAGGAATACCCAGGGAGCTTCCAAGGTACTGGCAATGTTGTACTCCTTAAATTAGGAGATTATTACTTTGTTATTCTTTAACTTAAATGTATGAGTTCAATGACTCTCATATGCTTTTACATATCTGTGCTATTTTTCACATGTTCAATTCCTTAAGTATTAAATACTAAGACATGATATCATTCTACTCTTTCAGATTGACAAAGACCAAAAAGAGTTCTTAAGAGACTAAAATAGTATGTTAGCAGAGTGTAGAAACAGACATGTTCATATGCTAATGACAGGAATGTGTAAATTTGGCAATACCTATCAAAATTACAAACTACATAAACAGTTATATTTTTTCTATGTGCTAAATTATGAATTCGTGAGGAAATGTGTTGTAGCATTGATTATAATAGTGTAAGATTGGAAAGTCTGGAAGATCTAAATGTCCATCAGTATTACGTTGGTTAATTGAATGATGGCACAAACTTACAATGGAACATAGGCAGCCATTAAAAAGAATAAGGCCGTCTATTGTCTTGCTCAGTGGGTTAAGCATATGCCTTGGGCTCAAGTCATGACCTCAGGGTCCTGGGAACATGCCCCACATGGGGCTCCCTGCTCATCGGGGATTCTGCTTCTCCCTCTCCCTCTGCCCATCCCCACACTCAAGCTCTCTCTATATAATAAATAAAATATTAAAAAAAAATAGAGGCAGTATTGCATATTTTTCCAGATACATATACCCAAGATATATTTTTCAGTGAGAAAATCAAGATATTAAAATAGGACATTGTTGTGCAAAATTTATCACTGTCTTAATATCTTGATTTTTTTCACTGAACAATATCCATAGAATATCTCTGAAAAAAAAAAAGCATAAGGACATCGCTAACATTGGTTGCCTCAAGGGAACATACTTATGACAAGATAAGGGATTAATTTTTAATCTGTATTTGTTTATACCTTTTAAATTTTTCTTCAGGTACAAATAAGACCTCCTAATGGGGTGACAATCATGATGATGAGGTCGAGAAGGAGGATGCAATCAATGATGATAAAGAGAATCAGAGGTATTGAGACTGGAATTCCTGCTCTGCCATTCAAAAAAGATGTAGTCTTTGGTAAATTGTTTAACTTTTTAACATCTGTTCCCTGGAATAAGAAACTAGGGAGATAATACCACATTTCAAGCTATACTACAAAGCTACAGTAATCAAAACAATATGGAACAAAAATAGACACACAGGTCAATGGAACAGAATAGAGTGCCCAGAAATGAGCTAATGCTCATTTCATCAATTGTCTACAACAAAGAAGACACTAATACACAACAGAGAAAGACAGACTCTTCAATAAAGGTGTTGACAGGCACCTGGATGGCTTAGCATCTGCCTTGAGCTCAGGTCACAATCCCAGGTACCTGGGATGGAGACCTGCATCGGGTACCCTGATCAGCACAGAGCCTACTTCTCCTTCTCACTCTACCATTCCCCCCAGTTCTGCTCTCTCCCTCCATCTCTCTGTTAAATAAATAAAGAAAATCATTTAAAAAAATAAAAGAAAATAAATGGTGTTGTGAAAACTGGAGAGCTACGTGCAAAAGAATAAACTGGACTACTTTCTTATAGCATAAAAAAATCTGAAATAAAAGTAGATTAAAGACATAAAGGTAAGACCTTACCGTAAAACTCCTAAAAGAAAACATAGGCAACAATCTCTTACACATCTGCCTCAACAACATTTCTAAGATTTTATTTCCTCAAAGAAAACAAAGACAACAAAAAATCTTGGACTTCATCCAACTAAAAAACTTTTCTACAATGAAGGAAACCATCACTAAACGAAAAGGCAACCTACAGAATGGGAGAAGATATTTGCAAAAAATATATTGGGATACTATCCAAAATATATAAAGAATGCACAAAGCAACACCAAGAAAACAAATGATTTGATTAAAAACAGGCAGAGGACATGAATAGACGTTTCTCCAAAGATGACCTGCAGATGGCTAACAGACACATGAGAGGATGCTCAACATCACTAGCATCAGGGAAATGCAGATCAAACCCACAGTGAGATACCACTTCACACAGTCAGATGCCAAGAACCAAAATGACAAGAAATAACCTGTGCTCGCGAGGAAGTGGAGAAATGGTTAAATGAATGTTTGTGAAGTGTTTGGCACAGTGACTGGCACATGGGAGCGCCTCACTGAATGGAGCCAATCCTAATGTTGCTGTTGTTAGACATTCGTCCTGCCTCCCCATTCTGGATGTCTAGGACTCAGCGAGCGGACAACATACTCTGGCCCCGAATTGAGCACTGGCTTCTCTGGGAGCCCTGGGAAAGCTGAGGAGGAAGCCGCCATCTGCTATACACTCTTCTCCATCTCCACTTGACCGTGTCCCACTCGTTACCTCTAATTGGGACAGGGAGATGGTCCCTGGAGGCCACAGGTATGCCTAGGGCCCATACCCTGTGCACATTTGACATTCCAAACTTTAAATTGCTTCTGGGATTAACAGGGTCCCTGTAGATGTTCACAGCTACTGCTTGAGGACTCTTCTCACTGCTGGGGAAAATGTACCCTTGGGATTTCTGGGCCTCAGACCAGGGTGACAGGTCCTCTCCATGAAGACTCTGTGGCTGAGGCACCCACTCAACCTGCACGTCTAGGAGGAAGGATGTGAGAGAAACCCCACCAGAATCTAACGTTGCCACAGGGAGGCAACTGTTGGGGAAGAAGGAGAAAGAGGGTCTTGGAGGTAAAGGAAGTCCAGCAGGGGAGTGTCTGGGGTCCTTGTCTGGCATCCAGGGTCTGGCCCAGGGCACGGTGAGGAGCTGAGAAATGTGTCTGGGATCAGGAGACTCAGAGAAGAGGCCGCAAGCAGGATGCAGGTGGGGAGGGCTGCGCTGTGGTGGGGACAGGGGTGGTGGCCATGACTTCTGCAGAGCATTTTCCAAAGATGGACTTTCCTCCTCACCCTGCCTCTGCTCCAAGCATCTTCCAGCTGCAACCGACTGGGAGCAGCTGATGCTGGAGAGAAGGAGGAACAGCTGAGGCTAAGCCCAGGCAGTCCCTCCTGCTCTATGGAGCTCACCAGTGACCAAGTCCCTGCCCTGACATTGCTGTTCTGTCTTCCCCAGGAGGAGCCCAGAGCCCTGGGAGGAAGGCAGCCAGATTTCTACCCCCAACTTGCTGAAATTTCCCAAAAGATTGAGCCTTCCTCAGGGTCAGAGGGTGAACAGACAGGCAAGCTAGGACCCATCTCTGTTTGTGATTCCCAGTCTGTGACTAGTTCTCTCTGTTTTCCTCACTTTCTTTCTACCCCTTATTCACAGGGGATACTCCCCAAGACCCCCCAGTGGATGCCTGAAACCACAGATAGTACTGGACTCTTTGTATCCTGTTTCTTCCTATACACATGTACCTATGATAAAGTTTCATTTATAAATCTGACGCAGTGAGAGGTACAACATAGCATATAAAGTTAGGTGAATGTGGTCTCTCCCTCAAGGTGTCTTATTGTAGTGGACTCCTCCATCCACCTGTGATGATGCAAGATAATAAAATGGCCACACGATGAGCTGATGAGGTGAGTGACTTAGGTACTGAGATGCAACATAAGGCTACTCTTGACCTTGTCACCATAGGTCAGAAAGGCTATCTTCTGCTCCAACCCACAGCTGGCGGTGATGGCAGGGCAGGAATGGAAGCTTTGGAAAGCGAAATGTGAGTGAGGGAGGTTATGGTACTGAGAATGTTCTTCCCTGAATACAAAGAATTTCTGCCCATTGTATTAGAAAATTTGATAATATTGGGGCATCTGGGAGCTCCGTTGGTTAAGCTTCCTGCTCTTGATATCAGCTAGATCATGATCTCATGGTTGTGAGACGGAGCCCCACTTCGGTCCCTGAGGTCAGTGAGGAGTCTGCTTGAAATCGGTCTGCCTCTCCACTCCCCCAGTACTGCTCCCGCAACTGTTCTCTCTCTCTCAAAATAAATAAAAGTTTAAAAAAAAAAGAAATTTAATAATGTTGAAGAGGTACAAAGAGGAATTCCTTCCTCTATTGATTTTGCTAAAACTTCTTTTCAGTCACTCTTATCCAGATATATTGTTTACCTAATTGAGATCACAACAGTGTGTACAATTTTGTATTTTCTCTTTTATATTATTGAAGTGTAAGAGGCAGTTGTGTAAAAACTATAAATATAACTTCAATGTCTAACATTCCATAGTATGAAATGCACCGTTAGGCATTTAATGGTAGACAGTTATTTTGTCTCCTATGTTCGTTCAAAATACGGCTGTGATGAATACTTTTAGTGAGAGACTCTGGCCCTCCACTCTCATTGTTCCTTTCGAATTTTTTCCCAGAGGTGGAATTACCGAGTTATTTGGGTTTTTACGTTTACGTTTTTCTATGCGCACTGCTCTCCAGAGAGGCTGTATGACCATGTATGGGGCTCTGGACTGCATCGTGTTCCCTTCCTCTTCTTTTTTTTTTTTTAAGATTTTATTTATTTATTCGACAGAGATAGAGACAGCCAGCGAGAGAGGGAACACAAGCAGGGGGAGTGGGAGAGGAAGAAGCAGGCTCCCAGCGGAGGAGCCTGATGTGGGGCTCGAT